>NC_138318.1:17435000-17870000 GCF_965601325.2 Salmo salar | reverse complement strand
TCCAATCCTCCTCTCCTCTGCTCACTACCTCTCCTCAGCTGATGAGATACGGCCTGCAGAGTAGGTATGGATGTGGAAGAGGTTGCAGACCTATTTCTCCTGAAACTACTTTCTCTGTATTGTGTTTTGTTCTTCTACAGCTTATGTAAACAACAGAGGCATGTATGAGGCATGTCATTGATTTTACAGTGATGGAAAAGTCCCATCTCAGCTACATTCCTTCTATTAGTCAGCGAAATACCCTGATTACACTTAGATTTTGTATGTCTTGTGGTATGTTTTTTCCGTGAGTCCCTGAGTTCATGAACTGCAATTCAACTTGCTATCATGTCTGTTCTGAAAAACATAACTTCTGAGTCAGCTCGTTGACAATCTACAGGTACCAAAGTGTCTGTTTGTATTTCGTCACCTTCAATGCCTTTGACTACTTTGCACCTCGGTTGGTCCGGTCTGTTGGGCCCTGTGAGAGGGTTAAGCCTTACAAAGCTGCTTTTATACAGAGTCAGAGCTTTCAGTCAGAATGTGTGTGGAATCCAGGGAGGATCATGGGGCTCCAGAAATAGGTAAAGTACGGTAGTGGATTCTCTAACCTTGAGTCTCTCCAGTCACAAACACGAAGCCACAATACGATCCACACAGCTTCAATTGTGGCTTCACCTCTGTTAGAGCTCCAGAGAGGGGCCTTGGTATTGTGGCAGGCAGTGTGTCTTTGTTCCGTATAGGACTTGGCTGAAGTTGGCCTCTTGACACTGATCTGAGGTCACCCTTACAGAAAAAACACATGAATTTCACATGTGATCTCATGTGACGTTAATATGGTGACATGTGACAACATGTTAAAGCAACTTGTGATAACATGAAACTACAAATGTGAAAACATGATCTCATCTGAATTTTGTTTTTACAACAGGGATGCAAAATGGCAACTAAAACTACATGAAACTACACGAGACAACATGTGAGCTAGAAATAAAACATCCCAAGAACATCATTGCCCTTTCAGAAGAACCTATTTTTGGAACACTTCACATGTGATTTTCCACATTTGAAATCAAGTGGTTTTAGGGAGGAGAAGCTGATCCTAGATCTGTGCCTAAGGACAACGTCTACCCAGAGCTTGTTTTCTTGTAAGGGGCTAAGAGAACGATGTTATAACCCCTGACCTCTGCCCTTTCCCCTGCAGGCAGACCCGGGAGCAGGAGACGCCCCCTGACTTCTTCTACTTCTCGGACTTTGAGAGACACAATGCTGAGATCGCTGCCTTTCATCTGGACAGGTAAATCACACACACACACCTGTACCTGACACCAAAGAATCCACAGGGTGTGTGTGTGTGTGTCAGTGCGTGCGTGCACTGTTTTTATCTCTGTGTGTTTGTATAGGTGTCTCTCTGGCCCCGTTTATACCTGGTACTAACATGCACCCTTGTCCATGTCTTGTCCACATTCTGAATATGCCCATATATCTGGACAGGTGTAGATGATTAAAAGATGCATTAGTGATCTGATTGTGATCAGATCTTCCTGACCACCTCCGGATGTAGTAAGGCACGCATTGTGTCTGGATATCTTACAAGTTTAGACAGATCTGGACAGTGAAATCATCATTATCCCATCGTCTAAAATCATTGTAAGGTGGCACCATTGACTTATGGCATCAATATGTGTCTTAAAATAAATAAAGAATATCTGTCAAAAGATGTGCATACAAGGTAGGACCATTAAATCTGGTCACAATGTGGACCCAGTGGACGGATAAGAGACACATTTTACTACCATGTGTAAAACGCATGTCTGAAAATGTGGGCGCAATCAGTATGTGAACAAGATCAGGAAAAAGGACGCATGTTAGCAGCAGGTATAAACACGCATCATGTCTGTATATCTGAGGAACAGTTTGTTAGCAGGCAGACTTCTGTGTGTTCCTCTATTAAGCTCGAAACATCAGGAGGCCCATGAGTCATACTCACTGAGTTGCTGAGCACTGCCTTCCTGTTGTAATAGGCTGCATCCCTGACACCCTATTTCATACATAGTGCACTACTTTTGCCAGAGCCCTATGGTGCACTATGTAGAAAATAGGGTGCCATTTGGGATGTGGCCTATAACAGTAGAAAGGCCATAGGGCTCCGGTCAAAAGTAGTGCACTATTTAGAGAATAGGATGCTTTTTGGGACTCAGGCAGCATACTACCCTGCATCCCACCCTGCAGCCTCTGAAGCTAAGCAGGGTTGGTCCTGGTCGGTCTCTGGATGGTAGACCAGATGCTGCTGGAAGTGGTGTTGGAGTGCCAGTAGGAGGCACTCTTTCCTCTGGTCTAAAAAAACATTATCCCAATGCCCCGGGCAGTGATTGGGGACATTGCCCTGTGTAGGGTGCTGTCTTTCGGATGGGACGTTAAACGGGTGTCCTGACTCTCTGTGGTCACTAAAGATCCCATGGCACTTATTGTAGGGGTGTTAACCCCAGTGTCCTGGCTAAATCCCCAGTCTGGCCTTCATACCATCAATCACCTAATCATCCCCAGCTTCCAATTGTCTCATTCATTCCCCCTCCTCTCCCCTGTAACTATTCCCCAGGTCGTTCTCAGTCAACTTACCTGGTAAAATAAGGGTTAAATAAAACAAGTAAAAATAAAGGCACACATCTGATTTAACAATGACTGCTGCCAGCCTAGCTAACCCAATCACCCAGCTATGTCTGTCTTTCTGTCTGTCTGTCTGTCTGTCTGTCTGTCTGTCTGTCTGTCTGTCTGTCTGTCTGTCTGTCTGCCTGTCTGTCTGCTTTGGAACTCCACTGGCTTTACAAGGCTTTATGACCTACCTGCCTGTTGAGAACGCATTAATGATCATAGGAAAATCTCCTGGTTGTAAGAGAGGCAAACAAATGGGTATTACTGTATAATAATACTGCCATGGTTACAATCCGTATTATAATAATACTGCCATGGTTACAATCCGTATTATAATAATACTGCCATGGTTTACGCTCTGTATTATAATAATACTGCCATGATGGTTACGCTCCGTATTATAATAATACTGCCATGATGGTTACAACTCCGTATTATAATAATACTGCCATGGTAGTTACGCTCTGTGTTATAATAATACTGCCATGATGGTTTAGCTCTGTATTATAATAATACTGCCATGATGGTTACACTCCGTATTATAATAATACTGCCATGATGGTTTACGCTCCGTATTATAATAATACTGCCATGATGGTTACAGCTCCGTATTATAATAATACTGCCATGGGTTACGCTCTGTATTATAATAATACTGCCATGATGGTTACACTCCGTATTATAATAATACTGCCATGATGGTTAATCTCCGTATTATAATAATACTGCCATAATAGTTACACTGTGTGTTATAATAATACTGCCGATGGTTACGCTCTGTATTATAATAATACTGCCATGATGGTTTAGCTCCGTATTATAATAATACTGCCATGATGGTTTAGCTCTGTATTATAATAATACTGCCATGATGGTTTAGCTCCGTATTATAATAATACTGCCATGATGGTTTACACTCTGTATTATAATAATACTGCCATGATGGTTTCACTCTGTATTATAATAATACTGCCATGATGGTTTCACTCTGTATTATAATAATACTGCCATGATGGTTACACTCTGTATTATAATAATACTGCCTTGATGGTTTAGCTCTGTATTATAATAATACTGCCATGATGGTTACACTCTGTATTATAATAATACTGCCATGATGGTTACACTCTGTATTATAATAATACTGCCTTGATGGTTTAGCTCTGTATTATAATAATACTGCCATGATGGTTACACTCTGTATTATAATAATACTGCCATGGTTACACTCTGTATTATAATAATACTGCCATGATGGTTACACTCTGTATTATAATAATACTGCCATGTGGTTACACTCTGTATTATAATAATACTGCCATGATGGTTTCACTCTGTATTATAATAATACTGCCATGATGGTTTCACTCTGTATTATAATAATACTGCCATGATGGTTACACTGCGTATTATAATAATACTGCCATAATGGTTTAGCTCTGTATTAGCTCTGTATTATAATAATACTGCCATGATGGTTTAGCTCTGTATTAGCTCTGTATTATAATAATACTGCCATGATGGTTACACTCTGTATTATAATAATACTGCCTTGATGGTTTAGCTCTGTATTATAATAATACTGCCATGATGGTTTCACTCTGTATTATAATAATACTGCCATGATGGTTTAGCTCCGTATTATAATAATACTGCCTTGATGGTTTAGCTCTGTATTATAATAATACTGCCATGATGGTTTCACTCTGTATTATAATAATACTGCCATGATGGTTACACTCTGTATTATAATAATACTGCCATGATGGTTTAGCTCTGTATTATAATAATACTGCCATGATGGTTACACTCTGTATTATAATAATACTGCCATGATGGTTTAGCTCTGTATTATAATAATACTGCCATGGGTTACGCTCTGTATTATAATAATACTGCCATGATGGTTACACTCTGTATTATAATAATACTGCCATGGTTACACTCTGTATTATAATAATACTGCCATGATGGTTACACTCTGTATTATAATAATACTGCCATGATGGTTTAGCTCTGTATTATAATAATACTGCCATGATGGTTTCACTCTGTATTATAATAATACTGCCATGATGGTTACACTCTGTATTATAATAATACTGCCTTGATGGTTTAGCTCTGTATTATAATAATACTGCCATGATGGTTTCACTCTGTATTATAATAATACTGCCATGATGGTTTCACTCTGTATTATAATAATACTGCCATGATGGTTACACTCTGTATTATAATAATACTGCCATGATGGTTTCACTCTGTATTATAATAATACTGCCATGATGGTTACACTCTGTATTATAATAATACTGCCTTGATGGTTTAGCTCTGTATTATAATAATACTGCCATGATGGTTTCACTCTGTATTATAATAATACTGCCATGATGGTTTAGCTCTGTATTATAATAATACTGCCATGATGGTTACACTGTGTGTTATAATAATACTGCCATGATGGTTACACTCCGTATTATAATAATACTGCCATGATGGTTACACTGTGTGTTATAATAATACTGCCATGGTTACGCTCTGTATTATAATAATACTGCCATGATGGTTACACTCTGTATTATAATAATACTGCCATGATGGTTTCACTCTGTATTATAATAATACTGCCATAATGGTTTTGCTCCGTATTATAATAATACTGCCATGATGGTTTAGCTCCGTATTATAATAATACTGCCATGATGGTTACACTCTGTATTATAATAATACTGCCATGATGGTTTCACTCTGTATTATAATAATACTGCCATGGTTACGCTCTGTATTATAATAATACTGCCATGATGGTTTCACTCTGTATTATAATAATACTGCCATGATGGTTTCACTCTGTATTATAATAATACTGCCATGATGGTTTAGCTCCGTATTATAATAATACTGCCATTCAGAGGCAGCTGTCTATTGTTGTCTCTGATTGGGGATCATGTTTAGGCAGCCTTTTCCCACCTGTGTTTGTGGGAGATTATTTTGAGTCAGTGCATGTTGCACCTCTGTCGTCACGGTTTGTTGGTTGTTTCTTTTTTCCTGCCGCAGGTCTTTTCACACAGCAAGCCTTTGCTTTGTCTGGCTCTTGTATGTTCAGACACAACAGTTGTAGTCTACACAGCTGTGATGTGAAGATGGTGATGATAATGTACTTGTTATCTCTTAGGCTTTCACATCTGTGGAATTAAATGTTGTCCCTGACACAACCAGGTCCATTCAAGTGGCACTAGAGAAGCACACTTGCACGCACGCATGCACACACACACAGAGTACATAGAGTATAAAGCTGGATAAAGCTGTGTCTGCCTGGAGGCACAATATCACCATTCAGCAGCAGCAATAGCAGACAGTCTGCCACACATCTGGTACGGCACTAGACCCAGTTGGCACACACACACACACACACACTCAGGCATGCATTGTGGGTAAGGGGGAGAGGAAACCAAAGGCATGAAAAGCCCTGCTTCCTTTCTAAATATAAGGAAGGCAGGGACTAGGGTTAGCCAAAAGCAGCTGTTTAGTTTTTCACATTTGGTTTCTGGTCTAAATGAAAGCTTCAGCATTGCCATTGGGTACGGGCTGACTACTGACGCTGAGGCTGCTTTGTCTGCTGTCCCAGGAGGCCACAGCTACACACACACACATACAGTAATGCACACACACACACACACACACACACACACATACAGTAACGCACACACACACATGCACATACAGTAATGCCCACACACACATGCACACACTTTCCATTTGGGCTTTTAAGCCAGGCTCTACGCTCCATTAATTATCTGATTGGATTAAAAGGGGGAAATGCTGTCTTAAATTTGGTCTCGGCTCCCTTTGAAATGATGTGGGATGGGGGGAAGAGGAGGAGGAGGAGGAAGAAGGGGGAGGGAGGAGGGATAAGAGCAGTGAGTGACGAGGGGGGAAATTGAATCCAGCACTTCTTCCTTGTTTGCATGGCAGATCCCCCATAGGGCTGTGCGGTGCGGTACGGCACAGTAACATCTGACAGCCAGAGGGAAGGAAACATGGCTCACACACACACACACACACACACTTGAATGCACACACAAACCGCACACACACAGTCTCTCTTCTTACACATGCTCTCTGTCACGCTGTGCAACATGACGGGGCAATTTGTAACTTGGAGTGCTTTTGCTCATTCTCTCCCCCCACTTTATCTTTCTCCCCCTCTCTTTCTCCCTCTCTCGCTCTCTCTTTATCTCTCTCTCTCTATTTCTCTCTCTTTTTCTTTCTCTCTATTTTTCTCTCTCGCTCTCTCTCTCTTTTTCTTTCTCTCTCTTTTTCTTTATCTCTCTCTTTTTCTTTCTTTCTCTCTCTCTCTCTCTCTCTCTCTCTCTCTCTCTCTCTCTCTCTCTCTCTCTCTCTCTCTCTCTCTGAATGAGTGTGTAGCATGCATAGAGACAGGCATGACAGCACTCAGAAAGACAGAGGGAGGAAGGAGGTTCACATTAGAAGATTCCATCTCCACATGTCCCTGGAGTGGTCTCACACGCGCTGAGAATACTGTATGCGGCGAACACACGCATAGTTCATGCATACACACATTCACGGCACGTACACACACATACACATCTGCGCCAACACACTGAAATATTCTGTGCACATTCACACACATACCTGGGCGCACACACAGATGAATCATCCTCAGAGCCACTTGTCCAGCTCTCACGTGTTCTCTAAACACCTGTCTCCCTCCCACATTGCAGTAGAGTAGAATAGAGACATAACATGTAGCAGAACTACACATGGTGTACAGGAAGACATTAAGACCAAGCATGGTTGATTAGATTATTATCATTGCTGATTTAGACTACAGTTACTGTATTTGAGCTGTTGAAGTGAAATAATTTAGATATTTCTGTGATGGCCGCCCTAGGCTGTTACTGAAGCAGTTGGAAGCGGTGTCACAGCTCCCTCTGGTGGTTAATAAGAAACAACAGTGCACTTTACACGTAGAAGGATAGTAGAAATATGGTACCATAGCATGTGGACCTTAAGTATCATGGCATTCCTCATTGGTTGAATTAGTGAGGGAGTGATTGATCATTTCAGGATCTAAAAAGCCAAATCTAAATATCTTCCTCTCTTTGTCCTCTTGCAGAATCCTGGACTTCCGTCGTGTCCCTCCTGTAGCTGGCAGACTGCTGAATATGACTAAAGAGATCAAAGACATGACCAGGGACAAGAAGCTGTGGAAAACCTTCTTCATATCACCAGGTACTAAACCTAGGACAGTAGTCTGAGATTCAAACACAGCCGTCTTGAGCAATGAAGCTGGCGAAGGAAGCTTATGCTGCGTTAAAATCATGTCAGCTGCATTTCAGTTTATGAACAGTAGATGATGCTATTGACCACCAAATGAACAAATCAATATCCCCAACAAATCCGTTCATATAAACTCTAATTTCCCAGCCAACAACATCTGTTTCTATGGGGAGTGTTCGTACTACTGCTCTACAGAGCATGCTCTGTGCGGTAAGCCGGACCAGATCGAGGGTTCCCTGGCTGCCTTCCTCCCAGACCTGGCCCTGGCCAAACGTAAGACCTGGAGGAACCCCTGGAGACGATCCTACCACAAACGCAAGAAAGCAGAGTAAGAAACCAATGCATATGTAGAAAGCATAACATAATAAAATACAAAATACATTTATTTAAAAGAAAAGCATTTACTTTAAGAGTTTGACAAGCACTGAGAAGTACAGGTGAAAAGACAAGTTACTGTAGTTCCAAGAAAATACAAGTGGAAAGACGTGTGCAGGGGAAGTGAGAACCCAACAGGTTTCTAATGACGACCTCTCTGTGTCTGTTTCTGCAGGTGGGAGGTGGACCCTGACTACTGTGAAGAGGTGAAACAGACTCCGCCCTATGACAGCGGCACCCGTCTGCTGGACATCATGGACATGACCATCTTTGACTTCCTCATGGGTGAGACCACACCTCCTAAAACACACACACACTCAGAGCACAGCGACATCCCACTGGGCACAGACGTCAGTTCAGCTAACGTGAATTCAACATGAAATCAACCAAAAATATCATCATGTCATTGGATTTAGGTTAAAAGTTGGGTGAAAGAAGATATTCCAATACGTTGATTTAACGTCATCATATCGAATTTTTGGGTTGAAATGAAAGTGGAAACAGCGTTGATTCAACCAGTTTTTGCCCAGTGAGATGGCTCCATTATAAAATGGCGTCTCTCCTCAGGCAACATGGATCGTCATCACTATGAGACGTTTGAGAAGTTTGGCAATGAGAGCTTCATAATCCACCTGGACAACGGGAGAGGGTTTGGAAAGCATTCCCATGATGAGGTGTCTATCCTGGTGCCTTTAAGCCAATGTTGCAGGTCAGTAACTTTATCAATCTTTTCCATGAACTGACATTTTTGGTGTATCATTGGCATGTATACATCAAGAGCATTTACTTGTGACTGGTGAACCGCAACACACTTAACCTAACTTTTCACTTATCAGGAGTTGACATAGAGGTTAAAACCCATTTTGGCATGGACATTGCTAAGTATTCAACTGGGTGGGACTTCCTATGGGTTAAGGAAGGATCACATAATTCCATCCAGGTCATCAGGAGGGCTCAGCCAATGAACTATACTCGTGAGCAAACATTCCATAACTGTAGGTGGCAGTAAATAGCCAACCTTGGCTTCATACTTGTTCAAACAACACACTTTAGGTGGCAGTATGCACCCTTTCAGTTTGTTTGCTAACTCATAGAAGTAGTAGAAGAAGAAAATTGACTACTTCAAAATGCCTGTGTGCTCACAGACACCATAATGGGACATACACTGAGTGTACAAAACATTAAGAAGACCTTCCTAATATTGAGTTGCAACCCTTGTTCTTGACTCAAACTGATGTGCCTGGGATCTACTACCATACCCCGTTCAAAGACACTTCCATCTTTTGTCTTTCCCATTCGCTCTCTGAATGGGAAACATACACAATCCATGTCTCAATTGTCTCAAGGCTTAAAAATCCTTCTTTAACCCGTCTCCTCCCCTTCATCTACACTGATTGAAGTGGATTTAACAGGTGCCATCAATAAGGGATTATAGCGTTCACCTGGATTCACCTGGTCAGTCTATGTCTTGGAAAGAGCAGGTGTCCTTAATGTTTTGTACGCTCAGTGTATATAAAGATGAAATCTCTATCATTCTCTATGGGAGTTAATGACTTTATATGAAGTTACAATCATAAAGCGTTAATGAACTTCTTCCATTCCCTCCTGACCCCTCCTGTCTCTCCAGAGTGAAGAAGTCGACCCACCTGCGTCTGCAGCTGCTGGCCAAGGAGGAGTACCAGCTGAGTGGTCTGATGTCTGAGTCTCTGCTGAGGGACAAACTGATCCCCATCCTCATCCAGCCCCACCTGGAGGCTATGGACAGACGCCTACGCCACACACTCAACGTCCTGGCAGACTGCATCGAGAAGGAGGGCTATAGTAATGTTGTGGAGGATGACCTGGCTGGGGAGAGGAAGGGGGCTCAGATGCACACATCACCCAGGGGGAGGTAGCTGGGAGGCCTGGACTGTTCTGGAATGGACCAGACTGGATTGGATCGAACCGTACGGAACTAGAGTCGATCAGACTGGACTGGATTGAACTGGATTGGACTGGACCAGATTAAACCGGACTGAACCGGTTTTGACCACCATCCCCATAGGCCCCTTAAATAACAGTGTAACCTCCCAACCAATCGATCATCTCCCACCACAGCACCACAGATCATGAAAGTCTTGCGTGAGCCGCTTGTCTTGTTCAGGAGACATTTTTGAATTCAGTGAATTCCAAGGCTGGTATTATTCCTTCTGCTGTCAACTGAATATTGTGTTTCTACACATTGTTGGGACCTGTCACAGGTGTGCAAACGATATGCGTATCGGAGATCGACTCTGTGTCTTAATGAACAATTTATTGCAAAATGTTTTATAACTTCTGTTGCTCTTTTACATTGTTGTTGATGTGTTTTTTGTATTAATTTAAGAGATATTTCATTGGAGGGTTTACTGCAAAATGTGTCTTCTGCTTTTCATCTTTCAAATGCTTCCTGTCCCGAGAGTATTTATTGTATTTCATATTAATTGGTTGAAATAAATGAGACCCACATCATTTTTCTATCAACAGGACTGGGGGCTCTAGTCAATCTGTATCGCTGAAGCTCCCAAGTGGCGCAGCGGTCTAAGGCACTGCATCTCAGAGCTAGAGGCGTCACTACAGACTCTGGTTTGATTCCAGACTGTATCACAACCGGCCGTGATTGGGAGTCCCATAGGGCGGCGCACAATTGGCCCAGTGTCGTCTGGGTTTGGCCAGGGTAGGCTGTCATTGTAAATAAGAATTTGTTCTTAACTTGCATAGTTAAATAATGGTTAAATAAATGCTCTAGAAATATAAAGTTAATGTGCTATTGAGCTGACATCTGCATTGTTTACCATGAATGCAGTTTCCGCTAATGTGGGAACATTGCCTTTAAATATCAAGCACACTGTAACGCTGAACTTCCACTATACAGATTGAATACAGCCCTAAGTGGTCAGGAGACCAAGAGAGGGAGCGAGAGAGACTCTACAGATGTGCGGTTCTTAGTTGGTCAAGTAGAGGGCAGCTCTAGTGCATGTACAATAGTGGTCTGTAGGTCAGCTGTTTGTTCACCTGCCCACCATTGCTAATAACCCATACGCAACCGCCCAACTATGCTGTAGGCTACGGTCAGAGATGGCAGAACGATTTTTTGACAGGGGTGCAGGATTTTTTCAAAATATGTTTCTGCTTATAATTACCGACATTTCGGTAGGCTATTTGTTAGTCAACTTGTCTATAATTAGACTATAATACATGCTGCTTTTCTTTTGTCATTATATGTGGACCTAGAAGACTAAAATAAACCCTTGCTCACCAGAATAATTTCATCAATTGATAGAATGAATGCTTCTATCTATGTAGTTGACATCAGTAAACTTTTCTTTGTCGTCGCAATTTCTTTCCCGAAGCAAAGACGTTTAGGGACTGGGGAGAAAATGCATTAACAAAAAATAAACAGCAAAGATTTTCTGTGTAAAATGTCCAAATTTTATCAGTTTGACCTGTTGTAAGGAAATAGAAAGCTGTAGAAATGACCCAAGATGTTTCTGATAAGATTTCAGGTCAGCTTGGATACATATTTTATGTGGTTTCACAGGAGGCTGCTGAGGGGAGAAGGGTGCATGATAACAGAGTAAATTAAATGGCAGTTAAGGTGGTTGAAATACTAGACCTATCAGCTTTTATGATGCTGATAAAAATAGCACCTCTACAGAAGGTCCCTAACTGCAGATTTGGATTCTCTCAAGATGCTCTAAGAAATCAATCATATTTCCCCACTCCTGTTTCCGAGTCAAAATGTAAGATACATTTGAATTTGGTGTATTATTTGACTGCAAAAAATGCTTAATTCTGCAGGAGTTAATATTAAGGTCATGTGAAAGGTTATAGACCTACAGTCAATGTCCAGTTTTCAGTTTCCATTTAACCCATCTGAACAGTAGGCTATAGTTCCCTTGACTTGCCATAGGCCTATTTGATGTCCTGGTCTTGTGACTGTTGAATTTGTATAGCACGCCTTGAGTGGGCTCCCGAGTGGCGCAGCGGTCTAAGGCACTGCATCTCAGTGCTAGAGGTGTCACTACAGACCCTGGTTTGATTCCAGGCTGTATCACAACCAGCCGTGATTGGGCCCAGCGTCGTCCGGGTTAGGGTTTGGCTGGGGTAGGCCATCATTGTAAATAAGAATTTGTTCTTTACTGACTTGCCTAGTTAAATAAAGGTTCAATAAAATGTAAAGAATCATCACACATAACATAGTCGGCACTGCAGTCATACTCCTTTGCCACCAACAACTCTCCATTTCGCAGCTTTTATTTTATTGAATTAAACTCCGACATTATCCTTTTTGCCTCAGTGGATCGACTTTAACTTTTTCTGGCTGTTCCCAAAAGCATTTGGCTGTAGGCTGTTTGGTGGGCATACAGTTAGGCTCTAAAGCTTACACAATATGCACTAATGCCAGATAGCCTAAAAAGAATGAATGAAAAACCTAAATGTAGCCGATAGAAATAAATTGCACAAGAATGATACATTTATGGATTTTTGTATGCATTGTTTCCTCATTATTCAACCCACCCCCCCTTCATCCACACAATAGGATGACCCTCAAACCCGCTTGCTCTGCAGATACACTATATATACAAAAGTATGTGGAGACCCCTTCAAATTAGTGCTTTCATCTATTTCAGCCACACCTGTTGCTGACAGCTGTATAAAATCGAGCACACCGCCATGCAATCTCCATAGACAAATAGTGTCAGTAGAATGGCCTTACTGAAGAGCTCAGTGACTTTCAACATGGCACCGTCATAGGATGCCACCTTTCCAACAAGTCAGTTTGTCAAATTTCTGACCTGCTAGAGCTGCCCTGGTAAACTGTAAGTGCTGTTATTGTGAAGTGGAAATGTCTAGGAGCAACAAAGGCTCAGCCACGAAATGGCAGGCTTCACCATCTGGCAGTCCGACGGGCGAATCTAGGTTTGGCGGATGCCAGGAGAACGCTACTTGCCTCAATGCATAGTGCCAACTGGGGCTGTTTTTCATGGTTCGGGCTTGGCCCCTTAGTTCCAGTGAAGGGAAATCTTAACGCTACAACATACAATGACATTCTAGACGATTCTGTGCTTCCAATTTAGTGGCAACAGTTTGGGGAAGGCCCTTTCCTGTTTAAATTACAACAATTAATCTGATTCAAAGTGATTCACACTACAGCATATCCTCCATTGTACTTTTCTCTTATTTTTCTTTGGCTCATAGATTATTCTATTATTTGAGGACGATTTTAAAATTAAAGTTTAGTCAGTCCTCAATTTTGGTACTAAGAAGCCAAATGTGACACCAAGATTTTTGTAGGATGAATATTCCTTTAGGGTGTGATGTATGTATGATGTCCAGATGTCAATGTTGTCTACAGATATGCAGGATGTACATTTCTTAACTTTCCAACTGCAGATCTGCTTTGCTGGAGAAAACATTTCAGTTAATGTTACTGAAGGTTCATATATATACAGTAGATAAACCTAGTGCCTGTGCAATGATAGAAATACTTGAATGTTTGGGATCATGACTGAAAGGGTATTTATGGGAACTATTATTTCCTGATCAGAAGCTATATACAGAATACGTGTTTCCATACGTCTGTCTGTGTTGATACTTTATGTATAGACGGAGGTATGGACAACATTAGAGGCTGTGGTTCTGACTGCAGCTAAAATGCTTATTTTTCAGCAGTTCATTGTTTCTGTGGAGTTTTGTTTGCAACATCGTAAAGGTGCAATAAAACAAAATGTGCATTTAAACGTGTCATTTAACTTTATTAGTTATATCTGAAACATAGACTAGATACATTGAAAAATAATGATGAGACGGGGCAAAAGAACTTGAACTTGATTCTGATCCTTGTAGGCAGCACAGACACAGAAGTCATTGGCTGTTACAGAAAAGGAATATCTCAGCTGTATTTGTCTGTATGTTCAGACTACAGAGCCTGGTCAGTAACGATGTCTATAGGCCTACCACAGTACTAATGCAGATGGCCCTCAGCGCCCCAACATGAACATGTTTACAGTTTGGTTTTTGTGTTTTGATAACCTTTCCCTAGCCCCTCACAGCCCCTGGAATGCCTCCACTATGGTTTATAAATGCATCCAAAGGATTGCTCATGAATGGAGGAACCCAGTCTGAGTGTACGCCCCAAATGGCACCCTATTCCCTTTATAGCGCACTTATTTTGACCAGCACCCTATTGGCCCTGGTTAAAAGTAGTGCACTATGAAGGGAATATGGTGCTATTTGGGATGCGTTCTGAGACAAACATCTAAGGGACAGGGACCACAGGCCTAACTAGGGTAATCAGCCCCACCGCAGACAGGCGGCAGAGGAAACATCGTCATGGGAATGAGCCAGGGATCCGACCAACAGGACACCTTATCTGATCCTGATCCCACTCATTTACCCCTGCACTGCCCCGATGAAGGGACCGTAGAATAGAACTGCTAAAGCCAACAGACTGGGCATAGTTCTGGAATCTGGTTCTAATTCTATGATAGAGTGACTCTCCTTGTTTGACCACGTGGGCAGTCAACCCAAGCCCTGGATTTGCTCCTGAAAACGGTGGTGCAATTGATTTCACTGCATCACTAATGAAAGGGAATAAGTGTACTGGCATTTTAGAATAGATCTTGGGTTTTGGCAATTAGAGTAACTGGTTAATCACTTTATTTGCTAAATAATGTTGAGGGAGACCAACCACAGGTCACAGCGGTCAGTGACATACAGAGAGGATATGCCATGGCTCCAAATGTAAAGACAATATATTTGAGAGATGTGGACACTTCATTGTTTCAAATGGGTTGACACCTGATTAAACACACCACATTTGCTGGTATGGGCCTACCTAGGCTGCCAGCAATTAGGGTGTAGCTGTGCATTTTACAAATTAAACAAAATAGCTCAAATAATTTTGTTTCAAAATGTGCCCAATTCCATGATCTAAGAATAGTTTTATTTTATTTGGACATGGACATCTAAAATGTTCAATCTTATTTGCCACTTTAAAATTGACCTGAGTGTTGACCCTTTCTTTGCCCCATTAGTATCGAAGGAGTAAACACAAAATTGCATTTTTAAACTGTTCTGGTCGCATCGATAGAAGAACACAAAGGGTCTCTACAACAATTAATCTACTGGATCACAGCAGGCCACACACGGAGGCCTCGCGCCCGCGGGCTGTTTTCTCCGGTCTCCGTCGGCCGCCGGGAGAGACCAAAATGCCCTGTTAGGAGCCCTTCAGAACACACATCCCCTCTTTTAGTCACGGAAACACAATTTATGGCCATTATACAGCATTATAGATTGCATCTACAAAACTATCCTTGTTGACTAAAACGTCTGTGACACAAGGAAACCCCCCCCAGCCCCCCCCCCCCCCCCCCAAAGAAATAACTGGTTGAGAAAAAAAGTCGGACAAGCACAACATACCACAACACAACACACACTCTTTAAAGAGTTAGGCTAAAGAAAAAAATAGGAAGAGAGAGATGGAGATGTAAGGAGGTTGTTTGTTAGTATTGGATTAGTTGTTTAAATCATGTTTGGTAGATTAGACTATAAAAAGAAACAAAACAAAACATAAAGTCAACAATCGAAATAGTCTATAGACCACCCAGATTCAAGCGAGACAGAGATTAGTCTAGCTACCAGTTGATCACGCCCCGGGTTCAGACGTTCAAGTGGACAAGCTGCATGCGTCGGGCTGGCCAAGTCATTTGGTGCATGGCATGTCTTATCCGCGCTAGCCTAGCCTACCTGGGGACCAACCCAACAGTGAGGCAGTCGATGAGGAGGAGAGTGGGGGTTCCAAGAGATCTATTCATCACCAAAGGGGGAAGGTATACTTCATTCAGTATGCCACCACTATGAGTAGAGTATGTTAGAGTAGAGTAGAAGAACATTGACATTATCTGTAAAGAAAACAACTGCTTGGTATTATTGGTCTAAATTTGGAGGGTGGTAAAATCTGCAATTTATTTGTTAATTAGATGAAGCAGTCCTATAATAGCCAGTGTGGAAGTGTAGACATGTTTGATAACTCGCAGTATCCATATAACTGCTTCAACTATGATGGAGACGGATACCCTTCCTGCAGCACGGATGAAGACAAGAAGATGTGTCGACCTGCTTACAGGTAGAATGCTTATGATTAATATAATGAATTAATAATGGAATTATTATATGATATCATTATTATATTTTAAATAATGGAAGCCTTATTCATGATCTAAGATATTACATTATGTTTAGTTAGTTCTACTGAAAAAATACAAAACAAATTCATATTATTTTTGTATTTTATAGACCATAATATAAATCACAAATGAATGCAACGCAAGCCATTTCAAATCTAAAACCTAAATATCAAATGTTGTTGTATTATTTTAATCAGATGATTGTGGAATCTCAACACTATCCAATTTGAATTAGTATCATAATTAAGAATATTAGACCACTTACCCTGAATGTAACTTTAATCAGTCTTATCAAGATATTATTGGGCAGGGTTGTGTAGGTTACTTTATAAGTGTAATATTTTAAGGTTACTAGTTGCCTGTCCAAAATTGTAATCAGTAAAGTAACTTTTGGATTACCAAAAATCAGTAATGTAATCTGTTTACTTTTACTTATTTTTTTTTTATAACTTTCCCTTTAAGCATCATTAGAAGAAGACAAAAGCTTGGTGTGTCCTCTCTGACTTGTGTTCAGAGTTGAATTTTTATTTAACAAGGCAAATCAGTTAAGAACAAATTCTTATTTACAATGACAGCCTACTCCAGCCAAACCCAGGCCAATTGTGTGCCGACCTATGGGACTCCGAATCACAGCTGGATGTGATACAGCCTGGATTCAAACCAGGTATTATAGTGACTCCTCTTGCACTGAGATGCAGTGCCTTAGACCGCTGTGCCACTCGGGATCCCATAACAGCCTGATCAGGCGGAACAAAGCTAAACATGTGCCTTCTTTCAATGCTGAATTGAATGTCATTGAGAAAACAGAAACGTTTCATAATGTATTTTTTTTGCCAACATCCTTTCTGAATTTAAAAGTAATCCAAGAAGTAATCATCTAGTTTTTCAAAAGTATCTGTAATCTGATTATAATATTTTTGCTGGTAATGTTAGTGATTGCAGGTTTTTGTCATCAGATTACATGTAACTGATTACATGTAATAATTTACTCCCCAACCCTGTTCTTGGGAATATCAATGTGAACACCAAGAAATATTCATTCAAATAAATCTTTGTACTTTTTGTAACTCTGTCTGCCCTCTCTCTTCAGTTACATAGCGTTGATAGCCATGGCCATCCAGCAGAGTCCAGAGCACCGGGTCACCTTGTCAGGGATCTATGAGTTCATCATGAAACGCTTTCCCTACTACAGGTAAGGAGCTTCACATGTCTATTTAACTTCACATGTCTATTCAACGGTCATTTTCCTTAAAAAGTGGCTGGATACCTTTCACAAATTCAGTTTGACAGAGTAGTGTATGTACTGTTTCCTTTATCCACTACAGGTCCAACCAGAGGGCATGGCAAAACTCCATACGACACAACCTCTCTCTCAACAGCTGCTTCATTAAGGTGAAGGACTTTTTAACATATGTTGTGCGATGATAGTTGATCACTTGATCAAGAATCATTATCAAACAGAGTAAGATACACATTTTATTACTTTCTTCAATATAAGTTTAACTTTATATCAGTCAGAAGAAAACAAGACTATAATATTTTATCCTTGTTGATTCAATATTGTATGAAACGTTTAAAAATATATTACAATAATATGGTCGCAAATGAGACAGTGAACAGTCATACACGTTTACATGCACATTTACAAATGTACTCTATGAATTGTAAGCGAATGCGTCTTTTGCACACTGTAGCCTATAAGCAAAAAGGATAACAGACAAAACACTGTTTCAATACAGTACTGTATGTTGCTTTCACATTTGAGCGTGATCACAAATAGCCTATTATGGGTTTATTTCTACTTTCTTATTTGTGTTTTCTTTTTAAACATATCTTTTTTTTAGGTTCCCCGTACGGAGGGAAACGAGAAGGGGAAAGGCAACTACTGGACATTCGCCACTGGCTGTGAGTCCATGCTTGACCTCTTCGAGAACGGCAACTTTCGGCGTCGCCGGCGCCGACGCAACATGAAAATGGGTTTCAGAGAGCCTGGGGAGCCTTTCCTCCCAGTAGACAATAACAAGAACAATAACATCAACAACCAACACGGCAGCTCCACCAGGCGGTCCGATCCTAACCCTAACCCCAAACCAGACTCCTTCTGCCCCATCAGCCCTGACCACAGACCAGGTCACCACACCCCCCTCAACCCAAACCAGCAGGATAAACCAGAACCGGAGATTAAATTCAGTATTGACTACATCCTCTCCACCCCCAACCCCCCTCTGCCGGGCTTCAGACCCCCACGTAGTGGTACAACAGCGGCCCCCATACACGCTCTGGAGCCCCAACACCTGAACCTGCACTTCTGGACCATGTGAGTGTCATAGCCTTGCCTATAAAGAGAGATACTTCATCTGAAAGACTGGATGGTTTTTCCTCCAAATCTGAATTAGGAAATTAAAAGATCCAAAGACTGCCTCCTTGTGCAAGGGGAGATTTGATTGACTTGTCCTGTAAATAAAGAATATAGAGAGGTCCAGTATTGTGCAATGGATCCTGGCTGATTATACTAAATGTACATGACTCTACACTCAAATTAAGCTTGTACAGTGTTCATAGTCTTGTCCCAAGGCATAAAGGTTTACATACATCTGTATTCATAAAGTAGGATGTTCTGTTATGAGGGTCTGTGAAAATAATTATTTGCCTATATTATATCATTACTATTTTAAGGACAGAAATAAATACACTGAGTATGCTCAACTGTATGAGAAAGCTGATAAAACTGAAGGCAGTGTGACCTGTGACTTCATCATCATCATCATAACCAGTATCAATATTAAAAGATAACAATCTCAACAATTGTTTTGGCTGGTGAAAGTGTCAAAGCAATGAACAGGGTGAAGTGTACATGTCACAAGCTGGTGCTCAGCCCGTCAAACCTTATTGTTGTGATTTAAGGCAATTATCATGGGGTTAATCAACCCAGGCCCTCTCCAAACCTCCTAATCTTTCCCTATGACCTTTTCAATTCCCCTGAGAATGACACATTCCACATTTAATCCAGACACATTAGAATACATTATATACATATATTGTATGAAGGAGACTAAAACATGAGGTCTACTCCGCTAACATGTATTTCCCTGTTAGGAGAAGGGATATCAATCATAGCAGGGTTTCTCTTGCTTGTTTGAAGGGACAATTTTCAATTTAACCTTTATATTATGCCGTGACTGCATCATTCAGGACAGGAGGGTTTCAACAGAACACAACAACACACTTAACATGAGTGGCATTTAATATAGCATTACACTTGCAAGGTGAGAGCGAGATGTGACCCTAGTCAAATACAAGAAGGGGGCCGTGCTGCCATAACAACACTGCCGAAACTCCCGCCCGCCCGCCCGGCCTGACGCAATTATAATTAAACACACCGGCGTATGCTTCCTTTCAAATCCTGTGATCGATCAATGATATTAACATTCATACCTGCTTGGCCCTCCAGCCAACGTCTAGCACCACCACTGTTATGGATCAGTAGGTTTCCATTAACTAAGCTGTTGCTGTAAGGTGGCGCTGTGGATGTATTTGGGTAAATTAACTTAGCATAAAGTGCTGCAAGGCTGGGTCTGCTTCTGCGTCGGTTTGTATTGAGACACCAAAGAGAAAACACACATGCAGGAGAAAAGTACTATTATTGTGTCCTAGAATGGCCTCTATTAAATGACCGTTCCAAATTCAAAGTATGTGTGTCATGTTTGATTTATTTTAATTGGGAAATAGTTTTCAAGAAATATTTTTTATGCATTTTGAGGCTATCAATATTTTCATAGAACTTTTATGTCTTATTGAGCTAAATACCTCTATGAGAGGGAAATTTGGTCTGGGAAAAATAATATGGAAATGTTTATAATTTTCTGTATGTGCTCACTTCTAGTTGTGGCTATTGTGTACACTCTTAGAAAAAAGATGCTATCGAGAATCAGAAAGGGTTATATGGCTGTCCCCATAGGAGAACCCTTTGAAGAGACCATTTAGAACCCTTTTGAAGGTTCTGCGTGGAACCCAAAAGGGTTCTACCTGGAACCAAAAAGGGTTCTCCTATGGGGACAGCCTCAAAACCCTTTTGGAACCATTTTTTCTAAGAGTGTAGGTAGGTAATGTTGAAATGTGTAGCTCAGGGCAGAATGAGTGAAATGGGGAGGAGGAAATTGGGAAAGCAATGATCTGCAACGTTAATAACATCTCAATCATAAACACAAATAGGTCATTTAATCTACAGCGTGTGTTTTATAATTGGATTTTTTCATTCTTGGGAGTAATTTTGATTATGAATTTAATTATAAATATTTGTGTGTTGTTGTTGGTGTTTTAAAAACAACAACAACAACATAGTATATGTTTATATACGAGGGAGGCTGTGTAATTTCACCTTACTTGACTAACAACCATGATTTCCTTGAGCTGTGGTAGGAGGGGATTGGAGGGGCAAATGGATGTACAGTTTGTTATATGGGACATGCTTATGTACCAGAGGCCTACAATGGAAAGCAGGCTGCTGGGTAATGATATCAGGCTTCTAGCTAATGAAGATTGTTGAAATAGCCTGAGGAGACAGAAAGTACTAACACGTACACACCGATGGCTTTTGCCCTTTGAAGCCATTTGAATCCACATGTACAAATCAAAAGGGCCAGAGGTAGATTCGGCAGGGTGGAATATTCCACAGTTCTGAAATGGGTTTTTAAATGTGTTTGCGAATGAGAATATCAACACTGGATGTCAAATCAATGTCAGTTTAGACGTGTTTACAGTTAGATTCTATTTACTGTAGATCTTCCAGGCCCCTGTTTGGCCCCTGCTACTGGAGACCTGTGGAGGATGTCCCTGTTAGGAACACCCAAAACTGGGGTTTAAAAAGCAATTAGAAGGGTGTAAGAAATGAACCAGGATATAGAAGAAATATGGAAAATAGGCCTTATTTTACACCACTACAACTCTTCTTTGATCATTTGTATAGTAACGATAGCCATTTAATGATAGCCTTTTTAGTGGCACTTGGCTTCAGTGAGTATGAAATAAAATAGTGAGTTGTTTGTTACTATGTAATTACTGTAGCTTGCAATTTCTGAGTAAATTCCAAGTAAAAATCGAACTGTAAAATAAAGCGTAATAGCCCTCATTTCCATTTGAACCCGCCTCATTTCATATATCCTCCAGTTAAGTGCCTGCTTGTCCCAGTCAGGAAGCCGTGCAGCTTTAGGTTACAGTTGAAGTCGGAAGTTTACATACACTTAGGTTGGAGTCATTAAAACTTGTTTTTCAACCACTCCTCAAATTTAACAAACTATAGTTTTGGCAAGTCGGTTAGGGCATCTACTTTGTGCATGACACAAGTAATTTTTCCAACAATTGTTTACAGATTATTTCACTTATAACTCACAGCTTGGAAAATTCCAGAAAATGATGTCATGGCTTTAGAAGCTTCTGATAGGCTAATTGACATCATTTGATTCAATTGGAGGTGTACCTGTGGATGTCTTTCAAGGCCTACCTTCAAACTCAGTGCCTCTTTGCTTGACATCATGGGAAAATCAAAAGAAATCAGCCAAGACCTCAGAATAAAATTGTAGACCTCCACAAGTCTGGTTCATCCATGGGAGCAATTTCCAAACGCCTGAAGGTACCACGTTCATCTGTACAAACAATAGTACGCAAGTATAAACACCATGGGACCATGCAGCCGTCATACTGCTCAGGAAGGAGACGCGTTCTGTCTCCAAGAAATGAACGTACTTTGGTGCGAAAAGTGCAAATCAATCCCAGAACGACAGCAAAGGACCTTATGAAGATGCTGGAGGAAACAGGTACAAAAGTATCTATATCCACAGTAAAACGAGTCCTATATCGACATAACCTGAAAGGCCGGAAGAAGCCACTGCTCCAAAACCACCATAAAAAAGCCAGACTATGGTTTGCAACTGCACATGGGGACAAAGATTGTACTTTTGGAGAAATGTCCTCTGGTCTGATGAAATAAAAATAGAACTGTTTGGCCATAATGACCATTGTTATGTTTGGAGGAAAAAGGGGGAGGCTTGCAAGCCGAAGAACACCATCCCAACCGTGAAGCACGGGGGTGGCAGCATCATGTTGTGGGGGTTCTTTGCTGCAGGAGGGACTGGTGCACTTCACAAAATAGATGACATCATGAGGGAGGAAAATTATGTGGATATATTGAAGCAACATCTCAAGACATCAGTCAGGAAGTTAAAGCTTGGTTGCAAATGGGTCTTCCAAATGGACAATGACCCCAAGCATACTTCCAAAGTTGTGGCAAAATGGCTTAAGGACAACAAAGTCAAGGTATTGGAGTGGCCATCACAAAGCCCTGACCTCAATCCTATAGAAAATGTGTGGGCAGAACTGAAAAAGCGTGTGTGAGCAAGGAGGCCTACAACCTGACTCAGTTACACCAGCTCTGTCAGGAGGAATGGGACAGAATTCACCCAACTTATTGTGGGAAGCTTGTGGAAGGCTACCCGAAATGTTTGACCCAAGTTAAACAATTTAAAGGCAATGCTACCAAATACTATTTGAGTGTATGTAAACTTCTGACCCACTGGGAATGTGATGAAAGAAATAAAAGTTTAAATAATCATCCTCTACTATTATTCTGACATTTCACATTGTTATAATATTTTATGTTAAAATAAAGTGGTGATCCTAACTGACCTAAGACAGAGCATTTTTACTAGGATTAAATGTCAGGAACTGTGATAAACTGAGTTTAAATGTATTTGGCTAAGGTGTATGTAAACTTCCGACTTCAACTGTACGTCCCAAATGGCACCCTTTTCCCTATATAGTGCACTATTGTTTTTACCAGGACCCATAGGGATCTGTTAAAAACGTATGCACAAATAGGGAATAGGGTGCCATTTGGGACTCAACCTTAGTAAGACCATAGACAGAACAGAACATGGTGTCCAATTCAACGTTTGATGGATCAATCTGAGACATCCACTTGTTGTTGCAGAGTCAAAGTTATGTAAACCAACTTCAAGAACGTTATCTGTAACAACATCTGGGGTAAACAGCAGGCTGCTTCAAAAAGCTTCTGGATCTCACAGACACGCTAACTATATTATTCACATCATATTGTCCCATATTTCAGAGTTCACACTTCACAGCAGTTGTACTTTGGGTGAAAATAAAAGGATTCATATGCATTTACCATGAAAGGATAGATGAGAAGACCGACATCATGTCCACAGATGACATGACAGAGAGCATGATATTCAACAGTTTCAGAATGTCAGACCTTGACTTTATTTCATTCTTGCTCGCAATTGTAAAGACTGAATTACACAGAGTGTCATCACGACACAGCTCTGTGTTGCATGGAAGGAGCATTGCACACCATGTACACACACATGCAATGCAACTACAATGCACCCCAGCCCTGGTCAACACACACACACAAGTCAGATTTTGCTGCTTTGCTATGAGTGAATGGGCTGATTGATGGTAGTTGGTCCCAGTCCCGATCCTTTCCAGCGCTGCTTGCACATGGCCATTGGCCTCAAACCCAGTTTGGCCAGCAGAGGCTGCTCACAACCTAGAATGGAAACTGTTGTCATGTTTCCATTGAAACTGAAGGGAGAGTAGAGAAGCATACTTTATGACATTCATTCTATTTCGTTTTTTACACTGCCACTATCAGTGGCTTCTACCACAGATGAAAGGTTATCAGTATCTTTGGTACTACTACCTACAGCAAAGATCCATTGTTGGTTATGGAATCCATTGTCCCGGTACCCCCTGTATATAGCTTCACTACTGTTATTTTATTATTGTTGCTCCTTAATTGTTTTTTTCTATTCTTCATTTTTATTTTTTTGTATTCGGCACATGTGACAAATACAAGTTGATTTGATTTGAACAGCACATTGAAAAAGGGGAGGGAAAAGGGGAGGGGCAAGAGACCGTTGAGGTTGATAGAGGCTGGCTGACTGTAGGCCCACTTGTTATTCATTCATGTCGTTGGTGTAAGAAGGCCTATGCTGTGCTCAGACTGCTCCCTCTACACACATACTTTAATCAAGAGCTCTTTGGTTTTAATAATTTAATTGATTAAGAAATCTCTGTATCTATTTCAATCAGTGAGAGTGCAGAGGCAGCTCTCCTCTCTCAGATGTCCTGTTATCACTATCACATTACTGGACAATACTTAAGTACACAATGCAGTACTCAATCTCTTGTGGCATTGCCACATGTTGTTCTTAGGTTAAGAATTCATAAAGGTTTTGATTCCTCTAGTTATTATAATGAAAGTGTTTGTGGGATCGTTCAAACCATACACGTTTTCCAAAATTACAGTGCATAGCGCAGCCTTAAAATAAGGATTATTTTACAAGATTGAGATAATTCAGTGAATAGCCAATATAATATGAAATAACACTCTGCAAAAGACATGCACATTGCCACAAGAACAACATCCATCCATCGCAACATGATATAGATTCATACAATGCAAATAATATTAAGATTTACCTTCTAAAGTGAAATCCACACGGTTATGGAACAGAATAGAACTTGTGGACACATGAAGTCTGCAATCATGTGTAAAACATGAGCTGTACAATATAGCACACCCCTCTTTTTGACCGGGCAAATACAGCAGGCAGAGTGGAGCAGACTGAAGAGCCAGCCATGTTCTAGGATGAGGCGATCCTAAACGACCAATGGGAGAGTCTCTAGACGACTGTCAGTTAGGGCCTGCCCCCCCCCCCCCCAAGGAAGGAATGGGGCTGAGAAAGAAAATGGCCAAGGGGTGAGGATTGGAGGGGATACAGTGGTTCCACAGCAAGATGAATGGTCAGGGGTTACTATAGGCCAACTTACACTAGTGTACTGTCTGTGAGGCAGAAACCATGGGAAGGATTCCTTCTGTTTCCACAGTACTGCACAGTAATGTACTTTGATTTAAAATCATGCACCGCCAAAACTGCACACAAATGTATCAGACAAGAGGTGACAGACTAGAATCAACATAAAACTATAGTATGAAACAAACAAACTATGAAATAAAGTTGGAGCAGATCACGTACTACTATAGTGTTTTATTGGAGTTCAACACATGCATGAGTCAAACAATATAGAGCTAGATAAACTCAGGAAACAGCAGCAGCCTGCACACAAGAACATAAAAGTCCCTTTGTTTAACCATACACACATATTCTTTCTAAGAGCAGGCTTTGAGGTGACCACCTGGCAAGCTAATATTTATATTTGCCTTAATTATACATGATCATGTATACAACCATAGTTCCACTGAGCAAGCCAGACCAATATCAAGCTATACATTTTATACTACGCATACTGGATTGTACACACAGCAATATATTTTTACTCCTCCAATACATCAAATGTATAGGGCTACTGTCTCAGAGCAGGGCAACACTTGTACACGCACACTTTAAGTATTTCCATTCAGAGAGATGGGAAAACCTTTTAATAATGTGCAATGTCAACACTTCTATCAAAGAGTCTTTCAGAAGCGAGGTCCTTTTTCTGACGCCCATGTTGTTTATCAATGTACTGCTGGTTCATCTAACCATGGAAAAAATTTAACTCAATAGGGTTCTTTGCTTACAGTTACAAACAAACCAATCACAGAGTGGACACTTGTCATAAATAGTGACATTAAAAGTTACTGTAGAGTGAAATTTATCCGGTACATTTTTAACATTGAATCAGCATAAGAAATGATCAAACTCCATAAAACAGCAACAAAACATGTTTAACACACAATTCACATGAAAAACCCTAATCTCTCCCATAAAGAAGTTCATGTCATTCTGCTTTTGTACAATAAAACTATTTCAAAAACAGAGATCAGAAGAAAATCCTAAATAAATTACTCCAACACTTCTGTCAATATTTTGCAACATTTTCCATTGATTACAGATATGTTAAATATACCAACCCACAACTAGATATTTTAACAAAATAAGGGTAGAACAAGGTCGTGAGTGACTGTCAAGTGTTACATTGTTTTAAACTCATTGTGATTGTATGAAACAGCATGTGTATTATCATCAAGAAAGAGAATAAAGATCTTGGTTTGCAATACTCAATGTTCTTGCTCATACTAGCAAGTAGTGTTACCGTTTCTGAAAACATGAATGTCACTTCTTCCAACCAGAGACCAAACAGATCCCCTTTTCCTAAATTCCCTTCATGGTATTCATAACCATCCCTTCTATAGGTTCATTCTTTCACGTCCACTTTGTAAAACGTTGGTCCATAAATTAAAGTTATTATTCAATACCAGACATACAATGTTCCGTCTGTTCAGTTTGTAGTGAAGACTACTAAAACAGGGCTTTAACAAGAAACGGTTATCTTTCTCAGACTGACTGATACAGTATTACGTCTGACTGAATCTTACAGTATGATACGGTAGTGCATCCACTATGGATGTGACGCCATCATGCTCAGGTCACATGACTTCTTCTAGACTATGCTTTCCCAGCAGCACTGTACCTGTACTGGTCCTTCAGCATATGGATAAACAGAAAATCATTGTCAGGTAGATGGTACTACTTATTTGTTAAGCTAAACATAACACCGCATTTAACATAACAGTGCATTTTCTTAAGTGATGTTAATTCATCATCTGAAAATAAATCAGAAATCGTATACATCTCCAAAATAACATTCTAGAATTCTAAGCTGGTAAAATAAATCAATCTCTAAAGGCGTAGATAAGATGAGAGCATCAATCCCTAGAAATACTTCATCCCTTGAAAGCAAAATGCCCTGTAGTGTAATTCTGTAGTGGAAAAATCACATTTCCATTTTTCCACTTCCCTTTCCTGTTGATACCCTTTTTGGGTAAAGGCTGTGAAATGTTATATCCAGGTAGAAATACTGTAACAGGCTCCAATGCCCTCATAACAGATCTCCCGTCTTCCACCATTTCTTTCCCTTATTCTGCTTGATTGAATATACACACACAGTGATTCTACATGTCATTATGCTACAGTTATACTAACAAAGCCACACTCAAAACCATGAAGTTAAATTGATGAAACGAGACAACCAGTCAGGAGACAATAGAAAATATAGACTAGGAATTAAACGCATAGTAAAAACATACAATGATCCAGCATATTCCCCATGAATATATCTCATATTTTAACGCTACCTGCCCCCATCTGACCTACAATAAAAAAGGATAACAATAATTGTACCTAGTTTTCATTGAATTCCCTTTGACGACCCTTCAAGGGATTGAAGGGTGGATGGATCTGATAATGCATGCAGTAGAGAAGGGGACGACAGGATAGGGATGGCTTCTTGCTGCCATAACGGAGCAGAATATGGGTAGTACTGTAGGTTGGGTATGTCTCATATTACCCTTCAGAAGAAGACCAGCCCCGGGACAGAGTGAGCTGCTGGTTTAAAAAGATGTCCGCTGTTGTTGATACTACACAGTTCTTCAGAGGCTGGAAACTGTTCCAAACCATCAACTGGTAGATAAGGAATGTTGATTATGGAATAACGTGGCGGTCTTCTCCCGAATGAAGCTGGTTTCTTTCTGAAAGAGGGGGAGGGATATCAAAATCGAGGGTTCCCTTTGTAGTGTAGTAAATCAATGCGTTTCTGGGTAGTAGAGGGTAAGTTTTGAAGGTAGAGAGATCCAGAGGGGGAGGATGAGAAAATATGTGTGTGCTTGTTACAGATAAAAGTCTGGGGACTGAGGTCGTTGGCCAGGTCAGAAGGTTAAAAGGTCTCCTAAGCGAGGGGTTTTCAAACCTCTCCTCTGGGACCCACAGTCGTTCCATGCATTTGAACTATTCAAGAGCTAACACACCTGATTCAACCTGTCAACTAACTATCAAGGCCTTGATTAGGTGAATCAACTGAGCTAGTTCCGGGCTACAACTAAACTGTGAAACGTCTGGGAGTCCCCGAGGAGAGGTTTGAAAACCACTGTACTAAGCGAACAGGGCGTCATCTGGTCTTTCAGCCTTCTTCTTGAGTGAGCCTGTAGTTGCACCAGGGTCACCACTAGGGGGCGAGGGGAGGCTGGGCACCGTCTCTGCTGCCTTCGCCCGCTCCTCCAGAAACTTGTCAAACTCTAGAAGTGGAGGAAGAGAGGGATCAGAGGAGAAGAGGTAAGCATATTACACATGCTAGCCAGAGGTGAATCATGTTTCCTACCTTCACTGGTCACCCCCTCTTCTCCCTCATCTCCTTGCTGTTGAGGAAGTGAAACAAAGTTACACATTTGTCCCTCACTGACCAAAGTGTGGAAACTATTTTAAGGACAATCCAAACTTACACAATCACCCTCACCATAAATCCATTTATGTTAGAGAAGTTCAATAAATACAAAGTATTACCACATTCTTACATCAAATGAATTAAGAAAAAACAACCATGCACCAAAGAGGACAGAAACCCTTCAATACTGAAGTCATTTGTTCAAGCCAGGACACACCGTTAGTATTGAAGACTACACAGGAAGCTACAATGGATCAGACACGTGATTGGTCAAGGATGAGGAAATGTGTTGAAGGACAAAGAAAGTGGAATGTGTTACAATTAGATTTCTGAAGAACAAGCAGTCCAGAAATTGAGGGATGCAACAGGAATAAAGGAGAAGAGAAAAGAAAAGGCAGAATAAAATCATGATGGTCTCACCAAGTCGGTACACAGCCACTCCTCTATGTCATCCATGACAGAGGATTGGCCAACGGGAATCTACAGGGCAACATCATGGACAAACAGTGCAAAAATAAAATAAAAAAACAAAAATCCCAAACAAAATGAAACAAAATGGCAGAGAAAACACAAAAAGAAAATCAACTTAAATATAATTGAAATATAATGCAAAAAGGAATACTAGAAACTCAAACAACGAATAAAAATGCTAACAGACCATTGCATTTGATAAAATGATACAAAGACCTCTGCCATTGATCGATGACATGAAGAAGTACCAATGGCACACATGAAACAGAGAGCCATGCTTTGCAATGCCATGCAGTGACAGTGAATATGAAGAAGCAACATCTTGAAGGCTGTATGAAACGCTGTGGGTGTGGGATGGACATGCACTAGATGAGACTAGTCTGAGTTAGTGTAAGCTTTGGAAGATTGGTTATAGAGGAGGCCAACAGCGCACCACACACACACACACACACACACACACACACACACACACCACAGCCAAGCATTGTGGAAAATAAGGTATTGCCCATAGGGCTGACCCCATTTAGTCGACTGGTCGATTGTTTGGTCGATAGGCTGTTTGTTGGCCAACAGAGATTTTGTTGTTGATCGGTCGCAAATTGATTTCTTTTTTTTTGGGGCACACGAGAAACCTGTGATTCACGCCCGTCTCAGTGAGTGGACTAATCCATTGTGCAGGCTGCGGGGGTGGCACAATCCATCACTAAGACATACTGTATGCGCTACTGAAATGATGCAACACTAATAAAAGATTATTGTATAACAAATGTATTTTCCGAATTGTTTGGCTTATTACGAAACATTTGCCATACATTCCCTTTCATTTAACTGTGTATCCGTCTGATTTCTTTGCGGACGGCACACACAAATGATCCTAATTGTAGCCTACGGTACGTTTAGACCAGAAGAGGTGCCTCTGCTTGACAACTCTTCGCTCCAAAAGATTGGCTGCTTTGTGGGCGTGAACCTATTCAAGTAAGTAAGTAAACACATTTTGAAAATGTACAATTTGTTTTTTTTAACTGGTGTGTTATTAGCTAGCTGGCTAGCTACAGCAGGCCACTGTGTGTAAGGCTAATGAGCTACTTGTTAGCTAGCTAGCCAACATTCCATACTATAGCTAAGTGAAATATCATCAGCTAGTTAGCTTCATATTACACTGAACAAAAATATAAACACGCATCAGCTCAAGAAGCTGATTATACAGCATGATCATTACACAGGTGCACCTTGTGCTGGGGACAATAAAAGGCCACTCTAAAATGTGCAGTTTTGTCACAACACAATGCCCCAGATATAGCTCAAGTTTTGAGGGAGCGTGCAATCGGCATGCTGACTGCAGGAATGTCCACCAGAGCTGTTGCAAGAGAATTTAATGTTCATGTTTACCATAAGCCGCCGCCGACGTCATTTTAGAGAATTTGGCAGTGCATCCAACCGGCCTCACAAATGCAGACCACGTGTAACCACGCCAGTCCAGGACCTCCACATCTGGCGTCTTCTCCTGCGGGATCATCTAAGACCAGCGACCCAGACAACTGATGAAACTGTGGGCTTGTAAACCCGAAGGATTTCTGCACAAACTGTCAGAAACCATCTAAGAGAAGCTCATCTGTATGCTTGCCTTCCTCACCAGGGTCTTGATCCGACTGCAGTTTGGAGTCGTAACCGACTTCAGTGGGCAAATGCTCACCTTCGATGGCCACTGGCACACTGGAGAAGTGTGCTCTTCACAGATGAATCCCGGTTTCAACTGTACTGGGCAGATAGCGTGTTTGGTGTCGTGTGGGTGAGCGGTTTGCTGATGTCAACATTGTGAACACTTTGCCCCATGGTGGCAGTGGGGTTATGGTATTTGCAGGCATAAGCTACAAACAAACACAATTACATTTTAAATCGATGGTAATTTGAATATACAGTGGGTAACGTCAGACAGGTCCACAGTGTCTCCCGACCACTCCTGTCTCAGTCTCCAGTATTTATGCTGCAATAGTTTGTGTGTCGGGGGGGCTAGGGTCAGTCTGTTATATCTGGAGTATTTCTCCTGTCTTATCCGGTGTGAACTCTCTCTCTCTCTCGACAGCAGGCGCAGTAGAGATACTCTGAACGATCGGCTATGAAAAGCCAACTGAGATTTACGCCTGAGGTGCTGACCTGTTGCACCATCTACAACCACTGTGATTATTATTATTTGACCCTGCTGGTCATCTATGAACATCTTGGCCACGTTGTTATAATCTCCACCCGGCACAGCCAGAAGAGGACTGGCCACCCCTCATAGCCTGGTTCCTCTAGGTTTCTTCCTAGGTTCTGGCCTTTCTAGGGAGTTTTTCCTAGTCACCGTGCTTCTACACCTGCATTGCTTCCTGTTTGGGGTTTTAGGCTGGGTTTCTGTATACAGCACTTTGTGATATCAGCTGATGTGATGAGATCCTGAGGCCCATTATCGTGCCATTCATCCACTGCCATCACCATGTTTCAGCATGATAATGCACGGCACAATGTCGTAAGGATCTGTACACAATTCCTGGAAGCTGAAAATGTTCTTCCATGGCCTGCATACTCAGACATGTTTGGGATGCTCTGGATCAACAGCGTGTTCCAGTTCCCGCCAATATCCAGAAACTTTGCACAGCCATTGAAGAGGAGTGGGACAACATTCCACAGGCCACAATTAACAGCCTGATCAACTCTATGCGAAGGAGATGTCTCACACTGCATGAGGCAAATGGTCACACCAGATACAGACTGGTTCTCTGATCCACATCCCTACCTTTTTTATAAGGTATCTGTGACCAACAGATGCATCTTTCTCTTCCCAGTCATGTGAAATCCATGACTTTTTTTAAATGCCCAATTTCCTTATGGTTCATATAACACAGTCAAATCTTCTAAATTGTTTCATGTTGCGTTTATATTTTTGTTCAGTGTAGCTTGTTATAGGCCTATTTATCATTGTAAATTAGACTCATGTTCCAAATAGATTTGTAGACAACAGCAATTGAAGAGGGTGAATGTATTTCCTGCTCCAGCTGTCAGAAAAGGGAGTAGGTGTACTAGTTAGATAAAGCAGGTTGTAGGATGACATTATGAAAAAAATATTCTCCAGTTTTAGGCCCTAGAGAGGAAAAATATGAAGACAGAGATAATATCCAGTGCTTAATTATAATAAAATGAAACCTGTTTCTTTGAGAGCTGTGAAGACCTGTCTGCAGATGAAGATGTATTTATTAAAAGAACCCCATTAGCTGCTAAGGTCACAACTACTCTTCCTGGGGTCCAGCAACATTAAGGCAGTTATATACAATAAAATATTACACTTAACACAACAGGGGTGTTCCCTCAGGCCACTACTCTATCACATATCTACAATGAATGTCCCAAGAGACTGCTTGCACATCCTTGTATGCCATTATGTGTACTTACGTAAGCAAAATGTTGTATACAATACAAAACATACTACAGCAGGCCAATCCTTCTGCAAGAGGTATGCAGGCTTCTGTTCCAGCCCAGCACTAACACACCTGATTTAACTTATCAAACCTAATGGAGTTGATAATCAAGTGTATTATTGCTGCGCTGGACTAGAAGTGTGCTCACCCAGTAGATCAGGGATCAGAGGAGCACGGTTGGCCCCCTCGCGTATGGACTTTTGTTCACCAAGTAATTATGCTTTCGTAATAGCCTACTTACTAAGTTGTCTAACATATACAAATAAGTTAGATTGTACATTTTGATTCATCGAAGTGATGTGTTCAAACTTGTTAACTTAAAATATTATTCAAGATGAACTATTTTCAATGTTCATTCATCACAGATCACAATTCTGCAAAAACAATTGTCTATTATGTCTGTGTTGCTTTCTCAAATGAACATTACCTTTGTGTCCAGTTGTGAGCTCTCCAAATCGTTTTTATTTGATTGTCACTGTCTCAGGGTATCAGCCATGTGAACCCATTATGCAGCTTATCATAATGGCATGCATCACCAATGCAGCCATAGGCCTACAGTATGATGGCATAACGGGTATGTGCAATCAATGTGCCCATTGTCATTGTACATCTGAAGCAGAGAACAGCTAAACTCAGTTTCCATATTGATGAGATCGATAATGCATGAGGCTAAGCGTATTATTATTATTTTTTTTTTTTTCAAAGCTGGCTATTTTTAGGCTAATTAAAAATGTCAAAAGAAAAATGTTGCATGGGGAGTGTTGTAATTCTACCTCGTTTACTTGCCGAGAATGATTTTAGAACACAGAGACAAAAATCAGAATATCAAATGGCATGGAGGATTGCAGAGATGATGTTGATCAAATCAAATTTAAAATGTGTCACATGCACCGAAGACAACAGACCTTACAGTGAAATGCTTACTTACATGGTGGGTCAAGAGATTTGCAAAGCTACAATTTCCTTTACCCATTCATGTGAATGTAGGCCTATTTATTTTACAGGAAGTAAGCTATAATTATCAATGTCATTAGACAATGAAAGAGCCATAAGATAATGAAAATCATAATGTTAAGATACCATAACCCAATTAGTAGCATATTACATGGGAAATACAAGCTTAGCGCAGAACTTACAATGTTATAGTTTCTGTTACTGGTGATTTCTATCCTTTGGTGGGAAATTTCACAATTTGGTGACTTTGATCATAGTTTTGATGTCTAGGTTGCTTCATGTTCATAGCTAGCTAGCAGCACAAGCAAACAATGTGCAAATCTCTTCACCCACCAACAGCAAAAATCTCTGCAATCCTCCTCCATGCCATTGCCCTTATGATTTTGTCTCTGTATTCTAGCAAAGCAAAATCATATAGAACTGGAAAACCTGACACAGCAATGATTGACGTTCCTCCATCTGTTTTGGTTGTGCTTGTCTGGAACTAATGACAGGTGGAACAGTTCCATAAAAAGGAAGATTTAAGCAAATATCTGCCCCTCACCTGATTGGTTAACAGCAGCGGTGGCCGCGTACAGTTTGCATAAAGTAGAGCTGAACTTTCTATCGCACTACTAGCAGGGTTCACGCCGCTCACCTTCCCCGCTCACCTTCCCACAATCCCCTGTGCATCGCTCCGCGTGCTCCCGTTAAATGAATGGGGGCGGAACTTAGTCTGGCGAATTCGGAAGCGGTGTAAACCCTACCAGTACATACCGTAGCTACTTCATACTCTCATTAGGCCAAACTAAGACATGTCGAAAAGGTCTGTAGTATGGCAGCATTTCATTGTAGTAATGGATGACGCCAAAAAAGTGGAATGCAAACTCTGCAAACAGCGGTTTGCTTACCATAGTTCGACAACGAATATGACATATCACTTGAAAACAGTAAGTTAGCCTACTTTGTTTTTCTAGTTGCATGCCAAAACATTGACAGGGTTTATATGCATGTGAACATCTCCAAATAATGTAATAACAATGGTATACATAATTCATTCAAATGTAGGCCTACTTAAATGTTAAACTTCGTGTATTTATAGGCGCATCCCCAGTACAGCACGAGCGCCTCAGCTGCTAGCTCAGGTTTAACCCAAACCAATTTGGACCAGAATTCCCCAATCTCAGAAAAAAGAAAGAGAGAGATAACCGATGGTATCGTGGACTTCATTGCCTTGGACATGCGGCCCGTTAACCTGATAGAGGGCGTGGGATTTAAGGACATGATGAAAATCTTGGAGCCTGGTTACACTGTTCCAAAGAGAGAGACCGTTATGCATGCTCTGACAGCGAAATATGAGAACACAAAAGAGAAGGTTTTGGAGTCTATCAAAAACAGCCAGGCAGTAAGTTTTACAACCGACATGTGGACCTCACTGAGAATGGAGTCTTACATGACCGTAACTGCCCATTTCATTACGGAGGCCTGGGGACTGCAGTGTCTTGTGCTGGAGACAAAGCAAATGGAGGAGAATCACACCGCCGCCACCATTGCGCAGAGACTTGGCGAAGTGGCCGACAAATACGACATCCCAGGATGTAAAAGGGTCGCTGTGGTACACGACAACGCCGCAAATATGGTTTTGTGTGCAGATATACTGGGGCGGGAGGAGAAATGGGCAGGCGTTAAAGGAATCAGATGTGCTGGACACACCTTACAGCTGTGCATCAACGCCACTCTCAATCAAGACCCCATCTGTCGCACTGTGGTTGCAGCCAGACACCTTGTGGCTCATTTTAAGAAGCGAACAAAAGCCAGAAAGGGACTAAAGGAGAAACAAAAAGAACAAAAGGTGGTTGAACATGTCCTGATCCAAGACGTTTCCATGCGGTGGAATTCTTCTCAGACCATGTTAGCGCGTCTGATAGAACAGAGATGGCCTGTAACAGCAGTGCTCTCCGACCCCAACTACACTGGGAAAAATGAACGCAACCTTAATCTCACCCCAGCGCAATGGGACATGGCAGAGGACATTTCAAATGTGCTGAAGCCCATTGTCACCCTGACTGAGCTGCAGTCCGAGGAGGAAAATGCGTCCTTATCTGCAACCATACCCATGCTGGCCAACCTCAAACGCCGCCACTTGGCACTAGTGGAGGACGACAGCCCCACCACTAAGAGTCTTAAAACAAGGCTGGTGGAGGAATCTGACAAAAGATGGCAGGTCAAAGACCGACTTTTTGAGAGTAGTATATACGTCCAAGCAGCAGTCGTAGACCCCCGCTTCAAGCTGCTTTCGTTCCTTGACGACGCAAAACGGGACGTAGCCTATATCAACGTGTCCCAGCTGGCCGACCGGTTGAGCGCTGAGGGAGACAGCTCTACACCCACGGATGAAGAGGTACCCGCACCAAAAAGAAAGAAAACGGACAAGGAGCGGGAGATTGATATGCTAATGTGTGGAGATGAGGGAGAGAAGGAGTTTCAGGGGGATAGCAAAAAAGAAGTTAAGTATTATCTCCAAGATAGAACGAAAGTCGACGCTGGACCACTAGCTTGGTGGGGGAAAAATGAGGACAGGTATCCGAAGCTGGCCAGAGCTGCGAAATACCTCCTCTCGATTCCGGCGACCTCCACTCCATCAGAACGGATCTTTTCCAAGGCAGGGTTTATATTCAATAAAACGAGGAGCTGCCTTCTGCCCGAAAATGTTGACAAGCTGGTGTTCCTGTCGCATAACTTGAAAAGATTAGGGAAGTAGGCTACCAAGTCTGTGCAAGTAGGCTAGTCCGATACAGCTGACAGATGGAGAAGATGAAGCTATTATGCTAAATGTTTGGAATATCCTATGCTTATTTTTGTAGCCTAGGCCAATACGAGCCATTTTATATGTTCAGCATTATAGTTTAAGTTGATACAATTTGGAGCTACAACTTGCCCTTTATTTTCTTATTCATGCATTTTAGTCATAATTAAACATTTACTGTTCAACTCTGTTGATTGAATACTAGGCCTGCTGCTCATTATTTTAATTAAGCACAATTTAAAAATTGTTATGACCTTAATTGGATATTTCCATATTTGAGAGAGAGAGCCGGTGATAAGCTTAGCTTTTGTTAACCTAGGCTACTGTAGGTATACTTCAGATTGTTTAAGTATGATAAAGACCTTAGAAAGTTGTTACCTGGTGGTGGTAAAAACAATAACGCCCCTGTGGTGTATAATCAGAGGTCCAGGCAGACAAAATATGAAATGTTCATTTCTAGTGACTTGAAAAAGACATGGGCAAATTTACAAGGCTTTAGATGGGCCTTGCAGAGTTGCATGGCACAGTCCAATCTGTTTTAGGGCCACGGCCATTCATACTGTACTGCACACCAGTGTGACATATGTTCAATTAAACAACCATTTTGTACTCCCTCTGCTACTGTATGAGTAATTTCCTAGTATTTCTAACTTCCCATGTCAGGTTGTTACTACTGCTGCTCTACGTACTGTATGGGTTGAAACTAAAACATAATATTTTCAACTTAGTAACCAGCAACATGCACAGTTAAACTGATATATAAAAAAAGTAGGCATGAAAGGTCAAACAAAAGTTCATGAAGCTCCACTCTACAAAAGTATCACAAAATATGGCTGCCTCTCTCCTGCATGATATGAACACATGAAAGACACCCGAGACCATTGGGGGGGAGGGAGAGAGAATTCACAAAAATCTGAACTCATCATGAGAGGCTGAAGTAGCTCTCTGGTTTGTGTACCGACATCCATACCCACACCTGGAGTCAGAGCTGGCCCTAGCCTTCTGGGGGCCCTCCCCACCGTTGTAATTCAACCATGATTAGTAGTAAGTTTAGATAGCTGGCTAGACAATTTTACCAATATAAAATAAATAAATAAAGAAATGTAGCTCACATGGGCTAATTGAGTGACTCAGTGACTGACAGGAAAAACTACTGATGCACAACCACATTTCCAAATTGCACTTTGTGTATTCTACTATTCCAACTCTCAAAAGTAAGTTCAGTGAGTTATTAAAATGTTTATTTGACTTGCTTCTAACATTAGGGGGGCATGTCCCTCAATTTCCCCTTCTAAAGTTCTAAGGAAAGGGGAATGGAACAATAATCAAATCAACATCAAATGGTATTCTCTCATCCAGCAGCCTTTTCCTGACATGTCTGTGTAGCACACAGTTCCCCACTCCTCTGCCACAGGTGTGTGGAACTGGCTCATTAGGAGTGCTGTTGTGGGTGTGGTGCGCGGCCGATGCAGTGGCCCTCCAAGATGCTCACTGAAGATTCAGTTCAGCTCTTTCTCCAGCGTTGGATAGCGGTTGCTGTCCACCGTTCTGAAAGAACCTTCAGTGCGCCGTTGAATTGGGTCGTGAACAGGTTCTTGATCTCTGGCTCCCTCTTTCATAATTTTTGTTTGAATTATTTCAACAGTGTGCTTAAAGCATCAGACAAGCTCGGTGCATATAGTTAGTTTTCTGAAAACACATAGGGTGTGTCTATGTATGGAAAAATGCACATTTAAAATAGTTCCACCAATCGATTGGTCGGTTGACTAAGATTATTATATCAAAAAAAAAATTAACGTCAAGGACAGCCTTTCCGACAGTTTAACAGCACATTGTATGTAAAAGTTAAACGTCATCCTTAGTGATGTTAGGGGCGGCAGGTAGCCTAGTGGTTAGAGCGTTCGGACAGTAACCGAAAGGTTGCTAGATTGAATCCCCAAGCTGACATTCAGCTCCTGAACAAGGCCGTCATTGTAAATAAGAATTTGTTCTTAACGGACTTGCCTAGTTAAATATTTTTTTTTATAAATAATACACTTCCAAAGAGGTTGGCCAGCCAGTACTCACCCCTCCTGCAGGCTGCTGCCTGACTTCCAGAAGAGGCAGCCCAATCCCACATACAGCATTAACGTCCTCTAGAGGAGCTCTGCCAGGAGAGAGCTAGTGTTCAATGACCAGACAAACACAACATTCAGATAGAAATGTATTGTGTGGAACATATCATTATCAGTCTTGTAGAATAGAGAATTGTGTATGCTCTACCCATTACAAGCCTAGGAGGTAAGGGCTAGTCTCTGAATGGGATACCAAGTGTGATGCGTTCTTACGTCACGAGTGTCTCGGTGGTCAGAGGCAGAGCTCCAGTCCTGGTCTGGGCGAACATGTCAAAGTCGTCCTGAGGCTTACAGCTGGGCAGAGAGCTCAGAGTGCTGCTCACACTGTCACCCACATCTGAGGCACAACAAAAGGACATCAGTTATATTGTTCAGACATAATAAAATATGAATTGCATGTGTTAAGAACATGTTATTTTGCTGAATAACCTGGTATATAGGTCAAAGAGAACAAATTAATCAGCACTCTTACAGTAGATTTGTCTTTTACTAAATAGACTTGGATGGGGTGTATGTACAGTAACAGAGTCCAGGGAACATACCAAGGCCGGCTAGCCGAGAGGCCAGGGAGGCAGGTGATGAAGGCCGTGCAGCCGGGGCGGTGTAGAAAGGGGGCAGGCTGGACGGGGGAGTGGTGGTGACCATGTTGCTGACGACAGCAGGAGAGCCAGGGCCCAGGTCTATCAGGTTGTCCTCTGTAGCCTCACTGAGGACCTGCAAACCAGAGATATGAGAATGAGTGTGAGAGCGCGCGTGAGGGAGAGTCAAATCAAAATCAAATTTTATTAGTCACGTGCCAAATACAACAGGTGTAGACCTTACAGTGAAATGCTTACTTACGAGCCCCTAACCAACAATGCAGTTTAACAAAAACACAGATAAGAATAATAGATAAAAGTAACAAAAGTATTTAAAGAGCAGCAGTAAAATAACAATAGTGAGACTATATACAAGGGGGTACTGATACAGAGTCAATGTGCGGGGGCACCAGTTAGTTGAGGTAATATGTACATGTAGGTAGTTATTAAAGTGACTATGCATAGATGACAGAGTAGCGGTGGTGTAAAGGGGGGAGGGGCACTGTAAATAATCTGGGTAGCCATTTGACTAGATGTTCAGGAGTCTTATGGCTTGGGGGTAGAATATGTTTAGAAGCCTCTTGGACCTAGACTTGGCGCTCCGTGTGGTAGCAGAGAAAACAGTCTGACTAGGGTGGCTGGAGTCTTTGACAATTTTTAGGGCCTTCCTCTGACACCGCCTGGTATAGAGGTCCTGGATGGCAGGAAGCTTGACCCCGGGCCGTTCACACTACCCTCTGTAGTGCCTTGTGGTCGGGGGCCGAGCAGTTGCCATACCAGGCAGTGATGCAACCAGTCAGGATGCGCTCGATGGTGCCGCTGTAGAACCTTTTGAGGATCTGAGGACCCATGACAAATCCAAATCTTTTCAGTCTCGAGGGGGAATAGGTTTTGTCGTGCCCTCTTCATGACTGTCGTGGTGTGCTTGGACACGTTGAAGAGTATGAAAGACCACTTTTAGGAGCCCACTCCAAACCAACTGCCAATTACATTTCCCATTATAGTCACTACAACAAACAAAGCGACAAACTAGTCGCGAAGGGGAGGGGGAATTACACAAAAAGGGCCCGACACCTGGCATTTGTTTTGTTCATCAATTTGACCAACAACAAAATGATTAGCTAGAACAGAAAGGTTCAGGCAAATAAAGCACATACGAATGTGAGAGGTCAAGGAAAATCCTAGGTTAGCTGGAGAAAAGCATGAATATGCCCATGAATGAGGAACAGTTGTAGTTTGTGGGAGTTTTGGTTAAGGGGGTAGGTACTCAGCCAGAAACAGTTAGTAAGAGAAATGCAATAAGATTTGATTGTGGTGAAGAATGAGCTGTTGTGTGCCTCTATGATTTGTGTGCAGCGCCTAGTTGCCACAGAAACAAACTTTGCACTGGGTGTCGTTTTTTCTTTTGGCTGTGTAAGAGAACCTTGAGAAAGATGGGTGGTTGTGGGGTAGGGGGCATCTTTAGACATTAGGTAGATGTTGCCCCTTAGGCACAGATCTACGATCAGCTTACCCTCCCTGAATCCCAACTTTAACCATACAGGGAGGAAAAATCTAAACTGATCTTAGATCAATGTCTAGCGGCAACTGCATCATACGCCTAGCTTTCAGACTGTCTCTGGGTCTGTTACTGAGGGGGCTGTGCAGTTAAAACATGCCATATGGAGCAGATGGGATATACAGGGTCAATATCATTCATTGATGTTTTAACAGTGTCACTTGGTGTCCAAATACATGTGACATACTAATTATGGGGGTGACTTTCATACTTGCCTGTTTTAGCTAGCCATAAAGAAAAAATTACCATTAACATGCCTGGGCAACACGCCACAGTCAGCATGGGCATGATATTAATGGTACGGACAGCGACAGATGATCTAACATGCCTTAGCCTACATCTCTAGACAGAACAGTCGGTCTTTTAGTCAGACTCAACGACGTTACAGAATGAAAACTTTTGTAAGAAACAGGCATGCTATGGAAGACAAAGTATCAAGCAGAGATGGGAATAATATGATGCAAAGTATCAAATAGGAATAACATTATGCATTTGCATGCGTCAACCATGTACAAATAAGGAAGTGATGTCCTAGTTTGTGTTTGTGGGGGTTACTGCCTATGGCCGTCACTGCTAACTCACCCCATTGTTGATACCCTGAGATGCTCTGCCTGACCGGAACCTCTCGTACCTGAGAGAAAAATTTAAATAACATATCAAAATAACTGGTCCACGCTTGTTCATAACGACTGTGTTACATGAAGTCATCCATGCCTCTCATAGGAGAAAGGTGTTATTTGAGACAAATGTTAGCCATCGCTCAGTGATGAGAGATGTTAGTGTATGTGTGGGAGCTAGCCTACCTGTCGTAGCGTAGGAAGATGTTGTTGAGGTCGTCGTTGACGTGCAGTAGTTCCTCTGTGACCTCCTCGTTAGACACACAGGAGATGAGCTCCACTATCCTCTGCTGCATGGCCCGGCATGTCCGGTTCAGCTCCTACAAACAGCACACAGGTTTACACACAGCAGCATTACCCAGTCTGACTGTATAAAGGGCTAGACCCGGAGTTGTAAGAGATCTGAAAGGATCTGATGGCATTAGTGCTTTCATTGTGTACCAACTGCAGAAAAAGGAAACTACCTGTACCAACATTGAAAGCATTCTCTCTAGTGGCCTGTGGGAATACCCTTTTCTGTCAATCATCTTTCCTGTTTGTCAAGAAACCAGACCCTATAAATGAACTAACAATACCAGGGTCGAAGCTGACGTCATACAGAGAAAGGGGGTTGGAGTCTAACCTGCAGGAGCTCGTGGTCCGAGGGGTCCTCCTGTCCAGGAACCATCTCTGTCAGCATCTCTGACATCACCTTGGTGTTGCCACGCACGATGTCCAGCTCACTGCGCAGCCGGCAGATCTGGACAGCAGAGGGAATAACATGCCAACTCCTCTCAGATCCATCTCCTTGAACCTTAGAATGCAAGCTATCCAGAAAATGTTTAAATACTTTTCACAAATCTGTGAAGGGAACAGATCTTGCAACTAATGGCTATTCACTGACTCAGTACCTGTTCAGGTGAGGGGTTGATAGACCCAGAGGCACCAAGGTTGGGGACCTGAGGGGTGGAATAGGTGGGAGGGACAGATGCTGCAAAGGGTGGGGCGGAGACAGCATGGGGAGGAGGCTGCTGGTGGGGGATAGGCTGGGCTGGGGGAGGGGCGGTGGCCTTCAGTGTGGGTTGGTTCACCTCAGAGCCAGTCGACAGCTTTAAATGAGAAAATAAATAAACATTACAACAAAATAGTAGATGGATTCTCATACTCAATATAGAGTAAGGAAATGCATGCAAATGGAAGTGACCGTCCTACTCGTTGAGGAGTGTGGATTGGAGACAGGGTCTCCAGGTCAGACATGGGGAACTCGATGCCTTTCCTCTTCAGCTCCTCATAGATATGGACCACACCCGTCAGGTCTGGACTACTCCTGAACGCGTCAGCCCACGCCTGGGAGACGGGTCGAATGAGAAAGACAAACGTTATCTTAACCTTGTCATGTCTCTCAGTGCTTTATTCAGGTAGCCCTTTACACTTGTACCCATATACGGGTTGAAAATGGCAGATTTTGACACCGATAAACGCCTTAATTGGAACACAGTGGCTGCACAGTAAAATCCTATACATGATGTCAGAGCTCTGGCTCTGCGCTTCACAGGGAAAGGCTGTAAATGAAAGAAGACTATGTATTTTGAAAGAGACATTCCCATATTATACTAAATAGTGCTTTGATGTCATAAAAGCAAGAAAAACACCCATGAGTCCAAATGTGCACTCCACATTTCCATATTATAAAACTCATGTCATAGTGTCAACGTTTATGATCACTATGTTTGATGTAATTACAAGATATGGCGTCACCCTGGGTTGTTCTGAACAGAATGAGTCTGTCTATTGTGAAGAAAATTTGCCACGGTACACACACCTCAATACACTCATGACTCATTTCAATGCGCAGTAAAATAATGAGCCGTTTCCTGAATTGCACTGTGAAAGCCCAACACCGTAACATTGTATAACTTAGCTAGTCACCTGAACCAGATTCACAACGGACAGTTTTTTTGGATTGCATAAACAATTGTGTGATGGCGGGGATGCAAAGTGTGCTTGCTCCATTTCCTCAAGTGCACAGCTGGGGGGGGGGGGGGGGGGGCACATTATAGTTTAAGACTTTTCTTTGAGTCATAAGTGCATTTAAATGACTTAGGAACTGTGCACACTTGAGGTGAGGTGTGTGACCAACTGGAAACACCAGTTAGTCCGCTCACTCAGACCCTTATTTAGTTGTCTTATGTTGCACTTATACATCATTTTCCTGGAATATTCTTATGTTACAGAAATGTATCCAGAGTATTTTCAGATTTTGATGTCAACAAATGATGCGAAAAGTACAGTAACGTAAAATGCAACTAAAAATCAACAGTTTGGATTCAGTCTTGTGTCAGGTGAACTGTTGTCCTCACCTTTGGTCTAATAATTTTTCCAGAATCTCTTAACTATTACTTTTCAATCGCTACCATGGTTATGCATATGCTTTTCATTTCTCTAGAAGAAACATTTTAATTTAGCCCTATTCATACATGTGTAGAGAATTAACTGGTCAAAGTATTTAGGTCAAGGGTGTCACAAATGACATTTACACTATCACAAAAGCTCTTATTGGCTGAGCTAGGAAGCATGTGAGCATCTTGGGTGTATCATTACACATTCATCCTTGTGAGAAAACAGTGCCGCGTTTGTAATAACACTTGCATGTGGTCTGGTGAAAACCATTCAAGTTCCAGCAACAGCCGCCATCTTAGTGGGAAACTAGAGGCCACCGGAGGCAATCGGCCAGGGTTACCTAAGATCCCCATGGTAACCAGAGAACACCTGGCTGCAGGTAGCACAACACCTGAGGCTCTGCCTGAAGAACACTGGATCCCCCAGGGCTGCAGCCACAGGCAACCAACACCTTTCTCTCCTCAACTAGCTCATTCAAAGCAGTACAATATTCTCTGAAAGCACTTCCATCTATTTGCTCAAGGACAAACTATCATCATCATCATCTCCTAACACAACTCTGTCAGAATACTTAAAAAAAGTGGTTTATCAATAAAAGCGTCTTCAATTAGCTTTATCACCAAAGTTGTCACAAATAAATAAAAACATGTCATGCATAAACTCTCTCACCCATAAGTGCGTGATCCCTTACCTGGATCAAGGCGAGCACTTTGTCTTGTACGATAGTGGGAGGGTTGTTTTTGGGGGAGATGATTTTTACAAGCACGCCGTCTATGAAGTCTCTGCTGGTGACAAGGGCATGAAAACGATGACCGCAGTTCTTCACACATGTCTCCAGGACGGTCAGTGCCAGCATCACCTCCCTGTAGTTCTTGTTCCCGTTCAGCCTCTTCTTCATTGCCCTGATGGCATCCTTGGGCCTGCAGCATCAAACCGCAAAGAACAGGGTCAGATTGGGAGAAGACAGACACACATGATAACTACAACATGATAACTATAACATACCATCTACTACAGCGTTGTAACTGCACCACCAAGCATCATTTCACCATTTTGACTGAAATAATGTTATTAATACTTTAAAGGATTTACTAAAAATTGTCTAGGCTACACTATAATGCAGATACATCATTAACAGTGGTAGGTGTGGCCTTCCCTTGAATTTCTGATACAGAGGGCTTTAACAAACTGATGTCATATTATGAGATAACTGGGAGTAGGGGTAAATCCACCTTCCCTAATTTAACACCCACTTATCAAACAGAAAATGGACTTCAACACTTTTACAAACAAGTTTAATGGACCAGATAGCTATCCAAGCCCTAGATAGTAGGCCAGCACTTGGATCAAATCCATTATTGCTTCTGATAAGAGGCAAGGCAAACTGAGCAAGAGACCTTCACAGAGAAAGTGTGGCCATATTCACATGTAGTTAAGTCACTACAGACAAATTATCAAGTCCATGTCACACAGCTCCAGAATAGGTCTAAAGTGTGTTTTTTAATTCACATAATTCATTAGCCTAGTTTATGCACTTTTCTACTCACCCATCCTCGGTTTCATTGATGATGTCACATATTTCCATATTGAGGGCCCAGTCCTCACTCTGAAGGGAGCCATCAGTGGCTCTCTCTAAAGACAGAACATTAAATTCCCTCTCGTCAGAGCAGTAGAAAATTGTCATTTGAAAACAATATCCTTTTCACGATTGCAATGATCACACATGCTAACTTATTAGCTAGCTAATTAGCGCAGTAACAGCAACGCTATACTAATTTAGCTAGCTAACTTACTAACTTAAGTTAGTTACCCAGTCATGTACTGGGTAGGCTTGCTATGCCCCCATGCCTTGGGTTCTCGAGAGCTGGCTAGCTAATTTAGCAGTGGTCCAGCTGTCAAATACATGACATACCACATGGTTCATTCGAATAGCTAGCCAGCCACATACAAACAGCTATCGCGACCAGATACAGACAGTAACGTTAGTTAACGTTAGCTAGTTAAACTTAAGTAGCGAGTGTAAATGAATAAGGTGCAACAAACGGAATATGCCCACCACGACCTAGCAAGATTACCACGAACTATTGCTTATGCTTACATTGATGAATATATAACTAGTTAACAACATATTTATTACCAAATATCTGAAGCTAACCAGCTTGGAAATAACCAAAATGAATGCTAGTCAACTGGTTAGCGACGCGTATGGGTCGATAGCCAATGAAGTTAGCTAAGTAAGAATGAAATGTCATGACGATTCAAAAACGTGAAACACGATTATCTACAGATTCCTTTCAATTACAGTTTGTTTAACTTACCAATACAATGTCCCACCGGAGTACTGTATGGATTTCCCAAAAGGAACTCCATCTTGATCGACAACAAACAATTTGTACGAGTCAGTTAATGGAAAAGGTACAGTAAGCCCCGCCCATCAAGCAATTTCATTGGCAGAGACATCCAGTAGGTCAATCTGATTGGGCAGCATAAACGTCGATCATTACATTGCAGACTATAGTAAATAATGGCAACCATCACTGCATTCATGAATCTAAAACAGGACTACATGAAGAAAAACGAGATTAAAAAAAAGGTAATGGTGAAAAAATGTTTGTGTCTTATTTCCAATATGGTTATGTAAACAGTAGATTTTACAATCTGGCAGTGCACACAATCCAAAGTATGTTTACATAGAAAACTTCTCATATCCACAAGTGATTTTACATTAGGATTTCAAAATGTTTGCTTTCAAAAATAACAGAACAGTGTTTCCATGTGTCATTTTTATTCTAATGCATTTAGGGTTTGATTCAATGTAGTTTGACAAAAAAGCTGGTGATGTATGTAACAGCTGTGCATGTAACAATAAACATGTTTTAGTCAGTTTGACCCATTGATAGATGACATTTCTACTGAAGCAACAGAAAAACTAAGTCAGCTTTGCTACAAGCTACTAAGCATAATAGTGTGAGTGAGAGAGACATCTGGGCTGAGACAGGGGGAACAAGGAATTAACATTCCTCCCCTGAAGGGACAACACTCACTGTTTCCATAGAAACATGCAATGTTCCCAAAAGTCACTGATGACTGAGAAAGTGATTCAAAACACAAACTGTAGAAGAGATGGCCATCATAATACTTGCCTGCTGCCAAGTTGTACTTTATAGGGAAGGAGTGTCAGAGAAGACTGTTCCTCTTTACTGACATTTAATTACACAGATCTCTCTCTTTCTCTAAAAGCCAACTGACATTTACTCCTGAGGTGCTGACCAGTTGCACCCTCTATAATCACTGATTATTATTTGACCCTGCTGGACATCTATGAACGTTTGAACATCTTGAAGAACGATCTGGCCTTAAAGGCCATGTACTCATTATTCATGTGCAATGAATAATGTGGAAATTTAGCAAGTTGAGGAGACAAAACTGCTTGGAGTAACCCTGGATTTTAAATTCTCATTGTACAAACTTATTGACACAATAGTAGCTAAGATGGGGAGATGTCTGTCCATAATAAAGCACTGCTCTGCCTTCTTAACAGTATCAACAAAGCAGGTCCGACAGGCCCTAGTTTTGTCACACCTGGACTACTATTCAGTTGTGTGGTCAAATGCCACAGAGGGACTTAGGAAAACTACTATTGGCCCATAATAGGGCAGAATAGCTGGCCCTTAAATGTACACAGAGCTAACATTAATAATATGCATGTCAATCTCAAAGTAGAGGAGAGATTGACTTCATCCCCACTTGTATTTGTGAGAAGTATTGACATGTTGAATGCACCGAGTGGTCTGTTTGAACTACTGGCACACAGCTCGGACACCCATGCATACCCCAAAAGACATGCCACAAGAGGTCTCTTCACAGTCCCCAAGTCCAGAACAAACTATGGGAGGCGCACAGTACTACATAGAGCCATGGAACTATACTGCTCAAAAAAATAAAGGGAACACTTAAACAACACAATGTAACTTCAAGTCAATCACACTTCTGTGAAATCAAACTGTCCACTTAGGAAGCAACACTGATTGACAATACATTTCACATGCTGTTGTGCAAATGGAATAGACAACAGGTGGAAATTATAGGCAATAAGCAAGACAACCCCAATAAAGGAGTGGTTCTGCAGGTGGAGACCACAGACCACTTCTCAGTTCCTATGCTTCCTGGCTGATGTTTTGGTCACTTTTGAATGCTGGCGGTGCTTTCACTCTAGTGGTAGCATGAGACGGAGTCTAAAACCCACACAAGTGGCTCAGGTAGTGCAGCTCATCCAGGATGGCACATCAATGCGAGCTGTGGCAAGAAGGTTTGCTGTGTCTGTCAGCGTAGTGTCCAGAGCATAGAGGCGCTACCAGGAGACAGGCCAGTACATCAGGAGACGTGGAGGAGACCGTAAGAGGGCAACAACCCAGCAGCAGGACCGCTATCTCCGCCTTTGTGCAAGGAGGAGCAGGAGGAGCACTGCCAGAGCCCTGCAAAATGACCTCCAGCAGGCCACAAATGTGCATGTGTCTGCTCAAACGGTCAGAAACAGACTCCATGAGGGTGGTATGAGGGCCCGACGTCCACAGGTGGGGGTTGTGCTTACAGCCCAACACCGTGCAGGACATTTGGCATTTGCCAGAGAACACCAAGATTGGCAAATTCGCCACTGGCGCCCTGTGCTCTTCACAGATGAAAGCAGGTTCATACTGAGCACGTGAAAGACGTGACAGAGTCTGGAGACGCCGTGGAGAACGTTCTGCTGCCTGCAACATCCTCCAGCATGACCGGTTTGGCGGTGGGTCAGTCATGGTGTGGGGTGGCATTTCTTTGGGGGGCCGCACAGCCCTCCATGTGCTCGCCAGAGGTAGCCTGACTGCCATTAGGTACCGAGATGAGATCCTCAGACCCCTTGTGAGACCATATGCTGGTGCGGTTGGCCCTGGGTTCCTCCTAATGCAAGACAATGCTAGACCTCATGTGGCTGGAGTGTCAGCAGTTCCTGCAAGAGGAAGGCATTGATGCTATGGACTGGCCCGCCCGTTCCCCAGACCTGAATCCAATTGAGCACATCTGGGACATCATGTCTCGCTCCGTCCACCAACGCCACGTTGCACCACAGACTGTCCAGGAGTTGGCGGATGCTTTAGTCCAGGTCTGGGAGGAGATCCCTCAGGAGACCATCCGCCACCTCATCAGGAGCATGCCCAGGCGTTGTAGGGAGGTCATACAGGCACGTGGAGGCCACACACACTACTGAGCCTCATTTTGACTTGTTTTAAGGACATTACATCAAAGTTGGATCAGCCTGTAGTGTGGTTTTCCACTTTAATTTTGAGTGTGACTCCAAATTCAGACCTCCATGGGTTGATAAATTGGATTTCCATTGATTATTTTTGTGTGATTTTGTTGTCAGCACATTCAACTATGTAAAGAAAAAAGTACTTAATAAGATTATTTCTTTCATTCAGATCTAGGATGTGTTGTTTAAGTGTTCCCTTTATTTTTTTGAGTAGTGTATATTCCACATCAATTAACTAATGCAAGCAGTAAAATCAGATTTAAATAACTAATCAAAATTAATCTTACAGAACAGCGAGGAGATACACATACAAACTAGATTTTTTGTGTTGTAGGTATATTTATATTTTACCTTTATTTAACAAGGCAAGTCAGTTAAGAACAAATTCTTATTTTCAATGACATCTTAGGAACAGTGGGTTAACTGCCTTGCTCAGGGGTAGAACGACAGAGTTTTACCTTGTCAACTCGGGGATTTGATCTTCCAACCTTTATGTTTACTAGTCCAACGCTGTAACCACTAGGCTACCTGCCATCCCAGGTAGCCTAGGTAGGTAGCCTATATGGTAGTAGAGTAGTGGCCTGAAGGCACACAATGTGTTGTGAAATAACTGCCTTAATTTTGCTGCGTCTTGTGCATGTATTGTGCATGTATTTTTTATCTTGTGAACATGCGTCAGGTGATAGAAATCTGAACGCACTACAAGCGCTTTGAAAAGAATACTTTCCTCATTCCTACCGCACGGATAACCAGTAAAGTACATTAAATATTATATTATTCAACATTCTGGCTTGTTGAAGTCATGAGAAGTAATTTTCCTGATTCAAACGCAAATCTTTGCCCGATGTAGTATTCAATGCAATTGAACATCAGGTTTCCAGGCAACTACATTTCTTGCTCTTTGGGCTGGGTTTCTGTATAAGCATTTTGTGACAACTACTGATGTAAAAAGACCTTTAGAAATACATTTGATTGATTGATTGATTGACAGACATAAAATATGATGTGTTTTTATTCCGCAAAGGACAACACCAGAGATAAACACAAGTCGTAAGGAGTTGGGATTTCTTCCCAGTCAGAGGCCAGTACACTGCCTTTGTTGTCTTTGCTCTTAAGAGTCCTGTCTGAGTTTGTGTTGACTCAGGGAAGCACTGAATGTCCTCCTTAGTCTTGCATGAGTTTGCGTTTGACCGCTGAACTTTCAGAAGAGAAATGTACAAACAGAGCCCCTGCTGCTGTACGTGACCTCAGCTCATACAGGTCAACATCATGAGCCCACTCTACATTTCCCCAATGCCCGATCTATGGAGAGAGAGAGAGAGAGAGAGAGAGAGAGAGAGAGAGAGAGAGAAAAATAAATTAGTAAGAGAGAAAGAGATTGAATACATATCCACAACGCTTTTAGAATCTCTGTATATGCATTGTTTCTGTGGCGAGTTCCTACCTGGAACTCCTCCTCTAGTCGTGACAGCAGCACGGCCTGCTCCACTGTAATGTGTTTGTCTATTAACGCGAAGGCAAGCACCACTGACTTCAGCTGGGTGATCACATACTCCAGACCTACACACAGGAGGTCACAAAGAATATTAGTAGTCGTGTACAGTCTATTTAACTGAGACTCTGCATTATTATGTGATCATAAATACCGGTGCTACTTCTGAGTGCAAAGCAAGAGCCTCTACCTGAAGTGGCCCTGCAAACTGAAAATAGAGATGATTCTCTCTCCATTTTCAGTCCATTGGTCTAGGCAAGAGGCTGATTCCTTTTAGCACCCACATACAGTAGAGAATTTGCACGGGACGGGTCGGGAGTACCTCTAATGACTCTTAGATGTTTTTACCTGTCAGGGACCAGAAGTTATAGGAACCCAGGTGCTGACGGAAAGTATCCATCGTCGCCTGTGGGATCTCTGGCCCCAGTATACTGGTGGAGGAGCCAATGACTACGTTGTACCTGAAAGAGAAAAACATTCATTCAAGTTTTCTCAAGACAATGCTACAAATCTCTGTTTCCCTCCTTTGCTGAAGATCTCTTTTGGAAGAAGCTAGCTAGCTAACGAAGAACAACAAAGAATATCTAGTTAACAGAAGAAAAGAAAGAGAAAATCAGGACAGAAGAAAAAGGATATCAAAGTGAAACAGTTCTCTAAAGACACAAGAGACAATAATACAAGAAACAACACTTCTGTAGCTTGTCAACTATGTGTCTGTCTATCCCTGTTCTCTCCTCTCTGCACAGGCCATACAAACGCTTCACACCGCGTGGCCGCTGCCACTCTAACCTGGTGGTCCCAGCGCGCACGACCCACGTGGAGTTCCAGGTCTCTGGCAGCCTCTGGAACTGCCGGTCTGCAGCCAACAAGGCTGAGTTCATCTCAGCCTATGCTACCCTCCAGTCCCTAGACTTCCTGGCGCTGACGGAAACATGGATTACCACAGATAACACTGCTACTCCTACTGCTCTCTCTTCGTCTGCCCACGTGTTCTCGCATACCCCTAGAGCATCGAGCCAGCGGGGTGGTGGCACTGGAATCCTCATCTCTCCCAAGTGGACATTCTCTCTTTCTCCCCTGACCCATCTGTCTATCTCCTCATTTGAATTCCATGCTGTCACAGTTACCAGCCCTTTCAAGCTTAACATCCTTATCATTTATCGCCCTCCAGGTTCCCTTGGAGAGTTCATCAATGAGCTTGACGCCTTGATAAGTTCCTTTCCTGAGGATGGCTCACCGCTCACAGTTCTGGGTGACTTTAACCTCCCCACGTCTACCTTTGACTCATTCCTCTCTGCCTCCTTCTTTCCACTCCTCTCCTCTTTTGACCTCACCCTCTCACCTTCCCCCCCTACTCACAAGGCAGGCAATACGCTTGACCTCATCTTTACTAGATGCTGTTCTTCCACTAATCTCATTGCAACTCCCCTCCAAGTCTCCGACCACTACCTTGTATCCTTTTCCCTCTTGTTCTCATCCAACACTTCTCACTCTGCCCCTACTCGGATGGTATTGCGCCGTCCCAACCTTCGCTCTCTCTCTCCCGCTACTCTCTCCTCTTCCATCCTATCATCTCTTCCCTCTGCTCAAACCTTCTCCAACCTATCTCCTGATTCTGCCTCCTCAACCCTCCTCTCCTCCCTTTCTGCATCCTTTGATTTTCTCTGTCCCCTATCCTCCAGGCCGGCTCGGTCCTCCCGTCCTGCAACCGTGGCTCGACGACAAACTCAGAGCTCACAGAACAGGGCTCCGGGCAGCCGAGCGGAAATGGAGGAAAACTCGCCTCCCTGCGGACCTGGCATCCTTTCACTCCCTCCTCTCTACATTCTCCTCTTCTGTCTCTGCTGCTAAAGCCACTTTCTACCACTCTAAATTCCAAGCATCTGCCTCTAACCCTAGGAAGCTCTTTGCTATCTTCTCCTCCCTCCTGAATCCTCCTCCCCCCCCCCCTCCTCCCTCTCTGCGGATGACTTCGTCAACCATTTTGAAAAGAAGGTTGACGATATCCGATCCTCGTTTGCTAAGTCAAACGACACCGCTGGTCCTGCTCACACTGCCCTACCCTGTGCTTTGACCTCTTTCTCCCCTCTCTCTCTCCAGATGAAATCTCGCGTCTTGTGACGGCCGGCCGCCCAACAACCTGCCCACTTGACCCTATCCCCTCCTCTCTTCTCCAGACCATTTCCGGAGACCTTCTCCCCTTCCTCACCTCGCTCATCAACTCATCCTTGACCGCTGGCTACGTCCCTTCCGTCTTCAAGAGAGCGAGAGTTGCACCCCTTCTGAAAAAACCTACACTCGATCCCTCCGATGTCAACAACTACAGACCAGTATCCCTTCTTTCTTTTCTCTCCAAAACTCTTGAACGTGCCGTCCTTGGCCAGCTCTCCTGCTATCTCTCTCAGAATGACCTTCTTGATCCTAATCAGTCAGGTTTCAAGACTGGGCATTCAACTGAGACTGCTCTTCTCTGTGTCACGGAGGCTCTCCGCACTGCTAAAGCTAACTCTCTCTCCTCTGCTCTCATCCTTCTAGACCTATCTGCTGCCTTTGATACTGTGAACCATCAGATCCTCCTCTCCACCCTCTCCGAGTTGGGCATCTCCGGCGCGGCCCACGCTTGGATTACGTCCTACCTGACAGGTCGCTCCTACCAGGTGGCGTGGCGACAATCTGTCTCCGCACCATGCGCTCTCACCACTGGTGTCCCCCAGGGCTCTGTTCTAGGCCCTCTCCTATTCTCGCTATACACCAAGTCACTTGGCTCTGTCATATCCTCACATGGTCTCTCCTATCATTGCTATGCTGACGACACACAATTAATCTTCTCCTTTCCCCCTTCTGATAACCAGGCGGCGAATCGCATCTCTGCATGTCTGTCAGACATATCAGTGTGGATGACGGATCACCAGCTCAAGCTGAACCTCGGCAAGACGGAGCTGCTCTTCCTCCCGGGGAAGGACTGCCCGTTCCATGATCTCGCCATCACGGTTGACAACTCCCTTGTGTCCTCCTCCCAGAGTGCTAAGAACCTTGGCTTGATCCTGGACAACACCCTGTCGTTCTCCACTAACATCAAGGCGGTGACCCGATCCTGTAGGTTCATGCTCTACAACATTCGCAGAGTACGACCCTGCCTCACACAGGAAGCGGCGCAGGTCCTAATCCAGGCACTTGTCATCTCCCGTCTGGATTACTGCAACTCGCTGTTGGCTGGGCTCCCTGCCTGTGCCATTAAACCCCTACAACTCATCCAGAACGCCGCAGCCCGTCTGGTGTTCAACCTTCCCAAGTTCTCTCACGTCACCCCGCTCCTCCGCTCTCTCCACTGGCTTCCAGTTGAAGCTCGCATCCACTACAAGACCATGGTGATTGCCTACGGAGCTGTGAAGGGAACGGCACCTCCATACCTTCAGGCTCTGATCAGGCCCTACACCCAAACAAGGGCACTGCGTTCATCCACCTCTGGCCTGATGGCCCCCCTACCTCTGAGGAAGCACAGTTACCGCTCAGCCCAGTCAAAACTGTTCGCTGCTCTGGCACCCCAATGGTGGAACAAGCTCCCTCACGACGCCAGGACAGCGGAGTCAATCACCACCTTCCGGAGACACCTGAAACCCCACCTCTTTAAGGAATACCTAGGATAGGATCAAGTAATCCTTCTAACCCCCCCCTTAAAAGATTTAGATGCACTATTGTAAAGTGGTTGTTCCACTGGATATCATAAGGTGAATGCACCAATTTGTAAGTCGCTCTGGATAAGAGCGTCTGCTAAATAACTTAAATGTAATGTAAATGAAGATGACATACAAATACATGTCCAGTGAACTTTCTGTAAGGTAACTCACAGAAAATGAGTCAATGATCATGATCACCAACCTGTCTTCAATCCAGTTCAACACAGGGTCCCATTCATTATTCTGAAGCTCAACTAGTGATGGAGGCTCCTCAACTCTGTAACTGCAAGGGGACAACATACTCACACAGTTTCAATCCCTATGCAATCACACACATGAACGATCTATAGAAATCATTACTGATGAAGGGAACCTAAACCCTCATGCTACTACAAAGATCTCTGTGTACCAGACAGTGTCAGTCTCCAGATACTTGAGGGCAGCAGTGATCATTTGGTCCTTGCTGCGGAACGTGGGGTTATCGAGGGCTGTGTTGCAGAGAGTGTTCTGGAGGAGAGAGAACAAATCTCAAATTGCACCCTTTCCCCACATATAGAGCATTAGTTTGAATCCAGGCCCAAGTCAAAAGCTCTAGTGAAAGTAGTGCCCTGTATGGGGTACAGTGACCATTTCAGATACAGCCAACATGAAGCGTTGAACAAAAGTACTGAGGTGAAAGGTCATACCATATGCATGCTGTAGAACTTGAGCATGTCTTTCTGAGTGTCCCATTCATTCGCCACGGCAATGGCTAAGGCTTGGTTGGGGGCTGTGAACAGCTTTCCTCCAGGTGTTTTCAGTTTCCGCCGGTCCAGGTTGATCTCAAACATGCCACCTGCAGACCAATAATCAAGGTTAAAAAAAAAAGGAGTTCTGGAATTCTTAGCACTCAGACTTCTTATTTAAATAATTTCAAGAGAGAAAATCCCTCACTCTCCAAGTCCCGCTACAGCACTCACCCTCTCCGTGGGATATGCTAACATCCTCATAGAATTTCTTTCTTTCTGTTGATGAGAGCAAAACAAAGTAAACATGACAAGAAACGTGCAACCTCCATGGTGCACATAGCCATGATCACTGTAAACCAGCAAGCTCGAGAGCCTTTTCTTGATATTTGATGAAACAAGTGGCTGGTGCATCTCTTACCTGTGACAATGGAGTAGGATTCTGAGTTCACAGAGAGCAGAGGGAGCAGCTTAAACATTTGACCTCTTGGGCAGACAGTGGGGGGAGAGAAAGCATGCCCCAGACAATTGTGAAATCTCACAAGATTCCTCAGCATCGTGTCAGTGACAGAGATGTTTTAACAAACAAGTTTCCCCAATTGAAGTGGGGTTCAAACCTACAGTTGATTGGCTAACTGAAGTAACGTTAGCTAACAGGAATGATGAATTCCGGATAGTGTCGCTTTTCAAAATGCAGGACACACTACTGTTGCTATAAGAAACGACTGACGAAGAGTAGTTGAAGGTTGACTGATCTAAAACGAATCATTTAGAGAAATACGATCGTATTTGCACACACCTCTCACTGCATCGCATTTTCGTGTGTGACCTTTCGTGTTTGGCAGATTTCCCAGATACATGGGAAATGTAGTTCCATTGTTGTTATAAAATCAAACAGAATGGAAGAGTGCCAGAGCGAAAAGGACTACATCCTCAAAAGTCATTGATAGCGTTGCGCTAAATAAGCCAATGAGCATCGCGCTTTTAGACTAGTGCATCCCTTGGCTAATGAGAGAGGAGGATGCTGCTGTTTTGTGACGCCTGCGACGAAGTCCATTTACTTTTCTGGAGCTTGGTGTGAGTGACTGAAGTGTTAGATTTGAAGGGATTTGGATGTAGGTGAGCCGCCTCATTCGTGCTCTCTGTACCATCTTCCTACATCTATCGCCCGGACGGCCACTGACTGCGGTCGGTGTCCTTCCCGCGGTACCAGAACCATGCCCGTCCCCGCTGGATACCTCAGTAACACCCCCATGGCCTTCAAGTCCTCGGCCTCGCTTATCCCACCTCCCTTGATCAACACCCACCAGCCCGGTGTTGTCGCCTCGCTTCTCTATAGCGGCTCCAAGTTCCGAGGACATCAGAAGAGCAAAGGCAACTCCTACGATGTCGAGGTTGTTTTGCAGGTCCGTTAGATTTATGAAACTTTCATTTGTCAGTCAGCTGACGACTAATTTTGCTGACAAACATGTCAAAACACGTAATGATTGGCAGCTTCCAGAAGGAGTGTTCATAATCACCGTCCATGAAACCTAGATGTTAGGTGACCCTATCATTAATTGAATTCACATTCTAGTGACGGTAGGTGAGATGGCATTAGTAGTGAAAATGTTATTACCAGAATGGGATTCAGCTGTGTTCAGATGCATCGTTGGCTCATATGACATCAATGGAAAGAAGTTACACAATAAATGATCCTTCATTCCACTATCTAGCTAGTGAACATTTATATAGTGTTTTTAAGTCTTGTGTTGTTTCTTTCAGCATGTGACCATGGAAGACTCATACTTGTGTGGCTACTTGAAGATCAAAGGGTTGACAGAGGTGAGAATGATTTACTTGATACCGAAAAGAGGTTGAATAAAGGTTTAATCTAACCCCTTTATTTTAATCATGGTTCTGATTCCCAGCATAACTTGTTTCTCTTTCTGTTGTTTTCTTCTATAGGAATACCCCACGCTGACTACGTTCTTTGCAGGGGAGATCATCAGTAGGAAGCGTCCATTTCTAACCAGGAAGTGGGATGCAGATGAGGATGTGGATCGCAAGCACTGGGTAAATCGAATATGCGATCATTAATTTCATTGAGCCTAATTCAGTAATTGAATTGAATAGTCTGATTCCACCCACGTTGATCTGCTTTAGACCTCCGTGCCAAATGAAGTACGAGCTAATCTTGCCAGGTGAGAATGTGAGGGCGTCATCCCCCTCATTAATGTTTTTTGGTTGCTGTTAATTTCTCGTGGACAGACTATGTAAAATAAATAGTATTGTGATGTCTGTCAAAGTCCCTGGGATGTGACGGCTAACAGGCTAGTTTTGGTGTTCCGCCACTGGTTATTTGGTCGTATCAGGATTTGGTGAATGTGGTGCTTAAAGTGGGGGCAGAGATTTCAAGCAATGAGGGGATTCGATTAAGCTGGCCCAGGTGGGTGGACTTTGCACCGGGTGAAAAGTGATTGAATTTGTTTGGAACCTGGGGGGGGGGGGTCTGATAATGGTAGCTTTGTCAAGCAAGAACAATAGTTATGATTGTAAACATTGTATTGTTCCAGCAAAAGGACACTGTGTACTGTGTTGTTTTAACGATTTTCTATTTGGGCTCCAGGGCAAATTCCAGGCCTTCTACCAGTATGCAAAGACGTTCAACTCGGATGAGTTTGACTATGAAGAGCTGAAGAACTCTGACTACATCTTCATGAGGTGGAAGGTAAGCTCAAGCCAGACCGCATGTTACCTATTCCTCCATTACCAAGGAAAAGCTGAAGCATGGATATGAGGTTTGGCAACATGTCCTCTATATATACTGTTATAATGATGTACTAACTGTTGTATTCTCCTCCACAGGAGCAGTTCCTGGTCCCTGATCACACCATTAAAGACATCAGCGGTGCTTCCTTCGCTGGTTTCTACTACATCTGCTTCCAGAAGTCCACAGCCACCATAGAGGGGTACTACTACCATAGGAGCTCAGAATGGTAACAGGAGACTAGATCCTAACTGGGTCATTGATGAACATGTGATAAAACTGGTTCAGATGTATCCAGGCCTTGTGAACTTAGAACATAATCCTGTGCATCATCAGTTCTGATGCGTTTCTTTTTTCTTTAAATGAATATTTAATTTGCTCAGGTTATCAGGGTCAGAATGCAGTTCATGCCCTAATTCTGTGGGGCGTGAATTTCTTTTTTTAATATATTTTTTTCAACTAATAAAAAATAAATATCTGTTCTCTGTACAGTAAGAGTTGAGGGCTTGGGGTTGATTTGATTTGGGACTGGCCAATGCATCGCTCCTCTCCTGACTTTCTGCACTAAATAGCCCTCTCCCTCACAGGTACCAGTCTCTGAACCTCACCCATGTTCTGGAACACAGTGCAGCCATCTATGAGTTCCGGTGACCCAGGCATTGTGGCTTTGTTGGCTCAGAAAGACTTTAAGGCCTGCAGAAGCTACATGAAGGAGACATGAAGACTGAGAAGGACTGGGGAAGGAAGGGTAGAAGGGGGACATGAAAACTGTGTTGTTACTATTACCAAGAGGATGTGCTTTTCTGTCTGAGGAAGAAAAGGAAATGGAATGATGGATTTATTGATGGACAGATGCAGGTCTGTTGGACTGGTTCTTTCACAGAGGAAGGTATGGACGGATGGAGGAGACAGAGGGAAAGGACTGCTCTGCCCCAGCCAGGGCAGGCAGGAGCTTCAGTCCTGTGGGATTGGGGCAGAGAGCCATAGCAGTGTGATGCTTTATCATTTCTTCATTTGTTTTAACGTCTCTTTTTAAAAGCTTGTTGACTTTCACTCTGCTGCGTCAAGGTCCGGTCATGAGTTATGGAAATGGAGACTTCAGTACTACAACACTTGTCTTTGGACACTTTATAAATAAAGCTGGGGTTTTCCTCTTGCAACTGGGGATTTGTCTGCTTTTATCCAATTCTCATCTGAGCTTAACAGATATTGGACAAAGATTCTTCTGCTCTACTCTATCAAACGCTGGATCTCTTTTGAAGCTAAATGTCAGCGTGTGGAATAATGTTCAGATGAACTACACTCCGTCTTTTGGATTGAAGCTTTAAACACTTCATAGCTCATTGAATGACAGTGTTATTGTTTTATTTTCAATCTAGGCTAACTCTTCTGATTGCCTGCAAAGAGATTTTGCAAGTTACCTCTTCAGCTCCCCGTTGTAAAGCTTCAGACGACAGAGCAGTGACTGTCTGGAGGTCCGTGCTCTGTGGAAAAGACAAGTGACATTTGTGAGTGCTTGTTGTTCTTGTAGTGTTGGTTTCATTTGCACACGTTGTGTTTAACTCGAGTGCAACCCTTCTAATCCAGTACACATGTGTAATGTTGGTTGGATTTAAGATGGAATCATATGTTACTAGGCCCATGCAGTCAGCAGCATTTTACTTTTCACTCGCATTCATTAAAACAAAAATACTTTTGTCACCAACTTCTGTTTTCCTTGGGTGTCCATGCCCCTTCATTGTTAACTATGCAACATTATGCAACATCGTTCGTTATGCAACAGCGTCATTCTTGACTTCAACCATACATCTCCAAGTTTCAAAAACCAGATGTATTCTATAAAATAGTATGAAAAATGTCTTATCATTAAAGGAAATATTTTGTCTAATTGCCCTTTTCAAGCACTACCCTTCCACATTTGCCCTGTCCATGCAATGGTGCCATCTTTTTAAAGTGTATCAAAATGTATTATACCAGTATGTTTGTGAGTATGGACCGAAAGCAGATTGGTGTGGTTTGACTGGTTGTGAAGAATGGAGTAAATCATATCAAAACACCCCTTATTATGTTTTTTTCTTTCAAGACTATTGTATGAACTGTACTTCACTGACATACTAGTAATGGGTCCTGTTATATTACTGCATAAAAACACAATGAACTAAATATTATTCTAGCTGGACAAATACACAGTATGTCAAATATTAAGAACCCCTGCTCTTTCCATGACAGACTGACCAGGTGAATCCAGGTGAAAGATATGATCCCTTAATGATGTCACCTGTTAAATCCACTTCAATCAGTGTAGATGAAGGGGAGGAGACGGGTTAAATAATTATTTTTGGTGTATGTGTGCCATTCAGAGGGTGAATGGACATGACAAGTTTTAAGTGCCTTTGAATGGAGGTATGGTAGTAAGTGCCAGGTAAACCGGTTTGAGTGTATCAAGAACAGCAACGCTGCTGGGTTCTTCATGCTCAGCAGTTTCGCTTGTGTGTCAAGAATGGTCCACCAACCAAATAACATCCAGCCAACTTGACACAACTGTGGGAAGCATTGGAGTCAACATGGGTTCACTCCAATGCTTCCCACACCTTGTAGAGTCCATGCCTGGACGAATTGAGTCTTTTCTGAGGCAACTCAATATTAGGAAGGTGTTCCTAATGTTTGGTATACTCTGTATTCTGAGCTACATCAAGGTCAAGAATGCACAGCTGGATAACGTGTGGCCGTTTTGACTCCCTAGCTGTTCCCACCTATCTAATACTACCCTCTAGCGGTGATACCAGTTTGTTACACATTGTTGTTGGGTCTATGCTATCTGGAATGCTTTGGACGTCTATACCTCCCATTGAAGTAGACATTTAAAATGGTAAGGGTTATGGTTAAGGTTTAGGGTAGGGTCGTCCCAGGGATGCCAGATAACACTAGCCAATGTTGCTGTCAATAGTTTACAACACAGTATTCAGGGTCTTAATGAAAGTAAAGATTCCAAGGCCAAAAAACATTCCTTACCCCAGGACAATAAAGAAAAGGAGCACTCTGTTTCTGCATAGATCTATTCATTTATTGACAGGACAAACAAGCAGGCGTACGTTTTGGCATCATTGCCTTCATCAGAGCCTTGGGGGTCAGTGAAACTAACAAGTAACCATTTCCAATGCCTAACTCAGATTCTGTCTTTCTTAGGTTAGTTAACCATAAGGTACACTATGCTTCATAGATATCCCCTCCTGTGCTGTGCTGTGATGAAAAGGAGCGCTGCAGGGTACTGAGTTTCCTGAAGTCCCGCACAGAGATGGAGGGACCGGGCGAGGAAGAGGGCGGACGGGGGGGAACAAAAATATAAACGCAACATGTAAAGTTTTGGTCCTATGTTTCATGAGCTGAAATAAAAGATCCCAGAAATATTCCATACACACAAAAAGCTTATTTTTCTCAAATTCTGTGCACAAATGTATTTACATCCCTGTTAGTGAGCATTTCTCCTTTGCCAAGATAATCCATCCACCTGACAGGTGTGGCATATCAAGAAGCTGATTAAACAGCATGATCATTACACAGCTGCACTTTGTGCTGAGGACAAAAAAAAAGCAAGTCTAAAATATGGATTTTTGTCACACAACACAATGCCACGTATGTCTTAAGTTTTGAGTGAGCGTGCAATTGGCATGCTGAATGCAGGAATGTCCATCCGAGCTGTTGCCAGAGAACTGAATGTTGTCATTTTCCTCCAACGTTGTTTAAGAGAATTTGGCAGTACGTCCAACCGGCCTCACAACCGCAAACCACATGTAACCACTCCAGCCCTGGACATCCATATCCGGCTTCTTCACCTGCGGGATCGTCTGATACCAGCCACCCTGATGGCTGATGAAACCGAGGAATATTTCTGTCTGTAATAAATCCCTTTTGTGGAGAAAAACTAATTCTGATTGGCTGGGCATGACTCCCCAGTGCAAGGCCTGGCTCCCAAGTGGGTAGGCCTATGCCCTCCCAGGCCCACCCATGGCTGTGCCCCTGCCTAGTCATGTGAAGTCCAGGGATTTGGGCCAAATTTATTTATTTAAATTTACTTATTTTCTTATATGAACTGTAACTCAGTAAAATGGTTGAAATTGTTGTATGTTGCATCTAGATTTTTGTTCAGTATAGAAAGTACTTTCTCATTTGGGTCAAATACAGGAGAGAAATGCATGTTACGTACCTGAAGATTGCGAGCAATTGACGGATAGTGAACTTGAAATTGATCCTGACAAGTGAGGAATAAGAACCTGTGTCATGAGGTGAAGGCTTCCGAGCAAGGTCTGACTTAGTATGAGGCCCCAGACAGATGCCAGTCTGTGCACTGTGCACCTGCCAACTTTCCTTCAATTCGCAAGTGGCTGAAACTTTCACCAGAGAAAGAATCTGAGTGAAACAGCTCCTCTCCACCTTACTACATGTAGCCCATGTATCTGATGCTGTCTGGGCAAAAAGAGTAGGACATACTCTTTTTGGCCAGACAGCGTCAGATCCATGGGCTACACATACAGCGCCTTCAAAGTATTCACACGATCACTCACACCCCTTGACTTTTTCCACATTTCGATGTTACAGCTTGAATTTAAATTGAGATTTCGTGTCACTGGCCTACACAAAATACCCCATAATGTCAAAGCGGAATTATGGTTTTAGTATTTTTTACAAATGAACTGAAAACCAAAATAAGTAAATGAGTATTCAACCCCTTTGTTATGGCAAGCCTAAACAAGTCAAATAATAAGTTGCATGTACTCACTGTGTGCAATAGTGTTCAACATGATCTTGAATGACTCTCTGTACAACACACATACAATTATCTGGACGGTCACTCAGTCAAGCAGTGAATTTCAAACACAGATTCAACCACAAAGACCAGGGAGGTTTTCCAATTCCTTGCAAGGACGGGACCCTACTGGTAGATGGATTAAAATAAAAAGCAGACATTGAATATCCCTTTGAGCATGGTGAAGTTAATTATACTTTGGATGGTGTATCAATAAACCCAGTCACTACAAAGATACAGGCGTCCTTCCTAACTCAAGAAGTAAAAAAGAAGGAATGAAAAAAGAAGGAAGACTACAGAATAAAAATATTCCAAAACATGCATCCTGTTTGCAATAAGACACTAAAGTAAAACTGCAAAAAAGCATTCTAAGAAACATACTTTATGTCCTGAATACAAAGTGTTATGTTTGGGGCAAATCCAACACAACATATCACTCTTCATATTTTCAAGCATGGTGGCTGCCTCATATTATGGGTATGCTTGTCATTGGCAAGGACTAGGGAGGTTTTTAGGATAAAAAAACGAATAGAGCGAAGCACAGGCAAAATCCTAGAGGAAAACCTGGTTCAGTTTGCTTTCCAACAGACACCGTGAGAAAAAAAGAAAAAAATGCACCTTTCAGCAGGACAATAACCTTAAGCAAAAGGCCAAATATACACTGGAGTTGCTTACCAAGACGACATTGAATGTTCCTAAGTGGCCTAGTTACAGTTTTGACTTAAATCGGCTTGAAAATCTATCGCAAGACTTGAAAATGACTGTCTAGCAATGATCAACAACCAACTTGACAGAGCTTGAAGAATTTAAAAAAGAATAATGTGCAAATATTGTACAATCGTTAATACCACTGACAGCTGTTCAGTATGGCTTATATCTGACATGCAGTCCATGATGACAGCAAAGTGTTTTGCCTTCTTAATCTTCTCAACATTGGCATCTTTTTGTGCAGCCAGAGCTATCAGTTTATTTTGGATACTCTTGCTAAGATAATTATCAATTATTTACTGATTTTCAAACTATCTCAAACGTTCAGTCATTACATGGTCAAATTGTGCCATTAGCTCCACCTGCCCAAGGAAGTTGCCATTTCTTGGCTCGTGTATATCCTCTAAGTGTCTACAAAAGGCTTGGTTTCATTCAGTCAAATGACAGATCAATGGCAAGCAATCTCCTCAAAACCATCTTCCAATGATTTACCTCAAGTGCCATTAACTCCTGGTTGATTGCGTCAATGGTTGTGCCGGTTTTACATTTTTCCGTAAGTTGGCGCCAACTCTCCATGTTTTGTAAATGCTCAGTACAAAGCTCATGTGCTTTCAAATTGGTCCCGATATTCTTCCAGCAACGAAAACCATCACTGCTCAAATTAGTCTATTTTTCCCCAAATTTGGACAATTAAAACGAAACGCGGCTTCAGCTCTACTTGAATACACAAGCCATGTCCGTGTATTGTTTTTCCTCTCTTTATCATACATTTTTCATAGTTGTCACTACTAAATCTTAAAGGGACTGCATCCCCCACTTTGAGGGAATACTGTTTTGGCCCCTGTTTGACAAGATCACACTTCTGTTTGTCAGACAGCGCCTCTGGCCACATCATCACTTAAACACACAGTAGGTGCATGTGTTGATCTCTTTGTGACTCTGGAAGAACAAGGGCTAGAGGTGAATAAGGCTCTGAAACCAAATTTGCATGATTTGCATCTTCCTCTCCGAGCTTTTGCTCTGCTTCGACATTAGCTACCGCTGTGCTACTACTAGTGATAGCCTGTAGTTCCAATGACGATTAGTCACCGACAGCAGCAGTGGCAGTAATGCTACTGGTTAAGCGCTGGTTAAGCGCCAGGCCTGGGCCTGTCTGGGCTCATCATTATGTCTTCTGCCTCCACGACGAAGGTAGTATTATCAGCGGCACCTGTCTTTTTACAAAGAAAAATACGTTAACTTCGGTAATTTTTCTGTTCAAATTAAATTTCCTTATTTAATTTTTTCTCTGTCCCTCTCTTCTGAAAGCGCCTCATCACAGAGTCTTTGCTGCATCTTACCTTCAATGAAAGTCACATTTGCAATCATATCGAGTAAAACAATGCACACAGGCAGCACAGTCATGGCTAGAAGGGATCCACCTTTTTTTGAATTAACGTCAAAAGTAGATTTTTCTTTGGTGCATTTTATCTTACCCTAACCCTTTTCCTAACCATAATCGAATTCTACTAACCTGCTACGTTAATTCTCGTAACCTGCTGCGTAAGTTCTCCTAACCTGCTACAGCAGAGGGAGCAACAGCGCCTCTTCAACCTCAGGAAGCTGAAGAAATTTGGCTTGTCACCTAAAACACTCCCAAACTTTTACAGATGCACAATCGAGAGCATCCTGTCGGGCTGTATCACCGCCTGGTACGGCAACTGCACCACCCTGCACCACCCAATTGCAAGGCTCTCCAGAGGGTAGTGTGGCCTGCACAACGCATCACCAGGGGCAAACTACCTGCCCTCCAGGACACCTACTGCACCCGATGTCACAGGAAGGCCAAAAAGATCATCAAGGACAACAACCACCCGAGCCACTGCCTGTTCACCCCGCTATCATCCAGAAGGCTAGGTTAGTACAGGTGCATCAAAGCTGGGACGGAGAGACTGAAAAACAGCTTCTATCTCAAGGCCATCAGACTGTTAAACAGCCATCACTAACATAGAGAAGCTACTGCCAACATACAGACTGAAATCTTTGGCCTCTTAAATAAATTGACTTAATAAAGGTATCACTAGTCACTTTAAAAAACACCACTTTAATAATGTTTACATATCCTTCATTACTCATCTCATATGTATATACTGTATTTTATACCATCTACTTCATCTTGCCTATGCCGCACGACCATCGCTCATCCATATATTTATATGTACATATTCTTATTTATCCCTTTACATTTGTGTGTATAAGGTAGATATTGTGAATTTGTTAGATTACTTGTTAGATATTTGTCACGCCCTGACCTGAGAGAGCCGTTTTTCTCTGTTTAGTTAGGTCAGGGTGTGATATGGGGTGGGCATTTTATGTATTGTATTTCTTTGTTTTGGCCGAGTATGGTTCCTAATCAGAGGCAGCTGTCTATCGTTGTCTCTGATTGGGAATCATACTTAGGCAGCCTTTTCCCACCTGTGTTTGTGGGTAGTTGTTTTCCATTTAGTTATCTGTTGCCTGACGGAACTGTTTGCTTTCATTTTGTTTAAGTGTTTCGTTATAGTAATAAATATGAGCACTTACCACGCTGCGTTTTGGTCCCCTTCTCATTATGACTAAAGCCATTACAGAACTACCCACCAAAAATGGACCAAGCAGCGTGCCCAGGAGGAGCAGGGATCCTGGGCTCGGGAGAAGAGAGAATGGAGGACGCCCTGGACCTGGGAGGAGATAATGGCAGGTGACAAGACCCTGCCATGGAAGCAGGTGGAGACGGAGCAAGCGGAACGGCGACATTACGAGGAGCTAGCTCAACGACGGAAGCACGAGAGGCACCCCCAAAACTTTTTTTGGGGGGGGGCACACGGGGAGATTGGCAGAGTCAGGGTGGAGACCTGAGCCAACTCCCCATGCTTACCGTGGGGAGAGTAGGACTGGTCAGGCACCGGGTTATGCGGTAATGTGCACGGTGTCTCCAGTGCGCAGCCACAACCCAGTGCGCTCTGTGCAAGCTCCCCGCAGTGGCCGTGCTAGAGTTGGCGTCCGTGCTAGGGCGTCCTCCATTCTCTCTTCTCCCGAGCCCAGGATCCCTGCTCCTCCTGGGCACGCTGCTTGGTCCATTTTTGGTGGGTAGTTCTGTAATGGCTTTAGTCATAATGAGAAGGGGACCAAAACGCAGCGTGGTAAGTGCTCAGCGTTCCTGGTCTCCGGCGCGTCTCTTTGGCCCAGGTTATCCTGCGCCAGCTCTACGCATGGTACCCCCAGTTCACCAGCACAAACCAGTGCGGCCTGTTCCAACGCCCCACGCTTGCCGGGCTATGGGGGCATCCAGCCAGGACGAGTTGTGCCAGCAATACGCTCCAGACCTCCAGTGCTCCTCCACAGCCCAGTATATCCTGCGCCACTTATACGTACTGTGTCGCCAGTGCGCCTGCACAGCCCAGTTCATCCTGTGCCAGCGCCCCGCCCTTGCCGGACTAAAGTAAGCATCCAGCCAGGACGGTTTGTGCCAGCCCTAAGCTCCAGGCCTCCAGTGTGCCTCCACGGCCCAGTATGTCCTGTGCCTGCTCTGCGCACCCGGCCCCCAGTGCGTCTCCCCAGTCCGGTGAGACCTGTTCCAGCTCCATGTAAGAAGCCTCCAGTGATGATCCATGGTCCGAAGCCTCCAGTGATGATCCATGGTCCGAAGCCTCCACTGATGATCCATGGCACGAAGCCTCCACTGATGATCCATGGCCCGGAGCTTGTAGTGATGATCCATGGCACGAAGCCTCCAGTGATAATCCATGGCCCGGAGCCTCCAGTGATAATCCATGGCACGAAGCCTCCAGTGATAATCCATGGCCCGGAGCCTCCAGTGAAGATCCATGGCGCGGAGCCTGCAGTGACGATCCATGGCACGGAGCCTGCAGTGACGTCCCCCAGGCCGGAGCCTCCAGAGACGTCCCCCAGTCCGGAGCCTCCAGCGACGGTCCCCAGTCCGGAGCCTCCAGCGACGGTCCGCAATCCGGAGCCTCCAGCGACGGTCCGCAGTCCAAAGTCTCCAGTGGTGGTCCGCAGTCCGGAGTCTCCAGTTGCGGTCTGCAGTCCGGAGTCTCCAGTTGCGGTCTGCAGTCTAGCCCCTCCGGCGCTGATCCATGGTCCGGTTCCTCCGACGATGATCCACGGTCCGGCTATACAAAAGCGTAGGGATCAGCGGGAGCCTCCAGTGACGTCCCCCAGTCCGGAGCCTCCATTGACGTCCCCTAGTCCGGAGCCTCCATTGACGTCCCCCAGGCCGGAGCCTCCAGAGACGTCCCCCAGTCCGGAGCCTCCAGCGACAGTCCCCAGTCCGGAGCCTCCAGCGACAGTCCGCAGTCCGGAGCCTCCAGCGACAGTCCGTAGTCCGGAGTCTCCAGCGGCGGTCCGCAGTCCGGAGTCTCCAGTTGCGGTCTGCAGTCTAGCCCCTCCGGCGCTGATCCACGGTCCGGTTCCTCCGACGACGATCCACGGTCCGGCTATACAAAAGCGGAGGGATCAGCGGGCGGAGTGGGGGCTACACCCTGAATCGGGGCCGCCACCAAGGGTAGATGCCCACCCGGACCCTCCCCTATAGTTTCAGGTTTGCGGCCGGGAGTCCGCACCTTTGGAGGGGGGGTACTGTCACGCCCTGACCTGAGAGAGCCGTTTTTCTCTGTTTAGTTAGGTCAGGGTATGATATGGGGTGGGCATTCTATGTATTGTATTTCTTTGTTTTGGCCGAGTATGGTTCCTAATCAGAGGCAGCTGTCTATCTTTGTCTCTGATTGGGAATCATACTTAGGCAGCCTTTTCCCACCTGTGTTTGTGGGTAGTTGTTTTCCGTTTAGTTATCTGTTGCCTGACGGAACTGTTTGCTTTCGTTTTGTTTCTTTGTTTAAGTGTTTCATTATAGTAATAAATATGAGCACTTACCACGCTGCGTTTTGGTCCCCTTCTCATTACGACGAAAGCCATTACAATATTACTGCATTGTCGGAACTAAAAGCACAAGCATTTTTCTACACTCGCATTAACATCTGATAACCATGTGTATGTGACCAGTACATTTGATTTTGATTTGATTTAACTGCAAAAAGTAATTTGACAAAAGCTGGACGCTTTCTATCCATGACCCGGCAGAACTCAGGGTGAAATAGTCCATTATAAATATGAACCAGTCCGCGGGTGATTAATTACACTTGTTTCTACTAATTATGATACAACTGTGGATTATATTAATACATTATTTATCTATTATGAATTATTATTTGGCTTTATGGATTAATTTACATATTTGGAGGCCTTTTCTGTAAACAATGTGGCCTCATTAACCTGGGCACAGTGGCCAAGCAAAAACCCCTTCCCTCCCCATTTGTTTTGCAACTTTGAAGCTTCCCACATATTTTGCTTGTCACAACTTCCGCCGAAGTCGGCCCCTCTCCTTGTTCGGGCTGCGTTCGGCAGTCACGTCCTGACCATAGTAAGTTGTTAGTTTCTATGGTAGAGTGGTCAGGGCGTGACAGACATCACCGGCTTTCTAGCCATCGCCGCTCCATTCTTCAATTATCTATTGGTTTTGTCTTGTTCCATTCACACCTGGTTTGCATTCCCCAATCACACTAATTGTATTTATTCCTCTGTTCCCCCTCATGTCTTTGTGTGAAATGATTTGTGTGTTACGTGTTGTATGCACTAGGCTAAGCGTTTGTTATTTTCCGTGTGTTTTCACGAAGCTTATTTCTATTGCTATACATTTATGTTGTGTGACATTTGTGCGCGCTATACACTTTGCCTTGTTGGCTGGAGGAGGTTTTTGCCGCAGCTGCGTCCATCTGTATATCTCTCCTGCCGTAATAAAGTGTGCGCCTGTTCACAATTCTCTGCTCTCCTGCACCTGACTTCGCCACCAGTACGCACACGCCTGACATTGCTGCTGCTGGACCAACCTGCTGAAGCAAGACAGAATGACAGCGATGAGCTGAGCAACCCATGACAGCTTGAACCACCCAGTTTATAATTCCAGCTCACAAGGGCCCTTGATGATGTGAGGCCTGAAGCAGTTGCCTCTTCTGCCTAATAGTAAGTCTGCCACTGCTTCCAAGCATAATGATCAGGAAAATACCCAAGAGGACTCTGTCCCAGTGGGAGTACGATTCATGGAGAAAGTGGATCCATGTCTTTTGGCATCTATTTGTGGTAAGAACGAGTTGGATTCTGTCAATTTGGTCAAAGTATCCAAAGGTGGATTTTTTTTGGTGTGTGTCTGCTGCTCAGAGGGAGAGTGCGCTGCGTGTTTCAAGACTCGGGACGAAAGCGGTGTCCTGCTTTGCTCTCCGGAGCAGAGTGCCGCTTAAAGCAGTGATAACTGGGTTGGGGTCGAGTGTTAAGGTGGATCAATTGAAGTTGGCAATCCCTGGTGTCTGTGATGCACGCTGTTTGGTGTGACACAGACCCGGTGGTGAGCACGAGACTGACGAGACCCTGTCTGTCCTTCTGAGTTTTGATGCAGTGTTTCCAGGCTAAAATCATGTTAGGGTATGTAAGTTATCCTGTGAGAGCTTTGTTCCAAACCCACTAAGGTGTTTCAGGTGCCAAGTTTATGATCATATTGCAGCAGTATGTAGAAGGGAGATTCCGAGGTTTGAGAAGTGTGCAGGAGGGCATGGGGCAAAAGTGTGTAGTTTTGGTGAAGAAATTGGAGAGTTTCAATTGTGGGGGTGGCCATGTTGCTGGGAATCAGAAATGTTCTGTGCAAGGAGACAGATTGAAGTTTCCAGGGTGAAAGCAGTGCAGAAAGTGTCATGTGGAGGCAGTTAGGAAAGTATAGGATGGTCGGCAAAGGGTAAGGGAGCCTGAGAGGATCACTGAGTAGTAGACCAGTACAGAGTGACCCAAACAGTTTGTGCTTTAGTAAGGTTGGCTTCTTGGCGTTTATTGCTGTGGTCATTAACTGTACCTCACAGATGGAAGGGAAATCCTCCCCTAAAAAATATTTTTATATGGAACTCGGTCCAGCTTTCAACTTACTCTTGAAAGTTGTAATAGTAGAATGACATTTGTTTTATTGGCTAGTGCATCATCAGCTTTCCTCTTGTCATGTCAGTGATTGGATACCTTAGAGAGCTATTTATTCAGTATATTTCTATATTCAGTGTAGTGTTCTTTATACAGTATGGTGCACTCCACTGGATTAATCCCAGGTCAGTGCTCCAAGTCAGGACCAAAGCTTTTGCTATTTTTCAAATGACCACAAGAGAACAGCATAAAACTTGTAGAGCAAAGCCTGTTGATACAACCCTGCTATCTATTCTTTGATAATACAGTATGAAACATTAAAAGAAAAGAGTTTACAGGATAGATTAATAAACTGCTTATTTGTGAAGGTATCATTGCATAGAAATGTTTTTAATGTCATATTTATATATAACTCACATAACCACATTTTCTGGTGTCACCCAACATTTCTATTCCCCAGAGTTTCGTGATGACCCATAGAGAAAGAACGCCCCTGTCCAGGTAACAAACCACTGTCAATCAGTCCATGAATCCTCATACCTCATCCTTTGTCCTGTGCCCTTGTCATAGACATAACATTTATGTTGTAGCTCCAGGTAAATCTACTGTCCTGTAGATCTGATGTGGTAATGTAGGTTAGTTGGCACATTTGGTTTGATAACATAAATAGTAGCAGGTCTGGAAAACCCATCCCTCTCTTTCCCATGGTATGCGGTGGAGGAAAAACCCATTGTCTCATGTTCACACCAACACAATGGATCTGTGTAGGCAGGTCAGTGTTGCTCTGCGGTGACACAAGGGCCTGGCTTGTACTTCCTGACAATCAAAAATGTATTACTGGAATGATATAAAGTTTTTATGCTCCTGTGTTCCAGCCAGTGGAGACTGGTAAGGAAATGACAGCTCATATTAATGGCTGGAATGGAGTAAATGGAATGGTATCAAACATGTGGTTGATACCATTCCATTGCGTATTCCACCCATTACCATGAGCCGTCCTCCCCTCAGCAGCCTCCACTGCTCCCAGCGTAGTGTTTTAATTAAATAATATGGCTTGTTTGTTAATTAAGAAATAATGCCCGGGGAGGTGTGGTATATGACCAATATACCACGGTTAATGGTTGTTCTTATGTACAACGCAACAGGGAGGGCCTGGACACAGCCCTTAGCCGCGGTATATTGGCTATATACCACAAACTCCCGAAGTACCTTATTGCTATTATAAGCTGGTTACCAAGGTAATTAGAGCAGTAACAATCAATGTTTTGTCATACCCGTGGTATACGGTCTGATATACCACGACTGCCAGCCAATCAGCATTCAGGGCTCGACCCACCCAGTTTATAATTCTAGTTGTGTAAGGCTCAGAGATAGATGATGGGTGTATGGATGTTCTACTGAATGTTAAGTACAGAGATAGGGATGAGGCAGAGGGCAGGGCATGAGATCTACATTTTTATACAACAACAAATAATAGGGAGCAGCCTTAATGTGATGAGGTTGTTTTAGAAAGTGCTCATCAGGGTTCCGTTTCAATTCCAGTCAAGTTAATCAAGTCCATGGCCGTTGTGGTCCAGCGGTTACAGTGACTGACCCTGGCACGCCGCACACGTATGCCGGAGTCGGCATGGGTTTGAATCCGTCCCACTACCCTTTGACTCACCCTCTCCCATCTTTCCAACACTTTACTATCTCTTAAATAAATAAATAAATTACGAAAGGAGTGGGTCTGCACCACTCCTTAAAACATACCTTTAGAAAGTAAACCAAATTCTCATTCCAAATGTTCCTAATTGAAAAGCATTATAGAGAATAGGAATTGGAATTTCAGTCTACTTCCTGAATTGACTCGCATTTCAGTGGTGCTCATGCATTTTACCTGGCATTGCAAGTGACAAAAGGATCTTTCCTTTTAAGGCTGCATAATTTGTAATTGACAAATTATTCAAGGGTTTTTTTGTGTGTAGTACACACAACGTATTGCCAAAAGTAAAACTTTCCCTGCACAGGGACTCCATATCTTCAATGAATGACAAATACAGTATAGATAAACTTCCTCCTTGACCTCGCTGTTACAGTACATACAGCTTTACACTCTTCTCAGAAACCATTACTCACGCCACTCCCTTCTCCTCAGCTTCATTGGTTTGGTCATGGTCCGATACAGAGAAAAGATTATATAGCCTTCACAGATCCACTAAAATAACAGAAAGTAAGTTTAGCAAAGGTAACAATGCTTAAGTGAAGTGGTGAATCAGTTGACTCATAAGAACTCTAATCTTATTCAATATGCACAGGATGTTCAACCGCTTGATACAATATGTCAATTCTTTGGGTAACTTTATGAATGCACATTGTATTTTCCAAGCATATTTTTCTTTATGACTAAATGTTTATTCTAATCAACAAACATTCTGACATGTCCTGGTCATTAATCTTATCGGGATCTGTATTGTTTTTGTTTCAGTGGTGTGTTATTCACATTTGAGGATTAGAAATCAGGGCTGGCAGTCACTGTTACCCTCTCTCAGGTGTGGCTGCCTGGATGAGGTAAGGAACATTCTGCATGTGACCATTCTGCAGGATGTGAATGAAAATAAAAAATATTCCTGTTTCCTCAACCTCAACAAAAAGTGTTTATGAGGCTCATTGAGAGGTAATTATTAACACTATTTGTTTCCCACTTTGACTACACCTGTGAGTGTTTGCCACACACACACACACACACACACACACACACACCACACACCACACACACACATTTCATGGGCAATACCCTTCTATTGTTATTATGTCTTAGTTAACATATTTCATATAAACACATTTACTGGAGACGAAGGAGTCACAAAGTGGCTATAAACATGTACTGTTATTTCACATCAGGTTACAAATACAATAAGATTAAATACATTCATCTACAGTAAAATATGTATTATGTTAATACACTATACAGTTTACAGCAAAAGTGGGTGGTGAAGTATCCAATGCCATTTTTTAAAATCATGAGTCAAAATGCACATAATATAATGTAATGTAATATATAATAATGTAATAATGTAAATAATGTAATATATAATAATAATAAAAAATATAATATATGCCGTTTAGCTGACGCTTTTAAGCGACTTACAGTCATGTGTGCTGACATTTTACATAATGGGTGGTCCCGGGAATCGAACCCACAATCGTAGCATTGCGAGAGCCAGCCACATGCCTGATACAAACAAAACCAAAGGCCTGCACACACAGTTTCCATCTTTCAAAGGTCCCCCCATTACCTACCTCCTCAATAGTATTCTACCAGCCTCATTATCATATTCTCTACCAGTACCAAAAAACGAAGATGGCAACAAAGCTGGTATAGGAATTGTTTTCTATTTGTGCAGATTTCCAACACTTTTTGATAGTAAAGGCCCTCAGAATACTGTGATATTCTGTATGGCCATAATATGGCCAAAAATTCTGAGTGATAATAAGAAAAGGTAAGTTAAGGTTCCAGGTCATGAACTGACTGGAGGAAAGGATTTCACCAAAGTGTTAGTGGTATTTGAAAGTACAATGCACGTGCCATGCATAAGCTTTTCTGGCAGGTCGCTGGTAAAACAGTGCCACGCACGGCTCTGGTTCCTCCTCTGCTATTGTCTGTTGTTGAGCAGAGACGCTGATGCTTGGATAGATAACGTGTCTGGTTGGAATAGGGCACATACAGTACCAGTCAAAAGTTTGGACACCTACTCATTCAAAGGTTTTCCTTTATTTTTTACTATTTTCTACATTGTAGAATAATTATGAATACATCAAAACGATTAAATAACACATATGGAATCATGTAGTGAAAAAGTGTATGTGCGTGCATGCTTACAGGATTACGTACCTGCATACAGAATGTGCATGCATATGATGTGCTCATGCACGTGTTTGTCCTGTAAGACAGTGTGCAAATCCTCCCAGAAACAGCCAGTTACCCACTTGTGTCCCGTGTCCAGCCCAGCAAGGCACATGTGGCTCTGCTCCAGGTGTTTCACCAAAGTGTTCTTGGTATTTCAAGGTAGAATGACAGGTTGCTGGCATGTCAGTCCCAGTGCCATGCCCAGCTCGGGTTCCTTCTCAACTATTGTCTGTTGTTGAGCAGAGATGCTGATGCTTGCATAGATAAGGTGTCTGGTTGGAATAGGGTAAATGTTGAGGCCGTCTGCTCTCTTACTGGTCCTTACTGCTGAATAGTGTCTGTTCCAGGTACATAGGAGTCAAAATAACAATACTGGAGGCGATGGTGACCTGCACACTGTCAAAAAAAGGAATACATTCAAAACTGAGGCTTAAATGCTAAATAAATGTGTTTGTTTGTACATCATGGTGCCCAAAAAATCATGCAAGAAAGTGCATAAATAAAAGTTGAAAACAAAAAAGAAACATTTCGGCCTCAGGCCATCTAAAGTCCATCCTCAGCATCCGGTTGGAACAGGGCACATAGCTACAATATTCACTGCCAAACACACATTTATATATACAGTATATCAACTACATAGACCAGGAATAGATTTTGTCTATTTAAAATATATTTTTGTATTGCACTGCAGACATGGATGACAGTTAGATATTTCCTGCCATTTTGTCTGTAGGTTCCCCAAGTAAAATCCATATCCTATTACCTCTGAGTTCTTATCTGCAAACATTTTGTGAAAGTTAATGGGAACAGCCTAGGGGAACAGCCTTCTAATTAAATTCTGGTCATTACTAACTTCACATTCCCTAATCAGTATCTAACACAGTAACATTTATAAAATATTGACATGAGAAATACATTTTAAATATGAATTAGTACCTGAAATTATTCAACACAGGGATGTAGCATCAGCTTGAGTCAGTTGTAATGAATAAGCTGGTGAGCTCTATAGTCCCTTATAGGAATTCCTAGACATTACAAATCAAACTACGCACAAACAGACATCAATATAGCACACTGATCGTATTATCACATTCAGAAAAAAGTATAGCATATTGCTTGCTGGTAAACATTATGATGCTGTATTATTATTTAGTTATGGCACTCAGTGAAGGCTGCTGAGGGGAGAACGGCAAATGGAATAGCATCAAATACCTGGAAAACATGTGTTGATGTATTTGATACCATTCCATCTCTTCTGCTCCAGCCATTTCCACTAGCCCGTTCTACCCAATTAAGCTGCCACCAACCACCTGTGATGGCACGAAGACACATTTAATTCTATCCCAGTCTCAGATAAAGATGTAAAAGTACTATACGTCCTCCAAGACTTATGATTACGGAATGTCATCCAATTTGTATGATATTGTACGACCGGGTAAGACATATGATACTATACTTCCTCCAATTCTTATGACATTGTACCACCAATATTCATTTCACAATGAAATGTACCATAAAGTAAAATAACATACTAATTGGAGGGGTACAAATTTACGTCCCAAATGCTACGAATTGCACTGAGGCCAGGTTGCATAGAGAGGAGCTCACTACAGCTGAATCACATTAATATCCACATTCCGTAGATGGCAGCTAAAAATCGATGCACGAAAGGTGATAGTGTGTTTTTTGTTTGTTTTTTTGTCAGATGAGTGAGCTTTAGGTCGCTAGTACTGTTGTGGGCGGAATCGGCATGGTTGCATTGCACTTCTAAATTAAATGCCTAAAATGAAACGGTAAAGTGTATTATAGCATCAATGTCACTACTATTACACCTCTATGAGGTGCATGCGTGCATATGTGCATGCGTGCTTACACTGCAAAACCTTGAAACATGTGACACGTTTATAACCTAAATGTCTGTATTTAAAACAAACAATAGACATTTAGATTAGCCAATAAGACAGACATTTTAGAATGGAAAGTTAAAAAGCAAAAAAAATATAGATACGTTAAATAGAAACAACTAGATTAATCATTTTAAAAGCTTCTATGAAAATCTATATAAATCAGAATTATACAACAGCGGGACTGATCCTACTGCCTTCTTAGACTCAAAAACCCTAAAGCAATTATCAGCAGACAAAAAAAGAATCATTAAAAACAGGTCTCCCAAAAATAAATATTAGACACTGTTAAAACAGCGCAGAGAAAAAGGAATGGATGGTTTTCCCACAGAATTCTGTTTAACATTTTGGGACAAAATCGCGCCCCTATTTACACAAATGACAACACACATCACTCAATTCAGTGCTTACTACTTCCATGTATCAAACAGTTATTTCAGTTATTAAAACCTGGAAAATCTGGAGAGTCCCTTGCTGATTATAGACTAATACGTTTAATAAATTGTGACAATAAAATAACAAAGCTTATAAGCAACAGAATGGCAAGAGTCTTACCAGACTTTATTCAAACAGGGTTTATAAAAAATGGATACCAAAAAAATACAAGAACATATTTCAGTTTAATAGAATACGCTAAAAAAACAAGACAGATTCATCAATAATGGCCATTGGAAAAGTATTTTGACCGTCTTGAACGGCCTTTTCTATTCAAAACTTTGGCAGCTTTCAACATTCCAACTGAAAGAATAAATGTAATAAAAATATTATATAAGTGTCCTAAAGCAAAATTATACACAAATAATACATTGTCAGATGAAATTGCTTTAGAAAGGGGCACAAGACAGGTATGTCCTCTCTCCCTCCTCCTGTTTGCACTGGCAATTGAACCGCTTGCAGAAATAATTAGACATGACCCAAACATAATAAGTATTGGTAAACATTAATATATACTAAAGTTATTTGCAGATAATCTCCTGATATACCTCACCAATACTGAACTCAATGCCTCCCCGCTGATAATATTTTCAGAATACTCAAAAATCTCAGGATATCAAATGAATGTGGAAGAAAAACAAAATAATGGCAATAGGAAAAATAAAACTGATGATCTACAACAATCGACAGGTAGCCTAGTGGTTAGAAGGTTGCAAGATCGAATCCCCGAGCTGACAAGGTAAAACTGTCGTTCAGCTCCTGAAAAAGGCAGTTAACCCACTGTTCCTTGACCGTCATTGAAAATAAGAATTTGTTCTTAACTGACTTGCCTAGTTAAAGGTGAAATTTAAAAAAAGTACTTTGGATTCTTATCCTGTCACAGCTGCCTGAAGAATGGGACCAAAGCGCAGCGTGTGTATCGTTCCACATTTTATTATAACTGTGAAACTATGCAAGACATACAAAATTAACTAATGAACAAAACAACAAACCATGACGAAGAGATGCAACATACACTTACTCAAAATAATCTCCCACAAAACCTAGTGGGAAAAACAACAACTTAAATATGATCCCCAATTAGAGACAACGATGACCAGCTGCCTGTAATTGGAGATCACCCCCCCCAAAAAAAACATAGAAATACAAAAAATAGAACCCCACATAGAAATACATAAACGAGACAAAAAACCCAACATAGAAAAAAGAAACTAGAACCAACAGACATAAATAAACTAGACAAAACCCTCTGTCACGCCCTGACCTACTCTACCATAGAAAAATAAAAGCTTTCCATGGTCAGGACGTGACACTACCACCCCCGAAGGTGCGGACTCCGAACGTACAACCCCAAACAACAACAAAAAAAACAGGGAGGGTTAGGGTGGGTGTCTAATGTCGGTGGCGGCTCTGGTGCAGGACGAAGAACCTCACATCCCGCGGATCCTCCTGTATCTGAGGCGGTTCTGGGGCGGGACGAAGAACCATCTCATCCTGCTTATCCACCAGCATAGGAGGTGGCTCCGGTCCCCCGCTCCGCTAGCTGATCCCTCCGCTTTCGTGTCACCGGACCGCGGATCATCGCCGGAGGCTCCGGACTGCAGACCGCCGCTGGAGACTCCAGACCGCCGCTGGCGACTCCGGACCGTCGCTGGAGACTCCGGACTGCAGACCGCCGCTGGAGGCTCCGGACTGCGGGCCGTCTCAGGAGGCTCCGGACTGCGGGCCGTCTCAGGAGGCTCCGGACTGCGGGCCGTCTCAGGAGGCTCCGGACTGCGGGCCGTCTCAGGAGGCTCCGGACTGCGGGCCGTCTCAGGAGGCTCCGGACTGCGGGCCGTCTCAGGAGGCTCCGGACTGGGAGCCGTCTCAGGAGGCTCCGGACTGGGAACTGTCGCCGGAAGCTCTGGACTGGGAATGCGCACTGGAGGCCTGATGCATGGGGCTGGCACAGGTGGCGCCAGACTGGTAACACGCACCTCAGGGCTAGTGCGTGGAGCAGGAACAGGACACACCGGACTGGACAGGCGCACTGGAGGCCTGATGTGTGGGGCTGGCACAGGTGGCACCAGACTGGACAGGCGCACTGGAGGCCTGATGCGTGGGGCTGGCACAGGTGGCACCAGACTGGTAACACGTACCTCAGGGCGAGTACGGGGAGCAGGAACAGGACACCCCGGACTGGGCAGGCGGGGAGCTGACTCAGGTGGCATCTGACGGCTAACATGCTCCTCAGGGAAAATGCCGTACATACTACGCCAATCCAACAGCTCTCTCTCATCACCCCCTCCACTATCTCACAGTACTCCTCGCTCAGTCTCTCCCAGTATTCCTCTTCGCTCTGACTCACCCCTCGGCTTCGCCGACCAACCCGTGTGCCCCCCCCAAAAAATGATTGGGGCTGCCTTTCGTGCTTCCGTCGTTGCCGTGCTAGTTTCTCGTATCGTCGCCGCTCTGCTCTCGCTGCTTTAATCTCCTCCTTCGGACGGCGATACTCCCCGGCCTGCCTCCAGGGTCCTTTCCCGTCCAGGATTTCCAGCCCATGTCCATTTGTCCTGACCACGCTGCTTGGTCCTTTGGTGGTGGGAGATTCTGTCACGGCTGTCTGAAGTATGGGACCAAAGCGCAGCATGTGTATCGTTCCACATTTTATTATAACTGTGAAACTATGCAAGACATACAAAACAACAAACCGTGACGAAGAGGTGCAACATACACTTACTCAAAATAATCTCCCACAAAACCTAGTGGGAAAAACAACAACTTAAATATGATCCCCAATTAGAGACAACGATGACCAGCTGCCTGTAATTGGAGATCATCCCAAAAAACCCAACATAGAAATACAAAAACTAGAACCCCACATAGAAATACATAAATGAGACAAAACTCCCAACATAGACAAAACCCTCTGTCACGCCCTGACCTACTCTACCATAGAAAAATAAAAGCTTTCTATGGTCAGGACGTGACATATCCCCTACATTTGAAGTCTGTGGCATACGGAACTGTAATTAGCATAATAAAAAAATCCCCATCAAAATTTGTCAATTTAAACTATTTTTTTGTTGCATGGGCTGCGTCTCAATCCACTGCATCTGCGGATGTCGCCCTTCCGCATCTCTGGTGAAAGGTGGCAGAGCTAGAGCGGTGTTTGTCAGACCATGAGACATCGCGAAAATCGGTCTTCGGCCTACAAACTATTCTCAGTTTTGCTCTACCACCCCCACAAGCTTCACCTGTTTGAAATTCACTGCTCGAACCTTACAGATACTTGTATGTGTGTGGTACATAGATGAGGTAGTCATTAAAAAAATCATTTTTAAACACTATTATTGCACACAGAGTCCATAACACAGGGGTTGAATACTTATTGACTTAAGATACTTCAGGTTTTCATTTTTTATTCATCTGTACAAATTTTGAAAAAAGTTATTTCATTTTGACATTATATGGTATTGTGTGTAGGCCATAACATCTCTATTTAATCCATTTTAAATTCCGGCTGTAACACAACAAAATGTGGAAAAAGTCAAGGGATGTGAATCATTTTTAGGGACTGTATACCTCCTAAGTGTTCAGATTTTAAACATTAGTGTTTACTTTCCCATCGTCCTGTTTAGAGTGCATTTCGTCATTAGAAATTGACGTGACTTTTATTCTTATCATTTTTAGGAATGTCTGTCACCTTACCTATATTTCAGCACAACTGGAACGGACATTTGATTCAATAAATATTTTCAATCGCATGGTGTTATTGCTACTCGACTGTGAGTTAATTTCCATGAACTCTCTCAGAGTGAAAAATATGTGGGAGGGGCCAAATTATCATATTTCCCAAAATGCTTTGTTGCAGGTGGATTTTTTTTTTAATAGTTTGTTTTAATATTTATGTTTCCTCATGCACATTGATTGGTGAATTAATCTTATAAATTTTTCTAAAATAATCCAATCTGTGAGGGGTGGACTTATTGCACCTATTACTTGTTGATACAGTTTAGATGATTTAGGTAGTTTTCACCACAGCAGTCATCCCGAGTGCAGGTTGTGGGGGATAAAATATTTCAAGTCATGGATATTCTCCCTCTGGCTGGATTCCGATAGGAATTACCAATCACTTCACAAACCAGTGTATTGTGATTTGCAGGTCTGATTTGGCCCATGATCCAATATTTTCAGACCACAATGTCGAGGATAACTAGGCCATAACGAAAGGCCTTATGAAATGTATAATATGTGGTCATAGAGGGTTTACTTTTAATTTAAACACATTCACTTAGGCAGTCACTTGGTGAAGGCTTCAGGAATGGAAGGAATTGAAAGCAACATCCACGTAAAAAACACTGTCATAGGCGGGTATCTCTGAATAAACGTGTTCATGTGTTTAAAAAGTTTAACAGGCAGCGAATAAACATGTTCTGGTGTTTACAATCTAAACACTGTGACACGTTTTCATTGAAATTCTAAATGCCTTGACGCTTTTGAAGTTATACTATGCAGAAATCACGCTGCCATTTTCTGGTTGCTAAAACTCTAACAATTCGCCTAATTTCAGTTTATGTGAAAAAATAACATAGTATAATGTAGAGAATCATTGTACCATCTAAATCTCTGTGAAATATATTTTCCATAACCAAAAATGTTGTTGTTTCAGCTGCTTGAAGCTGGTGAACAAAACTGAAAGAAAAATAAGAAATCTACCACTTCTACGTTATATATATATATATATATCTCTCATTTTTTTGTGAATTTGTTCGGGTCCCCCAAAAAGTTACATTTTTCCACTTTGAAAAATGTTTAGTTATGTGTTCAGATCCTAAACACTTGGTTTTACAGTGTATGTACATGCATGTTCACACACGTTACGTTGTCCCCATAAGACAGTGAGTAAATCCTCCCAGAAACAGCCAGTCATCCCCCTCGTGTCCTGTGTCCCGTGTCCAGCCCAGCGAGGCACATGTGGTTCTTCTCCAGGTGTTTGTTGACGTCCACTCAGGTCCTGACAGAGCTGACCTTTACTGACGGAGTCTGGGGGAGGGGTCCTGGCACCCCTTCAGACGCTCCCAAAGCCTGCACCCCTCAGATCCAACCCCCTATCACCACCCTCACTTTGAAGAGACACCTGGGACTGTCTCCCCCATCTAGTCATGACGGGGGAAATTAGAACCGGATGACAGGTGTGGAGTGATTGCACATGCAGCAGGAGGATTTTTATTAGGAGTCAGATAAACAGAGCCAGGGCCAGAGGTCTGTGGCAGCCAGGGGAAACAAAACAATTTGGCCCAGTTAGAAAGGTGCAAATGAGGAAGGTTGGTACTAGTAGATTATTAAATCAAATTTTATTTGTCACATACAACAGGTGTAGACCTTACCGTGAAATGCTTACTTACAAGCCCTTAACCAACAATGCAGTTCAAGAAATAGAGTTAAGAAAATATTTACTAAATAAACTAAAGTAACACAATAAAAAGTAACACAATAAAATAACTATAATGAGGCTATACACAGGGGGTACCGATGCCGAGTCAATAGGCGGGTGTACATGTCCTCTGTATCATCACACCTTTTGGAGATATTTCAACAAAGCTATTTTGTGGTAAATTGATAACATTTGACATTTTGAAAATGTTTTTTAAAATATACAAGTAGGAAAGCCTCAAAATAAATAATCCACTTGTTTAGACAGAAACATTTTGATACTGATACCAGGGGCCAGATATCTGGGGCTAGTTACCCCTTTATGGTTAGCGCTAGTTTATGCTAACTTGCTAGCTAGGAACTTCATTAGTAGTAAATGCTAGCCAGCTAGCTAGTTAGCATAAACTGCTAGGACGGCTAGCTAGCAACCTTACTACCAGATCGTTTGAGGTAAAATACTGTAATAAAACAGCAGGGAGCAGGGAGCAGGCCTCGAACCCTCGACCTTCTTGCCCGAAGTACAGCGCGCTATCGACTGTGCCGCAAAAGCATCCTCAAGCGGCAGAGTCAATATCCGCGCTTATAAACACAGGATCGTTACAATACATTAAAAAGATAACGTAACTTAATAGCAGTTGTAAATGTTTCCACTAGTGACTGATAGCTTTACAGTTAATGTTACTTTATAGCCTTTTAGCTATTTTACACAGCATTTTATGTCATATAGCTAGATAGCTAGCTACATTTTTAAGAGCAAGCTTTTCAATTGGCATCTCTCCCTCTGTTTTAAGTCACAGGAGGGGACTGGATTCGATGTGAGCAGTGCAGGTGGTGGGTTCGTGGAGTTGGGACTGGATTAGATGTGAGCAGTGCAGGAGGTGGGTTCGTGAGTTGGGACTGGATTCGATGTGAGCAGTGCAGGAGGTGGGTTCGTGAGTTGGGACTGGATTAGATGTGAGCAGTGCAGGAGGTGGGTTCGTGAGTTGGGACTGGATTCGATGTGAGCAGTGCAGGAGGTGGGTTCGTGAGTTGGGACTGGATTAGATGTGAGCAGTGCAGGTGGGTTCGTGAGTTGGGACTGGCTTAGATGTGAGCAGTGCAGGAGGTGGGTTCGTGAGTTGTGCTCCAATTTGACTGGGGATAGTTTTATTTGTGACATATGTACAAATTAGAAATATGCAATAGCAGAGCATAAGAGATGCATCAATGTTACACTGAATTAATTAGTTAAGTTATTGTTATTAAATGTTATATTCCAAGTTATATTCCATTCCAATGAATACTTTTTTGTATGAATTAAAAACAACTATTGAAAACCTTTTGCTCCTGAATGTCATTTTAACATTTTAGTGCAATTGTACATAATGGATTGTACAGAAAAGAAACAACAAAGAAAGAACAAAGACAATTAATGTGCAGGTGAGTTAAAAAGAGGGCCTTTACAAAAAATGGCCAATTATTTCCCTTTATAGTTTATTTGCCTAAGCATGACCTTCATCCACATACCAATTATTTTTCCAAACGTTGCTTTTTTGTGTCAGCAATTAGGGGGAGGGGGGGGGGGGCTAGTTACGCCCCTAGTACCCTATGCCTACAAATTAATCGATGAGTAAATGTAGTGCTAGCCTGCTGCCTACCCATTACCAAACCCTTGTTTAACTTTATACATTGATTTATTGGTTCATACTGAATACTGTACTATCCACCGTTTCTTCTGTAATTGATTGTTGTGGGTGGTGAACTGGGTGGTTAAAATTGACCGATATAAAAAAATCTATCGAAACCGTCCAATTCACTTCTAGACAAGGCATGCAAATATGTATTCCCTTTAGCCTACAGCCCACAGCCAGGTACAAAGCGCCACCGAGACGATGATGTTGTTGCATATGCCACGTGTTTTAAATATTTATTCACGTGCACAACCAACGAACTCAGTGCAACCTGGACCGTTCCGGCAGGCTGCTGGTGTGATAACCGACTCCGCCTCTTCTCCCAAAGTATAAATTGTACTCACGCAGCCGATAGAGTGTAAAACAAGAGACTGGAGAGGAGACCATTACCAACGAAAAAAAATAGGTCAATAATCTCAGACATGGGAGACCAGATGCGCTATGCCATCAGTGTCCGGATTATTGGAGTGATGCACAAAGAGGCATCTAAAATCAAGGTAAACCACTATATAAACTAATAGTGTAATGTGTCTGTTGTTTGTGTGTGTTATTCCATTTGTGTGAATATAAAGTTATAAATGTTTCCTTATATCTGTATTCGTTGAATTTTTACATAATTATAAATTAATGTCATAAAAACTAATTCTACAGATGTTTATGACCTCCGTTCTGTGGTCTGATGAGAGTGAAGTCATTGTCTACAGATCATTGTTGGATTTTAAGGAGTTTCACGTAAGTTTAAAACTTAACCTGTACTTCAATAAAGAAAATAAAAAAGTAATTATTCATCTTTATCAGCGGATGTGTTGACAATTTGTCATTCAAAACCACTATCCCTACTTTTATTTCAACAGAGGCAATTGAAGAAGAGGTTTCCCCTTGAGAATCCTTTCCGCAAGAGAGACCGAGTGATTCCCAAATTCAGAGGTAAATCAACAACATCACAAAAGTCTCATCTTTGCCTCACAATCTACCCCCAAGCAATTTCAACTCTCCTTCATCACTCTCCTATCTCACCTCCTCAGGTTCAGGTTGTTCTTCTTCCTATTTTATTCCTATTTTTTATTTAACCTTTATTTAACTAGGCAAGTCAGTTAACAACACATTCTTATTTACAATGAAGGCCTACCAAAAGGCAAAAGGCCTCCTGCGGGGACAGGGCTGGAATTAAAAATAAAATAAAATAAAAATATAGGAAAAACACACATCATGACAAGAGAAACAATACAACACTACATAAAGAGAGACCTAAGACAACAACATAGCAAGACAGCAACACATGACAACACAGCATGGTAGCATCACAAAACATGGTACAAACATTATTGGGCACAGACAACAGCACAAAGGGCAAGAAGGTAGAGACAACAATACATCTTTCAAAGCAGCCACAACTGTCGTAAGCGTGTCCATGATTGAGTCTTTCAATGAAGTGTCCTAACTCAATGAAAAAGTGTAACCCTTCAATTAAAAAATATAGAAAACATTTTCCATTCTTTCTCTTCACTAAATATGGAAGACATTTTCCTTTCTTTCACTGCAAATACTGAGTGCGGAGCTGACCTTTTTCATTTTCCTCTTCTGTCTACCCCAGCCATAGCTATGAGGAGAAAGATCCAGGAGAAGGATCCTAGTTGGTCAATGCGTCGGATGAATTTACTGGAAAACTACTGCAGCAAGCTGCTCAGGTGTGACTCCGTGGTGAGCTGCAGTTCAGAGGTCACCCAGTTCTTTATGCCCAAAGACCACGACCTGCAGGCAGACTTCACCAAAAACAGGTAAACACTTTACAAACATCCCTCCTTTTTATGTGGGTGTTTCAGCCTATCAAGTCATTTTTCAGCCTTCTTATTTCACTACACTTATTATTAAAAATCGTACTGAATGAGACCGTCTACTCTACTTACTAAATGACAACAACATTTTATGCACCTAGCACTAGGGCCTTCTCATGAAAAATACTTTCAGAGTTGCAACTTGCAAGGTTGCCTCTGTTCCTCTGTCTAAAGAAACACCCAGCAGATAGAGATGGGCAAAACATTACTAAATACAATTACAAAATAGAATAAAGATCAATGCATAAAAATAAATGACAACATACTTAAATACTTAAAATACAGAAATACATTTGCAAGTTGCCAGCCGAACAGCAACAACATTCTCAGTAATGGTTACAGAAACGTTTTAGTTGCTATGACAGTGATATGTTGTTATTTATCTACCTTAGTTGAATGCACTGACTGTAAGTCACTCTGGATAATTGTCTGCTAAATGACCAAAATGGAAATGGGAAAATGAACTGCAAAGCGCACTGGGTATTATTATTAGCCTTGTTCCGTTGCGAAGCTCATTAGAATACTATTCGGCATGCTTTGCAATTGTTAATTTTTACATATACATTTATATTTAGTTTAGCAGACGCTCTCATCACACCATAGTGGCATCCGAATTCTGATGTTAATGCAGGGTGAAAGGGGGGCACAAAATTGTGAACTGCAACAACAAAAAAAGTATAGAAAAGTATTTTGCATTTTGAAAATCCAAATTACAGCTCTCGAAAGTATCTTGTTACAAAATACATTGGAATGTAGTTCAACCCAGTGTAATACAAATTACATAATACTCAGAAGTAATTGAAATGCATATTTCAAATACAAGTAACAAAAATACTGCCCATCTCTGCCAGCAGGTAAAACATTAACAATGTCTGTTGTCTCCTCTCCACAGCGTCATGATCCTACCATCGGAGGATGGGCTGGAGGACATGAGCGGGCAGCGTCTGAGCCTGGGCAATGTGACACACCCTTTTGTGAGCCAGTCTTACTGTTGTGTGGGGCCCTATGACACCAAGGACACTAAGAACAGGCCCTTTAAAGTGGCCTTGGGTGAGAGGCTGGACGTGCTCATCAAAGACCCAGCAGGTTAGAGTCCTCTTTGATCTAGTTTACAATTTGAACATAGGTTAGCCCACATTTAATTTCTCCCTCCACTGTTAACCTGGGATAGGCTCCACTTTCAAGCGTTGTGTGGAGAAGCATGGAAGTCAAGACTAGTCTAATTAAGATACATTTATGGGATAATAGATACTTGCATCCATCATTGTAAATAAGAATTTGTTCTTAACTGACTTGCCTAGTTAAATAAAGTTTAAATAAAATAAATATAAATCCTCGTATATACTGTCTCTGTTTATGTGTGTTCATTCAGGCTGGTGGCTGGTGGAGAACGAGGATAAACAGTTGGCCTGGTTCCCTGCTCCTTACCTGGAGATGTGTGAGGCAGAGAAGGATGAAGATGAATTGGATGGAATTCCCTTGGGGGGTAAGATACTTTTGAATCTATATTGATACATATCCTGTCCACAGTCCAAACTTAATCACAGTAAATGTTGTGAAAGTTTGTTTAATATACTAAGCCTACTATGGATTGCAGTTAGCTTATGGATAAACCATTCCAAACGTTCAGTTTTGTGGTTAGAAAATTCCACAGCCAGCCAAACACTAGGGGGAAGTCCTAAACTAGATACCATTTTTAAAATTTTATTTCACCTTTATTTAACCAGGTAGGCCAGTTGAGAACAAGTTCTCATTTACAACTGCGACCTGGCCAAGATCAAGCAAAGCAGTGCAACACAAACAACAACTCAGAGTTACACATGGAATAAACAAACGTACAGTCAATAACACAATAGAAAAAAATCTATATACAGTGTGGTGCAAATGAGGTAAGATCAGGGAGGTAAGGCAATAAATAGGCCGTAGTGGTGAAGTAATTACAATTTTTCATTTAAACACTGGAATGATAAATAACCCTCATCCCAACATAGTAGAGAATGACCAGTGATGTATATAAACCCTTTTATTGCTGATGCTATGTATTGGCCATTGAGAGGCTTTTAAGCCACTGGTCGGCCATATTGGCACGCCATAGTAGGAGCAGTCCTCCACGGAGTACCACAGTATGAGTCATAATACCCATTAAAACCTAGTGGTCAAATAGGGAAATGGTTCCAATCATTTTTCCACCATTCAGTCATTCATTCATTCGCCTGTATGAATGAATGGTGGAAAAATTATTGGAACCATTTCCCTGCTTGACTGCTATGTTTTATGGGTATTATGACTCCACTGTGAGGCTCTATACGATTGCATGTATTTAAGTATATCGTTTTTGTTGTTGTGGGGCCAGTAACATTTGTAATCTAAAACAATTATACTTTAAAAAAATGTTTTTATGTATTTTTTATTTGACCTATTTATGTTTAGCTCACATAATATAATGTACAAGTATGCATTAAGGTGACTGTAATAGAATACATGTGGCAAAACGAATATAGACATTAGTAAATGCATTTCTATAGCTTACAAAATATGCCGGCACGGTGTCCTCCAACACAGTGCCCCCTATCGGTCATGTAGTGTATATAAATCATGGAGAATGACAGACAGATTGCATTCCAGATTACAAGATTGCATTACAAAACGTTCTGTCATGGTTTTGAGATTTCTCAAGATCCAATATCAATAAATGCCCTGAAGGCTTGCTGTAGATGATGTAGAAAGGAATCTCTGTTTTAATCTGCTTCCTGGTTTGTCCCTCAGGAACTCTCTACTGCGCTGTGAGGAGTTACTCCACAAAGAAGCCCGACGAGGTGCCTGTTCCTATTGGCTCTGTGGTCGAGGTGCTGAGGAAATCAGACGACGGATGGTGGCTCATCAGGTATGTCAACTTGTAACCTGACTCTGTCTGCCTGTCTGCCTCTCAGAATGCTACACAGACAAAGCAACCAACACTGGTTGTTGGGTATGTAATACAAGACCATGCAAACAATGTACAACCTCTCATTGTCTTAGCTGAGATAGTGTGGCAGGAGGTATGTGGGAGGAACTGTTGAATGCATTGTTGCTCCAAACATGATTATGGCCACCAAAGGTTAATACCTGAAATAAAATGACATAAATCAGGGAATCCTGTGGTTTTCTTACAGAGGTATTTGGTAACTAATAACAGTAAGGAGAGTAGGGATAACATAACACTTGTTGGTGGTTCCCTTTGACAAATGACGATTGATGGTAACGAACAGCGCCACTTCAATGTTCTGTTAAGCAAAGACATGAGGGTCATGACCAGAAGATGTCCTCTAATCAAAAACAAACTATTTGAACCCTGAGTGACACAACTCTTTTCCCCTCCAGGTATAATGGCAGAACGGGCTACTCTCCCTCCATGTACCTGCAGCCTTACAACAACCCACGTGCTGGCCTCCACAACCTGCAGAGGAAGCTGCACAGCTCCTCTCTCAATCTGGCAACCCACATGGACAGCTCTACTCTCAACTTGGCATCTAGCAGAGACAGCCAATCTGGCAACTGTTACCCACCCACCCTGTATGAGGAGGCAGTGCTGCAGCAGCACACATCAACCCAGCCCAGGGATGATCCGTACCGGGCCTCCCGTCTCCAGAAGACCCGCTCTCTGGAGCTCCTGTCTGAGACCCGTCCCGACATGGCCGTCCCTCCATCCAAAAGAGGGAGAGAAGAGCTTGAGTCAAATCTGGATCCAGCAATCCGCAAGAGCAGCATCAGCTGGGCCAAGTCCTCCGACTCTGACATCAGCTCGTCAGGCCGGAATGTCAGGACGTCTTCTTCCAGCTGCAGTGAGGAGGAGTCCCAGAGCCCCCCAAACAGCCCCAGGTCTTCACCCCAGCCAAGGGAGAGCAACAATGGCCGCAGCATCCCAGATAAGAGTCTGTCAACCAGCCCTAGCTCCAGGTCTGAGACTGGGTCCTGTAAGATGCCCACCGCTGCACCCAGGGTGCCCCCGCGACCCAGAGCCCAGGAGATCCTGACCCGGTGTACCACCATGACCCGCAAGGCTGCCTTGGCCTCCAGAGGGAGGCTGTTCTCCCTGCAGGACCCCGTCCAGACCCACTAGAAAGGCTGGGAGCGGTGGTGGGGGAACTGGGTGATGGGGTTAGGGTTATGGGGAGCCGTGGGTGGTGGAGAGTGGGGTTTTTGGGGTTAGGATTACACTATTCTCTCCTGGTCGACTTTACATGAAGCGCAATACTTTGAGTATGGCTTGCAATACTAGGGTTACATTTGCATAAAAATGCCTATTCTGTATGTTACATTAACCATGATTCCATCCAACCATTTTTATGTGAGTAAAGTACCTGTTGAATAAAAAAACTCACTACAGGACTGATGGAAACGGTATAATTGTTAGTAAACTTTCTAAATCTCGACAGAACAAAATACGTAAGACGGGAATACGTTTTTGTCTGTGAAATACACTACATGACCAAAAGTATGTGAATACCTGCTCGTCGAACATCTCCTTCCAAAATCATGGTCATTAATATGGAGTTGGTCCCCCCTTTGTTGCTTTACCAGCCTAGTGGAAGGCTTTCCACTAGATGTTGTAGCAGTACTTCCATTCAGCCACAAGAGCATTAGTGAGGTCGGGCACTGATGTTGGGCGATTAGGCCTGGCTCACAGTCGGCGTTCCAATTCATCCCAAAGGTGTTAGATGGGTTTGAGGCCAGTCAAGTTCTTCCACACCGATTTCGACAAACCATTTCTGTATGGACCTCGCTTTGTGCACAGGGGTATTGTCATGCTGAAACAGTAAAAGGCCTTCCCAAAACTGTTGCCAAACAATTGGAAGCACAGAATCGCCTAGAATGTCATTGTATGCTGTAGCGTTAAGTTTTCCCTTCACTGGAACTAAAAACAGCCCTACACCATTATTCCTCCTCCACCAAACTTTACAGTTGGCACTATGCATTGGGGCAGGAAGTGTTCTCCTGACATCCACCAAACCCAGATTCGTCCATCGGACTGACAGATGTTGGATCGTGACTCATTACTCCAAAGAACGCATTTCCACTGCTCCAGAGTCCAATGGTGGCGAGTCTTAAACCACTCCAGCTGACGCTTGGCTTTGCACATGGTGATCTTAGGCTTGTGTGCGGCTGCTCGGCCATGGAAACCCATTTCAGTTATTGTGCTGGCGTTGCTTCCAGATGCAGTTTGTAACTCAGTAGTGAGTGTTGCAACCAACCGAGGACAGATGATTTTTACACGCTTCAGCACTTGGCAGTTCCGTTCTGTGTGCTTGTGTGGCCTACCACTTCGCGGTTGAGCCATTGTTGCTCCTTGACATTTCCACTTCACAATAACAGCACTTACAGTTGACCGGGGAAGTTCTACCAGGGCAGAAATTTGACAAACTGACTTGTTGGAAAGGTGGCATTCTATGACTGCCACGTTGAAAGTCACTGAGCTCTTCAGTAAAGCCATTCTACTGCCAGTATTTGTCTATGGAGATTGCATGGCGGTGTGCTCGATTTTATACACCTGTCAGCAACGGGTGTGGCTGAAATAGCCAAATCCACTCATTTGAAGGGGTGTCCACATACTTTTGTTTATATAGTGTAGATCATGCATCAAATGCTGTGGAAATGCTTTAATGCGCATTTGTTGAGGAATAATCCTCATGTGGCAGTGAACTTTCAGTCACGTGATGCTATGTTGTGTAGTCCTCCCACTACGACTTGGAAAAGCACACCGTTTATTAGTCTACAGATTCAATTAGTAATGATGAACCTCACAGGGTGGTGAAAGTGCATGGTGATGATGAGTTTGATACTCCTTAAAATATCGAGGGTCCTAATTTTATGCTGGTGACGTGTTGATCGGGGCTTGACTGTCAATTGACAAATAAATATGATCTTGCTTTTATCCATAATCAGATTTAAAGATGGGATGGAAACACATTGTACTTATTTTTTTATTAGTTAAGTGAAAAATGATGACTAAGTGATTTTTATGTGCGCTACGTCATTACGCACAGCTTTTCATTTTCATGAAGCCAGGTAGATGTAAACAGACAAAAGGTAAAATGTGGATATTTTTGGGGTGAGCATATTCAAATATTTGCTTAAATCTTTCGACAAATTGATGGAAATCTAGCTAATGTTGAACTTTAAAATGGGCTGACAACTTTCTGATGTTATTTATAATTGATAAACTATTGCTATTTAATTATACTTATTTAAATTAGCATGACATGCTCACAGGTTATAAAGGTAGAAATGAATTGGCTACGAGTCTTAACCTTTTAAAGCCACACTCCTTAATTCGTGCATACCCTTAAAGAGTAGGCCCGAAACAAAAAAAGAATTTCACATGCAAATAATACTTATTTTACTAGTCACTACTACTACTCCTATTACTACACGGTAACAGCTGAAACAAGCACACAAATGTTCACAAAAATGTTCTTTTTCTATTTTGAGATGAAACATTATATTCTGATGATATTTTCATGCACCTTTCCTGTCTGTATGATTTTAATATGAAGGAATGAGACACGGTTGTCTCTGAAAGATATGGGATGACACAGAATTAAATATAGTATGCGTGTATGATATCATTTGTATCTATTTTTCTTTAATATTATAGAATGATTTTCATTATGATGTCGAAATTGCTCATTTGTTCCCGGAGGGACATTTTCAAGGGGGTTCAGTTTCAATGTATTATTGAAATGCATGGAAATGCTCTAGTTATACCCCTTTAGAGTTGACCAATGACTGGTTTGTTTGTTGTAGCCTACATATCATTCTTCTATTGGTGTCTGAAGTCACTGTTATTCCATACTGGAATTTTACTGTAAGTATTTACCATTACTGTCTGTATGCCTTATATGCAATCAACATTATCCTATAAACTGAATTCAATGTATTGGTCTTCTCTCTTTCCAAGTCTTATTTTTTACAGTGGTCATGTTTCATATATCTTCCACCTGTATAGTAATTTTGTATTGTATTTTACAGTATTGTATTGTAGTGGTCCTGTACATGGCTCAGTTCAAAAGAGCATGGCACTAGCAACACCAGAGTTGTGGGTTCGATTCCCACTGCGGTCACATACCAAAATGTGTGCACTGTTGTCACTTTTGATAAAAGTGTCTGCTACGTAATGGCATATATTAGGGTACAGTACCGTATTTCCCCCACCCATCAAAAAGGCCCCAGCAACTTCATTTTGGACACATGTTTACTGTGTAGGGGATGCATTTCTTTCTTGTTGTGGACTTTCTGGATAATTTGCGTATTGGTATTGTATTACTGCGCTATAGGAGCTTTTTGCTGCACCTGTACGAGACCAATAAACATTGATTTGATTTGTTACATGTTTTGATTTATTACAAAAAATATCAGGGTTTTTTTTCAACTTAATTAAAAGTCAAATCATAGTAGTAATCATCATAGTAGTACATTCAACTATATACAATTGAAGTCGGAAGTTTACATACAGTTAGGTTGGAGTCATTAAAACTAGTTTTTCAACCACTCCACAAATGTCTTGTTAACAAACTATAGTTTTGGCAAGTTGGTTAGGACATCTACTTTGTGCATGACACAAGTCATTTTTCCAACAATTGTTTACAGACAGATTATTTCACTATAATTCACTGTATCACAATTCCAGTGGGTCAGAAGTTTACATACACTAAGCTGTCTGTGCCTTCAAACAGCTTGGAAAATTCCAGAAAATGATGTCATGGCTTTAGAAGCTTCTGATAGGCTAATTACCATAATTTGAATCAATTGGAGGTGTACCTGTGGATGTATTTCAAGGCCTACCTTCAAACTCAGTGCCTCTTTGCTTGACATCATGGGAAAATCAAAAGAAATCAGCCAAGACCTCAAAAATAATTGTAGGCCTCCACAAGTCTGGTTCATCCTTGGGAGCAATTACCAAACGCCTGAAGGTACCACGTTCATCTGTACAAACAATAGTACGCCATTATAAACACCATGGGTGTCACGTCCTGACCATAGTAAGATGTGATTTTCTATGGTAGAGTATGTCAGGGCGTGACAGGGGGTGTTTTGTGTTTTTCTATGTTTTCTATTTCTATGTTCTTAGGTTCCAGTTTTTGTATTTCTATGTTGGCTTGTTTGGGATGATCTCCAATTGGAGGCAGCTGGTCCTCGTTGTCTCTAATTGGAGATCATATTTAAGTAGGGGTTTTTCTTCCTGGGTTTTTGTGGGTGATTTTATATTTTGAGTAGTGTTTGTTTCTCTCTGCATCACGGTTTGTTGTTTTGTCATTTCAGTTATTTATGTTTTGCAAAGTTTCACAGAAAATGTGGAACTACAACCACGCTGCACTTTGGTCCGATCCTTTCGACAGCCGTGACAATGGGACCACGCAGCCGTCATACCGCTCAGGAATGAGACGCATTCTGTCTCCTACAGATGAATGTACTTTGGTTCAAAAAGTGCAAATCAATCCCAGAACAACAGCAAAGGACCTTGTGAAGATGCTGGCGGGAAAAAGGTACAAAGTATCTATATCCACAGTAAAACGAGTCCTATATCAACATAACTTGAAAGGCTGCTCAGCAAGGAAGAAGCCACTGCTCCAAAACCGCCATAAAGAAGCCAGACTACGGTTTGCAACTGCACATTGGAACAAATATCGTACTTTTTGGAGAAATGTCCTCTGGTCTGATGAAACAAAAATAGATCTGTTTGGCCATAATGACCATCGTTATGTTTGGAGGAAAAATGGTGAGGCTTGCAAGCCGAAGAACACCATCCAAAACGTGAAGCACGGGGGTGGCAGCATCTGTTGTGGGGGTGCTTTGCTGCAGGAGGGACTGGTGCACTTCACAAAATAGATGGCATCATGAGGGAGGAAAAGTATGAGGATATATTGAAGCAACATCTCAAGACATGTAACGGCTGTCTGTAAGAGGGAACCAAGGTGCAGCAGAGGATGTGTTCATCATTAGAATTTTAATACAAAAAAACAAGAGAACACTACAAAATGAACAAAAACGACAGCAAACAGTCCTGTTAGGAAAATACTCTAAACAGAAACAATTACCCACAAAACCCAAAGGAAAAACATGCTCCTTATGTGTGACTCCCAATCAGCAGCAACGAGCTTCAGCTGTGCCTGATTGGGAGCCACACACACGGCCCAAAACAAAGAAATACCAAAACATAGAAAAAGGAACATAGAACGCCCACCCAATGTAACACCCTGGCCTAACCAAAATAAAGAACAAAAAACCCCTCTCTATGGCCAGGGCGTTACAAGACATCAGTCAGGAAGTTAAAGCTTGGTTGCTAATGGGTCTTCCAAATGGACAATGACCCCAAGCATACTTCCAAAGTTGTGGAAAAATGGCTTAAGGACAACAAAGTCAGGGTATTGAAGTGGCCATCACAAGCCCTGACTTCAATCCTATAGAAAATTTGTGTGCAGAACTGAAAAAGCGTGTGTGAGCAAGAAGGCCTACAAACTTGACTCAGTTACACCAGCTCTGTCAGGAGGAATTGGCCAAAATTCACCCAACTTATTGTGGGAAGCTTGTGGAAGGCTACCTGAAACATTTGACCCAAGTTAAACAATTTAAAGGCCAAATACTAATATAGTGTATGTAAACTTCTGACCCACTGGGAATGTGATGAAAGAAATAAAAGCTGAAATAAATAATTCTCTCTACTATTATTCTGACATTTCACATTCTTAAAATAAAGTGGTGATCCAAACTGACCTAAGACAGGGAATCTCTACAAGGATTAAATGTCAGGAATTGTGAAAAACTGAGTTGAAATGTACTTGGCTAAGTTGTATGTAAACTTCCGACTTCAACTGTATCATACATTTTATGTTTCTACTTTAAAGACATCATTTTCATGATGTAGTTCTCAATCAGTAGTTGACAAACCAGTTGACATGTCAAATCTATAGGGTTACCAAACATTCAAGTGATCATCAATTGAGAGCAGTCAGATTAAGTAACAATACATTTATTTTAACAAAAGAGAAGAGAATCATATCAAAAGTAATGTGAGCATTGCATTGTGAAAGGCAATTACTTTATAAGTATTTCTAGACAAAACACTGACTAAGTTTGGTGAAAAAGTGTGTTGTATTTAGTCAATTGAAAATGTGCTTAGAGTTTTGAAACAACTGCCTTTTTGATGATCTGTTTTGAGTTTTGTACTAAGAGTTGTGAAAATGTAACACATACTTGTGAAAATTGCACCAAAGCAATAAGAAAACATTTGGTAAACCTATAGATTTTACATAGAAACTGGTAAAATTATCTCCCCTTGGAGATGGGATCTATACCACATGGGATATAAATTATGGAAATGTTATGTTCAGTCAATTTTAATGGGAAATGCAAGTGTGTTGCCTAATGTGAAAACAGTATAATGTACTGTAATTTACAATACTGTGGCATACTACATTCAAACGGCAATTTTGAAACATGTTTCCAAAAATGTTTTGCTATTGGAATTATTTGGTTGTTAAAATAATCAAATTGAGAAGATGTCATTATGTTGTATTTTGGTCATTTAACCAATGTACTCATTATATTTCACAGTAAACATATATTTTGGATCAATGGTTATGTGGTGAAAGACTTCTACAAACAAAATGAATGCACAACGAATGGTTTTGAATGGAAAACTGGCTGCATTACAAGTGTTACCAGTTTGGAGTTTTGTACTAAGAGTTTTGAAAATTCACCACATACTTGTGAAAATAGTACCAAAGCGATGGAAAAAAACCTGTAACACAGGTGGAGGCAGATGACAAACACACAAATGAAAAGGAGAAGATAAAACACGCTAAGATTCTGATTCAAATGATACACTTTTTCTTGTACTCTTTTATCTTTCCAAATGAGTTCAATTCCATTCATTTCAAATGGATTCATTTTCAAGGACCCTCTTATCCAGAGTGACTTACACGAGCAATTAGTGTTACGTACCTTGCTCAAGGGCTCATCGACAGATTTTTCACCTAGTCAGCTCGGGGGTTCAAAACAGCAACATTTTGGTTACTGGCCAAACGCTCTTAACCGCTAAGCTACCTGCTAGCTTACTTAAACTGAATAATGAAATTCCTTAAATGCAGTCATAGGGATTGCCATGACACTTTCAGCCATTTTAATATGAGATTGTAGATTTGCTTCTGACTGAGGTGAGAATAACAATATTGTCACGTCCTGACCAGTATAAGGGGTTATTTGTTATTGTAGTTTGGTCAGGACGTGGCAGGGGTGTGTTTGTTTTGTGTTGTCGGGGTTTTTGGGTAGTGTTCTATGTTTTGTATTTCTATGTTCTATTTTCTAGTTTTTCTATTTCTATGTCTAGTTTATTGTTTTGACCTTCAATTGGAGGCAGCTGTTACTTGTTGCCTCTAATTGAAGGTCCTATTTAGTAGGGGTGTTTTTCATGGGTTTTTTGTGGGTAGTTGTTCCTTGTTTAGCTGTGTGCCTGACAGGAATGTCTTTCGTCGTTCTTTTTGTTCATGTGTTTTTATTTCATTTCTTCAATAAAAGATAAAATGAGCATACACATTCCCGCTACATTTTGGTCCAATCACTACGACGCCCGTGACAGAACTACCCACCACAAACGGACCAAGCAGCGGAGGAAGGAGCAACACCAGGAGAGGAGCTATCTGGAATCGTGGACATGGGAGGAAATTCTGGACGGGCTGGACCATGGCACCAGGCTGGGGAATACGTTCGCCCTAAGGAGGAGCTGGAGGCAGCCAAGGCGGAGCGGCGCCATTATGCCTTATACGCGCCGATTGGACAGTATGAGAGGCACCCCCAAAACATTTTTGGGGGGGGGCACACGGGGAGTGTGGCTAGGTCAGGCAAGGGCCCTAAGCAAACTCCCCGTGCTTTTTATGGGGAGCGTTTGGCAGTGAGAGCGCCGGTCTATGCGGAAGTGCGCACGATTTCGCCCATGCGCACGCACAGCCCGGTTCGAGCGATCCCAGCCTCCCGTAAGTGCCGTGCTAGAGTGGGCATCCAGCCTGGGAGAAGTGCGCCGGCACAATACATCTGGCCACCGGTGCGTCTCCTGGGCCAAGGCTACCCTGCGCCTGCTCTACGCACGGCAGCCATCAGGCCTCTGCACAGTCCAGTTCGCCCTGTGCCAGCACTCCACCCGTGCAGGGCTACTGTGACTACCCAGCCAGGATGGGTGGTGCAGGCTGTGCGCTCCAGACCTCCAGTGCTGGTTCATGGCCCGATGTATCCAGTTCCTGCTCCTCGTACTAGCCTCAAGGTGCGTATCCCTAATTTGGCATCTCCAAAGCCAGCACCACGCACCAGGCCTCCAGTGCGTCAGCCCAGTCCAGTACGTCCTGTTCCCGCTCCTCGCACTAGCCTTGGGGTGCATGTCCCCAGTCTGGTACCTCCAGTACCAGCCCCACGCACCAGGCCTCCAGTGCGTCAGCCCAGTCTAGTACGTCCTGCTCCTGCTCCTCGCACTATCCCTGTGGTGCGTGTAAATAGTCTGGCGTTTCCAAAGCCAGCCCAACACATCAGGCTTTCAGTGCGCAGTCCCCGTCCAGAGCTTCCGACGACAGTACCCCGTCCAGAGCTTCCGGCGACAGTACCCCGTCCAGAGCTTCCGGCGACAGTTCCCCGTCCAGAGCTTCCGGCGACAGTGCCCCGTCCAGAGCTTCCGGCGACAGTACCCCGTCTAGAGATGGCCCACAGTTCGGAGCCTGCAGAGATGGCCCACAGTTCGGAGCCTGCAGAGACGGCCCACAGTTCGGAGCCTGCAGAGACGGCCCACAGTCTGGAGCCAGCAGAGACGGCCCACAGTCCGGAACCGACAGAGACGGCCTACAGTCTGGAACCGGCGCAGCCAGAGTCGCCCTCCAGTCCGGAGCTCCCAGAGTCGCCCTCCAGTCCGGAGCTCCCAGAGTCGCCCTCCAGTCCGGAGCTCCCAGAGTCGCACATCAGCCCGAGGTCTCCAGCGACGCGCATCAGCCCGATGTCTCCAGTGACGCGCATCAGCCCGAGGTCTTCAGCGATGCGCCTTAGTCCAGAGACTTCGGGAGGGGTAAAATATAATAAACAGTTAGCGGGGGTGGACAGGTTAGGTTGGGGAGTAAGGCCGGAGCCTGAGCCACCTCTCTTGGGCCAATATAACTAACTATTTTGCCAATTGGACTGGTCCCCCCTACCACACGGAACCCCACTAATCTACAGACGGAATCGCACGAGGTGGCTATAAACAGACCTCCTCCATCTTCTACCAGCTTGCTACCTATGGCTCGGCTAGCTATCTAACTCTCACTGGACCCTTTGATCACTCGGCTAATCATGCCTCTCCTTAATGTCAATATGCCTTGTCCATTGCTGTTCTGGTTAGTGTTTATTGGCTTATTTCACTGTAGAGCCTCTAGCCCTGCTCATTATACCTTATCCAACCTCTCAGTTCCTCCACCCACACATGCTATGACATCTTCTGGTTTCAATGATGTTTCTAGAGACAATATCTCTCTCATCATCACTAAATGCCTAGGTTTACCTCCACTGTACTCACATCCTACCATACCTTTGTCTGTACATTATACCATGAAGCTATTTTATTGCCCCCAGAAACGGCTCCTTTTTCTCTCTATTCCGGACGTCACAGACAACCAATTCTTATAGCTTTTAGCCGTACACTTATCCTCATACTTCTCTGCTCCTCTGGTGATGTAGAGGTGAATCCAGGCCCTGCAGTGCCTAGCTCCACTCCTACTCCCCAGGTGCTCTCTTTTGATGACTTCTGTAACCGTAATAGCCTTGGTTTCATGCATGTTAACATTAGAAGCCTCCTCCCTAAGTTTGTTTTATTCACTGCTTTAGCACACTCTGCCAACCCGGATATCCTAGCCGTGTCTGAATCCTGGCTTAGGAAGTCCACCAAAAACTCTGAAATCTTCATCCCTAACTACATTTTCAGACAAGATAGAACGGCCAAAGGGGGCGGTGTTGCAATCTACTGCAGAGATAGCCTGCAGAGTTCTGTCCTACTATCCAGGTCTGTACCCAAACAATTTGAACTTCTACTTTTAAAAACCCATCTCTCTAAAAACAAGTCTCTCACCATTTCCGCCTGCTATAGACCACCCTCGGCCCCCAGCTGTGCTCTGGACACCATATGTGAACTGATTGCCCCCCATCTATCTTCAGAGCTCGTGCTACTAGGTGACCTAAACTGGGACATGCTTAACACCCCAGCCATCCTACAATCCAAGCTTGACGCCCTCAATCTCACACAAATTTTTTATGAACCCACCAGGTACCACCCCAAAGCCGTAAACACTGGCACCCTCATAGATATCATCCTAACCAATTTGACCTCTAAATACACCTCCGCTGTTTTCAACCAAGATCTCAGCGATCACTGCCTCATTGCCTGCATCCGTAATGGGTCCGCAGTCAAACGACCTCCACTCATCACTGTCAAACGCTCCCTGAAACATTTCAGAGAGCAGGCCTTTCTAATCGACCTGGCCCTGGTATCCTGGAAGGATATTGACCTCATCCCGTCAGTAGAGGATGCCTGGTTATTTTTTTGAAATGCCTTCCTCACCATCTTAAATAAGCATACCCCATTCAAGAAATTTAGAACCAGGAACAGATATAGCCCTTGGTTCTCCCCAGACCTGACTGCCCTTAACCAACACAAAAACATCCTATGGCATTCTGCATTAGCATCAAACAGCCCCCGCGATATGCAACTTTTCAGGGAAGTTAGGAACCGATATACACAGGCAGTTAGAAAAGCTAAGGCTAACTTTTTCAAGCAGAAATTTTCTTCCTGCAACACAAATTCAAAAAAGTTCTGGGACATTGTAAAGTCCATGGAGAATAAGAACACCTCCTCCCAACTGCCCACTGCACTGAGGATAGGAAACTCTGTCACCACCGATAAACCCACTATAATTGAGAATTTCAATAAGCATTTTTCTACGGCTGGCCATGCTTTCCACCTGGCTACCCCTACTGCAGTCAACAGCACTGCACCCCCCACAGCTACTCGCCCAAGCCTTCCCCATTTCTCCTTCTCCCAAATCCATTCAGCTGATGTTCTGAAAGAGCTGCAAAATCTGGACCCCTACAAATCAGCCGGGCTAGACAATCTGGACCCTTTCTTTCAAAAATTATCTGCCGAAATATTGCAACCCCTATTACTAGCCTGTTCAACCTCTCTTTCGTGTCGTCTGAGATTCCTATAGATTGGAAAGCAGCTGCTGTTATCCCCCTCTTCAAAGGAGGGGACACTCTTGACCCAAATTGCTATAGACCTATATCCATCCTACCCTGCCTTTCTAAGGTCTTCGAAAGCCAAGTCAACAAACAGATTACCGACCATTTTGAATCCCACCGCACCTTCTCCGCTATGCAATCTGGTTTCAGAGCTGGTCATGGGTGCACCTCAGCCACGCTCAAGGTCCTAAACGATATCGTAACTGCCATCGATAAGAAACAATACTGTGCTGCCGTTTTCATTGACCTGGCCAAAGCTTTCGACTCTGTCAATCACCACATCCTCATCGGCAGACTCAATAGCCTTGGTTTCTCTAATGAATGCATCGCCTGGTTCACCAACTAATTCTCTGATAGAGTTCAGTGTGTCAAATCGGAGGGCCTGTTGTCCGGACCTCTGGCAGTCTCTATGGGGGTGCCACAGGGTTCAATTCTTGGGCCAACTCTTTTCTCTGTATACATCAATGATGTCGCTCTTGCTGCTGGTGAGTCTCTGAACCACCTCTACGCAGACGACACCATTCTGTATACTTCTGGCCCTTCTTTGGACACTGTGTTAACAACCCTCCAGACGAGCTTCAATGCCATACAACTCTCCTTCCGTGGCCTCCAACTGCTCCTAAATACAAGTAAAACTAAATGCATGCTCTTCAACCAATCGCTGCCTGCACCTGCCCGCCTGTCCTGCATCACTACTCTGGACAGTTCTGACTTAGAATATGTGGACAACTACAAATACCTAGGTGTCTGGTTAGAATGTAAACTCTCCTTCCAGACTCACATCAAACATCTCCAATCCAAAGTTAAATCAAGAATTGGCTTCCTATTTCGCAACAAAGCATCCTTCACTCATGCTGCCAAACATACCCTCGTAAAACTGACCATCCTACCGATCCTCGACTTTGGCGATGTCATTTACAAAATAGCCTCCAATAGACTGCATCCAGTTTGTTGAGTAGTGTATCACAGTGCCATCCGTTTTGTCACCAAAGCCCCATATACTACCCACCACTGCGACCTGTACGCTCTCGTTGGCTGGCCTTCGCTTCATAATCGTCGCCAAACCCACTAGCTCCAGGTCATCTGCAAGACCCTGCTAGGTAAAGTCCCCCCTTATCTCCGCTCACTGGTCACCATAGCAGCACCCACCTGTAGCACGCGCTCCAGCAGGTATATCTCTCTGGTCACCCCCAAAGCCAATTCCTCCTTTGGCCGTCTCTCTTTCCAGTTCTCTGCTGCCAATGACTGGAACGAACTACAAAAATCTCTGAAATTGGAAACACTTATCTCCCTCACTAGCTTTAAGCACCAGCTGTCAGATCAGCTCACAGATCACTGCACCTGTACATAGCCCATCTATAATTTAGCCCAAACAACTACCTCTTCTCCTACTGTATTTATTTCATTTTGCTCCTTTGCACCCCATTAACTCTTTTTCTACTTTGCACTTTCTTCTACTACAAATCTACCATTCCAGTGTTTTACTTGCTATATTGTATTTACTTTGCCACCATGGGCTTTTTTTGCCTTTACCTCCCTTATCTCACCTCGTTTGCTCACATTGTACATAGACTTATTTTTCTACTGTATTATTGACTGTATATTTGTTTTACTCCATGTGTAACTCTGTGTTTTTGTATGTTGTCGAACTGCTTTGCTTTATCTTGGCCAGGTCGCAATTGTAAATGAGAACTTGTTCTCAACTTGCCTACCTGGTTAAATAAAGGTGAAATAAAATAAATAAATAAAAACCTCCATAGTAGGAGGTTGGGGAGTGGGGGGTGTAGCACAAGAACAGTGGCCACCCTCCCTTCCCTCCCTTTAGTTTGGGATTATTTTTGTTTTGGGTTTATTTTTGTGTTTTTGTTTGGGGGGTGCTGTCACGTCCTGACCAGTATAAGGGGTTATTTGTTATTGTAGTTTGGTCAGGACGTGGCAGGGGTGTGTTTGTTTTGTGTTGTCGGAGTTTTTGGGTAGTGTTCTATGTTCTATTTTCTCTATTTCTATGTCTAGTTTATTGTTTGACCTTCAATTGGAGGCAGCTGTTCCTTGTTGCCTCTAATTGAAGGTCCTATTTAGTAGGGGTGTTTTTCATGGGGTTTTTGTGGGTAGTTGTTCCTTGTTTAGCTGTGTGCCTGACAGGACTGTTTTTCGTCCTTCTTTTTCTTCGTGTGTTTTTGTTTCGTTTCTTCAATAAAAGATAAAATGAGCATACACATTCCCGCTGCATTTTGGTCCAATCACTACGACGCCCATGACAAATATGTTATGTAACATGGTTGTTTTAGGCAGCTAGCCTAGTGGTTAGAGTGTTGGGCCAGTAACCAAAAGGTTGCTGTGCTGACAACTCTGTTGTGCTGCCCCTGAGCAAGGCAGTTATCCCACTGTTCCCTGGGTGCCGTGGATGTCGATTACGGCAGCACCCCGCACCTTTCTGATTCAGAGGGGTTGGGTTAAATGAGGAAGACACATTTCAGTTGAAGGCATTCATTGTACAACTGACTAGGTATCCCCCTTTCTCTTTGTTCTCTACCAGTCTTGCCTGTCATAGTGATTAAGTCTCCTTGGCCTGGACACTGCTGGATGATAAACGAGTTCGTCTCTCAAGTTGTTGTAGTTGGCAATAACCTCTCTCTGCATGTTGAGAACATGACTCATAAATACAGTAAAATGGATTCTTATTAGACTAAATCTAAAAAATATATTTTTGGACATAAATGTCTCTTAAACGTATCATACTCAATATAAATCTTCATGGACAATATGTTTTGCTTTTCAAAGCAAGAAAAAGAAAAAGCAGTTTATGACCCATTTATTAGCATGTTAAATAATTAAGGTATTCTCATAGTTTCTCTCTGAGAAATAGGGGACTCACAGAAGCAATCCATGCCTTATCACAAGCAGATTACAGTAGCCCACTGTATCTACATAGTGAAAAATCTGTCAATAAAACAATAAAGGAAATACATAAAAGAGAAGAATGTGGAGTTTCCAATTCATTACATCTCTGATTGTGTCTATAATTCGCACTATTGCTACTAAAGCAAATCAACAGTGTACTTTAGGAGTGGCATTTGCGGTCAGTAACAAAGGGTTAATTGTGTTGACATTATGACTCCTTTATCCAAACACAAGGAAGAACACTGATAAAACATGTAGATGCTGGGAAGAGTAGATACATTTTGTCACATGGCACAGTGCCATGCTTCCTTACTGCACACAGGTGTTGCTAAAAGACTGATGGCTTATTGGGCAAATGTGAACATATTTAATGGAAAGTGATGGCAAAGACGAGGGAACGTTCCTGACGGGAATTGTTTAGGGATCAATGATTTACTGGTGGGAATGTTTTTAAGGGAAGGTTAATACTGTAAGACAGATAATAAAGATTTGTATGCATCAGGAGATTATTCGATTGACCTTTAACTCAACTCACTGCTGATATATAAAAAAACATTCCCATGTCTCCAATTTACTGGATGCTTGTAACATTTTTCCAGTAAGTGAGATCAGTGCAATGTACTCAAAGCATGCCACAAGTTGGAATCCATTCAATTAAGAATAAAGGAGGGATCAGCATACATATGGCGCTTCAGAAACGTGACTTAATAAGACAAGTCAAAGCATCATCTCAGTCATCTCACTCGACAGGCCAGGTATCTGCAGATACTCGTCACACAAGCATCAATAATAATCAGTATCCATAATTCTCACACTACCAACATTGCTGAGCAACAACTTCGCCCTGTTTCCATCCTTACCAGATGTTTATAAACATTTAGCCAGTAAGTGAGATCTGTGCATTGTCTTTCCAAGCATACATAGCAAGTTGGTGTGTTTCCAAGATTCATAATCCACATAATAATTTACATTTCCTGTTGCTACGGGATTATTTTTATTTTCCTGCAGTAGTAAACTGGCTCAAATTAAGATCCTACATCTGTAAACACCACAGGTTTTCAAAGATGCAAAATAATAGCACGCGTTTAAAAACCTTGGCTCTCATGAAAACCTTCAGCCAATGTCACAGACAAAAGTACTGAAATTCATGATATATAAAGTAAGCTACATAATGAAGTTGGCTGTTACTGCCTTTAAAAGGCTATTAAACTTGAAAGTGTACTTTTTATTGAATAGAGACCTCAGCTGAGCTCTGAAAGAAGCCTATTCATAGTTGCCCATTCAATGTGGCAGTCAGTCAGAGCAATAGCTAGAGAATGTGTTTGGTTTGGAAGCTCTAGAGCCAGCCGCCAGTCAAAGCCCTATTTCCGTTTCCATGGCAACATCCTGTCAAAGCAGTAAAGAGAGGGAGAGAAAAAAAGACCCATGTGGTGAAGTCACTAGCGCTAGACATTATGAGTTTTGAGCCAAACAGTAAGTACTATAGTGTGGGCCCTAGAACTTCAGAGAAGAGGAATGACATGGTGTAACGACCGTCGTTAGGAATGGACCAAGGCGCAGCGGGAATGTGGATACTCATGTTTATTGATAAAAAAACAAGTAAAGTATCCACTGGAAAACCAAAAAAACAATACTCACAACGGCAACAGTGTGGCAGGCTAAAACAAACGCAGTGCTCACAAACAACTACCCACAACACCAAAGAAAAACACACACTCCTATATAGGACTCCCAATCAAAGGCAACTCAACACACCTGCCTTCAATTGGGAGTCCAATCACCCACACAACATTTAACGAACACAAACCACATCCTGACCAAGACTAACACAATTACGCCCTCTGCTGGTCAGGACGTGACACATGGAGCTGAATGATTATTGGTCAGTTGATGTCTTATTTCCAGGGTGTTTTAGCAGTGTATTGTTGTGGCTCGGCACTAATGACTATTTGTTTGTGTATGTGTTTGTGCTGTTGACATGTAGGCTAGTCCTAACTAAGGGAGTGAGGGGCTGAGCTGTGGGAATGAAAACAGTAGCATCTGTGACCTCATGACAATTGGAAACAGAGCAGTGAAATATGGTGAGTTAGAAAATGTAAATTATAATGAATAGTGACTTTACGGATGGAATATGGATTATGATTTTCGAGAACAACTTTGTGTCTAGAGAGCTACAGGTATCCAAAAATACATCTGCTGGTTGATATTGAATGGGGTCGTTGAAAGGAGCACATGGAAAATCAAATATAAAAAAGTGCCTGGACCTTGTAAATCATCAACCACATAACCTTGTTGGGTGGGGATTTGATTCTTCTGTGTTCCTTTTCATGGATTCTGATTTATTATAACAAAGTGGCTTTCATTTGACTAACTTACTGCTTTTGACATTCCTTTGATTTAGAGCTACCTAAAGAAGAACAATCATATTTCCTAACTAACTTCTCTCGTGTGTGTGTGATTGTGGGGGTGAGTGTGTGTGTTTCAGAGTGGGGGTTACGACGTGCCTTATTGCTTAACTATACCACAGGTCTATATAATCTACCAGTCTAACTGTCTATCCTGCCCTCTATCCACAATTCATAGTGACAATAGTGGTAGGTGGATTGTTTGTCCAGATCTGCAATAGTCTAACTAGCAATCATACCACACATAAATGCATTCAAAGCTGCATACATTTTCAATATTAATCCACAAGAACAATTAGGAATAGCTGATAGGCAGGGGAGAGGCAATGTGCGTTATTGCGCATGAAAAAACAGTGAAGACCTAAGACATGCAGCTCAGAAAGCTTGATCTTGTTAAGGGACAATACAAGTATCCAACCTAGACTAGCCTACAACACCACAATACAATTATCCTACCTAGACTAGACTACAACACCACAATACAATTATCCTACCTAGACTAGACTACAACACCACAATACATGTCACGTCCTGACCAGTATAAGGGGTTATTGGTTATTGTAGTTTGGTCAGGACGTGGCAGGGGGTATTTGTTTTATGTGGTTCGGGGTTTAATGGGATATGTATTTATGTAAGAGGGGTGTTTGATTTATGTGTTCCGGGGTTTTTGGGTAATGTTCTTGTTTTGTATTTCTATTGTTTTCTATGTTGTGTATTTCTTTGTGTTGGCCTGGTATGGCTCTCAATCAGGAACAGCTGTACATCGTTGTTGCTGATTGAGAGTCATACTTAGGTAGCCCTGTTTCACCTGTCCCTTTGTGGGAAGTTGTATTCGTGCACTGCTATGTTTAGCCTGCAGAACTGTTAGCTGTCGTTCGTGGTTTCGTTTTGTTGTTTTGTGCGGTGTTCGTAATAAAGTAAATATGAGCATTCACGTACCCGCTGCATTTTGGTCCACTTCCTACGACGGCCGTTACAATACAATTATCCTACGTAGACTAGCCTACAACACCACAATACAATTATCCTTCCTAGACTAGACTACAACACCACGATACAATTATCCTACCTAGACTAGCCTACAACACCACGATACAATTATCCTACCTAGACTAGCCTACAACACCACGATACAATTATCCTTCCTAGACTAGCCTACAACACCACGATACAATTATCCTTCCTAGACTAGCCTACAACACCACAATACAATTATCCTTCCTAGACTAGCCTACAACACCACGATACAATTATCCTACCTAGACTAGCCTACAACACCACAATACAATTATCCTTCCTAGACTAGCCTACAACACCACAATACAATTATCCTACCTAGACTAGCCTACAACACCACGATACAATTATCCTACCTAGAATAGCCTACAACACCACAATACAATTATCCTTCCTAGACTAGCCTACAACACCACGATACAATTATCCTACCTAGAATAGCCTACAACACCACAATACAATTATCCTTCCTAGACTAGCCTACAACACCACAATACAATTATCCTACCTAGACTAGCCTACAACACCACGATACAATTATCCTACCTAGAATAGCCTACAACACCACAATACAATTATCCTTCCTAGACTAGCCTACAACACCACGATACAATTATCCTACCTAGAATAGCCTACAACACCACAATACAATTATCCTTCCTAGACTAGCCTACAACACCACAATACAATTATCCTTCCTAGACTACAACACCACGATACAATTATCCTTCCTAGACTAGCCTACAACACCACAATACAATTATCCTTCCTAGACTAGCCTACAACACCACGATACAATTATCCTACCTAGACTAGCCTACAACACCACAATACAATTATCCTTCCTAGACTAGCCTACAACACCACAATACAATTATCCTACCTAGACTAGCCTACAACACCACGATACAATTATCCTACCTAGAATAGCCTACAACACCACAATACAATTATCCTTCCTAGACTAGCCTACAACACCACGATACAATTATCCTACCTAGAATAGCCTACAACACCACAATACAATTATCCTTCCTAGACTAGCCTACAACACCACGATACAATTATCCTACCTAGACTAGCCTACAACACCACAATACAATTATTCTACCCAGACTAGCCTACAACACCACGATACAATTATCCTACCTAGACTAGCCTACAACACCACAATACAATTATCCTTCCTAGAATAGCCTATAACACCACGATACAATTATCCTACCTAGACTAGACTACAACACCACAATACAATTATCCTACCTAGACTAGCCTACAACACCACAATACAATTATCCTACCTAGACTAGCCTACAACACCACAATACAATTATCCTACCTAGACTAGACTACAACAACACAATACAATTATCCTACCTGGACTAGACTACAACACCACAATACAATTATCTGTATCCCATGAGACTCCTTCTCCAGCTATATAAGCCAGTGTTCCTTTGTAAGAAATAGAGCTGAGGGCTATATCATATGTTGGTTGTTGCTGAGAGAGCTGATGGTTATGTTCTGTGTTAGTTTGTTGCTCAGTCAGATAGAGATTATTTGATGTCCTGTGTTGTTTCTCAGAGTTTTTTTGGTGAAATTGTAATATTCTGTTTCATTTGTTCCCAGGGGGGAAGGGGAAGGAACCTAGGGAGTGCTTAGGCAAGAGGCCTGCGGGTATACATAACCCATAGTATTTATTGTCTATACACACTAGGTAAGACCTGGGCGGACCACCCCCTGTATTTTGGTTAGTGCACCAGGTGGTGCTAAGATAGGTAAGTAGTGGGTAGGCAGGTAAGGTAGGAGAGGGGGCTGTCTTTGCTTTGGTTCCGTCCAGCCCCCTTTCCCCAAAATTACCGTGTGACGGAATAAATTCCCTGTAAACGGTAATTCTCTGCCTTTGTCATCCTTACTTGCACCCACAGTCCCATACCTCTTTCACACCACGGAGAGTTGAGTTGTAGCAGGGTGTTGCATTCCCTCTTCCTAGAGCCGTATGTAACACCTACCTAGACTAGCCTACAACACCACAATGCAATGATCCTACCTAGACTAGACTACAACACCACAATACAATGATCCTACCTAGACTAGCCTACAACACCACAATGCAATGATCCTACCTAGACAAGCCTACAACACCACAATACAATTATCCTACCTAGACTAGACTACAACACCACAATGCAATGATCCTACCTAGACTAGCCTACAACACCACAATGCAATGATCCTACCTAGACTAGACTACAACACCACAATGCAATGATCCTTCCTAGACTAGACTACAACACCACAATGCAATGATCCTACCTAGACTAGACTACAACACCACAATACAATGATCCTACCTAGACTAGCCTACAACACCACAATGCAATGATCCTACCTAGACTAGTCTACAACACCACAATGCAATGATCCTACCTAGACTAGACTACAACACCACAATACAATTATCCTACCTAGACTAGACTACAACACCACAATACAATTATCCTACCTAGACTAGACTACAACACCACAATACAATTATCCTACCTAGACTAGCCTACAACACCACAATACAATTATACTACCTAGACTAGACTACAACACCACAATACAATTATCCTACCTAGACTAGACTACAACACCACAATACAATTATCCTACCTAGACTAGCCTACAACACCACAATACAATTATACTACCTAGACTAGACTACAACACCACAATACAATTATCCTACCTAGACTAGCCTACAACACCAATATACAATGTATACTTGCATTATTGTTTTCAAGTGAGTTTCTACTAAAGGCGGCAGTGAAAATTTAATTTGAATAACGGTGCAAAGGCCTTGTGATGTTTCATTCCATTTGGATTAGTTGTGGGTCTACTCTCGACAGTTTATAAGTTCTAAAATGGCACTAGCAGTCCAGTATAGGCTGTATTTTTACTTCTGATACTGAGATGTGCTGTCTGTAGAGGATCGTCATTCTCCCAAGTCATCCTATAATAATGTGGCCACATATGCCCCCAACAGGCCTAGATATTAAGGAAAGCTAAACAAGCGAACTGCTACAACCTCCAATCTGAGAAACTGATCCTAGCGCACCTAGAACATAACGCTTCATTATAGCCCAAATATGTGTCATTTCATCTTCAAAATGTAGTACCTTTAGATGTGGCAGAAACACAGGTACAATGTTTGAATCTGATTAGACTACTTCAAACGTCTCCTGGAGGCATGTGCACGTTCGTCCAAAATATAAGTCCAGCATCCTGAAAATGGCTTGACATTGACACCCTAAAGACTCAAGTACGCTAGTCCAGCATCACTTTGATTATGCCTGCACATCATGGTTCACCAGCAGCCCCAAGCATCTAAACAATAAGCTAAAGACCAGCCAAAACAAGCCTTTAAGAATTGTGCTTGAATTCTCCCCTTGTGGAGGTCAAACATGTTAAGCAGCTAAGCAGGCTGTCTGTGGAAAAAAAGAGTAGTATTAATTGAACTTGGTCTGGTCCACAGAATTATTACGGACTCCAGATACCTATCTAACTATTTTTTATTTGTTAGAGATCTTCACCAGCATAATACCAGAGCCAGAGACTTGAATACTCACTGTTTAAATCTATCTGGTAAGAACACATTTTTAGATACCAATTTGTTGAGTGGAACAAACTACCACAGTAACTCAAAGCCATACCAACCATAATCACTTTTTAAAAGAATGTTAAAATCTGGCTAATGAATGAACAGTATAACCTTTTAGTCTGTATCTATGTAATGTATATGTATCTATGTAATGTATCTGTATCTATGTAATTGTATATGTATCTATGTAAATAATAGGGACCACAATGGAAATAAGTCCCAAACCTAAAAAAATATTTGTACTGTGTGTATATACAGTGCCCTCCTTAATTATTGAGGCAGTGAAGCATTTTTTTATTATACTCCAAAAGTTTGGATTTGAAATTGAACAATGACCATGAGGTGAAAGTGCAGACTCAGCTTTAATTTGAAGCAATTGTTCGTACATGTTCGCCCCAATTTTAGGGGAGAAAATCGTGAATATTCATGAGTGAGAAAGTTATCAATGGGGGTATGATATTAGTGCCTCTGTGACTTTCTCACTCATCATTATTCATGATTAATTTAGGATTATCCGTAATCATGGCAGCATCCACATTCATGTAGAAGTGTTCAGAAACATATTATATTCTTATTTACAATAAAAGTGACTCCGAAATGACACAATACATTATTTACCATTCATTCTAAAAAATAAAGCACAACCAAAACAAACTGCAAATGCATCCAATAAGTTTGTAGTCACAAGCTTGATGTAGTCACTGTGCACTATGAATATGGGACCAAATACTTTACTTTAATAAAAATATAAGTGAATTTGGCCCAATACTTTTGCTCCCCTAGAAGTGCTGTAATTTCTAAACGGTTCACCCAATATGGATGAAAAGACCCTCAAATTAAAGCTGACAGTCTGCACTTTAAATCCAAACTTGTCAAATATAGAGCCAAAAGTACAAAAAATACTTTACTGTCCCAATAATTCAAAATGTTGAAAATGTGATTTCCTCCTAGTTGATTGTTGCCTGCAGCTGGCTCTGATCGTAGTGTAAATGATACAGGCAAGGAGACTGAGCTCGTCTGTTCTGGTCGGCGAACCCTCAACATTCTAGCCTGTAGCCCTGCGTGGCATCGACTGCGCCACAAAAGTAGTAAAGTTGATATCCACGTTTATAAACACAGGGTCGCTACAGTTATTGTTATTTGTGGTCATTAACATGTGCACATTTTTTTTACAGTACAGGGGAGGGTCGTGAAAATATGTTTAACATAGTTTTTTTTGTTTTTTATGACACCTTGAGCTGGACCAGTCCCCCCCCCCCCCCCAGTAAATTTAGAACTATCCCTAAATCTTGTAAACAAGTGACCACAATCTTTGACTTGCACTTTCCCACAGTCTTCCACTTTCTCTCCTCTCTGCTCTCCCCTTCTCACTCTCCCATGCAGTGTAACAATGATGGTTGCTTGGCCACGTTCCCTCTGTCTGAGGAGTTCCTTGGTGCACCGGTCAGCCCTGGAGCCAGCTCTGCCCCATGGGCTGTGGTGCTCTGCTCACACAGGCCACCCAGACCCAACACAACTGCTTCAAGTGGGTGGGCGTTAAAACACTGGGAATGGGTGGATGAGGTGGGCCAGAATGGACATGGCATTTGTATCTTACATTTAGAAGTTTTCCTCACTTTCCTTCTTTTGTAGTAGATGAGGTGAGTTTTCCTGTCAATTCAAATGGAATATCCCTGAAAAGGAATGATTTTCACTTTGGATTCCAGGCTAGAATTTCCCATTGACAATATAGAAATGATCTTGGTGTAAATGGATGAATCCTCTTTGATGATGAGTATGGTTACCCCAGGCAACTGAAGCAGCAGGTGGAGTCCCAGAGGCAGAACCACAGAGCCATCGCTAGCGCCCTCCGAAGGAAAATGAGGAGAATGCAGACCACCATGACACAAGTCAGGAGGCAGGTGGCACTCATCTGTGAGAGTCTAGAGGTCATGGTAGAGGCAGAGGAGGGACAGGCGGGTGAGGGAGAGGAATATGGAGAGGGAGAGGGGGAAGGAGAGGTGTATGAGGGATATGGAGAGGGGGAGACTACAGGGGAGAGTAGCATGGGAACAGGGTTTATTTTTGTATTTTACAAATTATTAATGACATTTTAAATGAGATAAGGGTTTTTATATAAAATAATGATTATGCGTAACTATGAAAATTAAAGAGATTTGTATTTTAATTAAACTTTTAATTTCATTTTGGTGTATTTTGTACATACTGCAGATGTATTCTGATGAATTGTTTTATTTTCATAATGTTTCTATTAGGTTGATTATTGTGTTTTGGCAAATCCAAATCTTGAATGATTAAAAACACGACATAAAAACATTTCTATATGTCTTGGTTTTATTTAATGATCGTTTTCATCTTTCACGTATTAAATATGGACTGTCTGATCAAAAGGACATTGAACTGTAAAAAATCAAATCAACACGCAAACACACATCTCTTTACTGTTCCTCACATGTAAACATTGACCGAAGGTATCACTTAAAGTCGGTTGAAGTTCTGTAGTATACAGTATCTCACTACATTTGGTGGCACATCTATACTGAACAAAAAAAAAAGCAACATGCAACAATTTCAAAAATTTTGCTGAGTTACAGTTCACATAAGGAAATCAGACAATTTAAATGAATACATTTGTTCCTAATCTACGGATTTCACTTGGTGGGCAGCCAGGCCCAGCCAATCAGAATGAGTTTTTTCCCACAAAAACTTTATTACAGATATAAATTCTCCTTTGTTCAGCTCATGAAACATGGGACCAACACTTTACATGTTGCGTTTATATTTCTGTTCAGTGTACTTGATGTGCTTTGAGAATTTCAGGGGTGTCTTAGTGTCATTGGGCCACAGAGAGGCACTAGTCCAAGTCTGCAGCAGTATTGTCCTGAGAGATCCTCTCGATGGACTCCATGGAGGAGTGTTGTGAGTGTGACAACTGGGCTGGACACTCCTCCAGCAGCCCAGCTGGAGGACTGTCCATCCCAGAATGCATCAGAGGCAGGTAGATATCGTCCATGTTGGGCAGAACAAATACTTTCTGGAATGGAGAGAAGATAGATTAATTGTTTTTTTGGGGATAGATTGTCTTACTTGGGATTTGGGGGGAAGGGGAGGCAGGGGAGAGTAAAAGAGGAAGAGCTGGATGAGAAAAGACAAGGGAGGGCAAGAGGTGAGAGATACAAGGGAAGGGAGGGGGAGAGAGAGGAAAAGAGTAGGTGGAGCAGCAGGAATGGAAAGAGAAGTCTAACCTCAAACTCATCCTGCAGCTTCTTCTCGATCCACTCGGTCACGTGACAGAAAGTGACCTCCCTCTCCCCCAGCTTGGGTCTGACATGCAGGTCCAGCTTGGGAGGAACACAGAAACTGTACCTGGAACACACACATGCACAAATATAGGACCATCAATAAATACAGAGACAGTAACCGAAGGCAATTACCATGTTGACCTAACCTTTATAAAAAATGTGGTCTTATCATTGGTTGCTATCATTTTCCTGACCCTTTGTTCAACTTGTCACAAAAAGAAAAGTAATGCTCTTTCATGCTGAAGAAGCAAGTACGTAAATGAAGAGATAAAGTGAATCGGAGTGAATGTAGACTAGAGGCTAGGGGGTGTTTCAGGACAACGCCATAGAGCTTCCCCAACTGGGGAGTTTTCTGAGCAAAATTATTCTTATAAAAAAATATAAATAAAAACAATACATATCATTGTTGGACATAAAACATGTAACTTAATGTATATATTTTTTGGTAATTTAGCAGACGCTTTTAACCTTTTAACCAGACTTACAGTGCATTCATCTTAAGATAGCTAGGTGGGACAACCACATAACACAGGCAAAGAAATAAACTCAGCAAAAAAAGAAACGTCCCTTTTTCAGGACCCTATCTTTCAAAGATAATTCGTAAAAATCCAAATAACTTCACAGATCTTCATTGTAAAGGGTTTAAACACTGTTTCCCATGCTTGTTCAATGAACCATAAACAATCAATGAACATGCACCTGTGGAATGGTTGTTAAGACACTAACAACTTACAGATGGTAGGCAATTAAGGTCACAGTTATGAAAACTTAGGACACTAAAGAGGCCTTTCTACTGACTCTGAAAAACACCAAAAGAAAGATGCCCAGGGTCCCTGCTCATCTGCGTGAATGTGCCTTAGGCATGCTGCAAGGAGGCATGAGGACTGCAGATGTGGCCAGGGCAATAAATTGCAATGTCTGTACTGTGAGACGCCTAAGACAGTGCTACAAGGAGACAGGACGGACAGCTGATCGTCCTCGCAATGGCAGACCACGTGTAGCAACACCTGCACAGGATCGGTACATCCGAACATCACACCTGCGGGACAGGTACAGGATGGCAACAACAACTGCCCGAGTTACACCAGGAACGCACAATCCCTCCATCAGTGTTCAGAGTGTCCGCAATAGACTGAGGGAGGCTAGATTGAGGGCTTGTAGGCCTGTTGTAAGGCAGGTCCTCACCAGACATCACCGACAACAACGTTATGCCTATGGGCACAAACCCACCATCGCTGGACCAGACAGGAGTGGAAAAAAGTGCTCTTCACTGACGAGTCGTGGTTTTGTCTCACCAGGGGTGGTGGTCAGATTCATGTTTATCATCGAAGGAATGAGCGTTACACTGAGGCCTGTACTCTGGAGCAGGATCGATTTGGAGGTGGAGGGTCCGTCATGTTCTGGAGCGGTGCGTCACAGCATCATCGGACTGAGCTTGTTGTCATTGCTGGCAATCTCAACGCTGTGCGTTACAGGGAAGACATCCTCCTACACCATTTGGTACCCTTCCTGCAGGCTCATCCTGACATGACCCTCCAGCATGACAATGCCACCAGCCATACTGCTCGTTCTGTGCGTGATTTCCTGCAAGACAGGAATGTCAGTGTTCTGCCATGGCCAGCGAAGAGCCCGGATCTCAATCCCATTGAGCACGTCTGGGACCTGTTGGATCGGAGGGTGAGGGCTAGGGCCATTCCCCCCAGAAATGTCTGGGAACTTGCAGGTGCCTTGGTGGAATAATGGGGTAACATCTCACAGCAAGAACTGGCAAATCTGGTGCAGTCCATGAGAAGGAGATGCACTGCAGTTCTTAATGCAGCTGGTGACCACACCAGATACTGACTGTTACTTTTGATTTTGACCCACCCCTTTGTTCAGGGACACATTATTCAATTTCTGTTAGTCACATGTCTGTGGAACTTGTTCAGTTTGTCTCAGTTGTTGAATCTTGTTATACTCATACAAATATTTACACAAGTTAAGTTTGCCGAATAATAAACGCTGTTGACAGTGAGAGGATGTATTTTTTTGCTGAGTTTACATTTTTCCTCAATAACGTAGAGTAAGAGCTGTGACTCAGAGCTAGAAGGTTGTTTGAATTGGGGAGGTGGGGGGGGGGGAGTAAGCACCATGGTCTTGTAGTGGATGCGAGCCTGGTGTGCGGCAGAATGGGGTGAGATGAGAGAACGTGGGAAGGTTGAATACCAGGCAGGTTGCAGCGTTCTGTAAAAACACCAGGAAGTCAGCTCCAAGAGATTATAATTTTGGAAATCTGTTCCCAAGTATTCCCGTGCATAATAAAGAGACACGTGATCGTATACAAATGTAAGCAAGGTTTGAAATGATTATGTTTTAGTCAAATATTATATCTGTTTGGGCTTTTTCCGGTCAATTTGCAGTCTACAAATTATTTGCAATTATGTTCAGGCCCCCCTGACCTTCTGCTTAAGAAAAAATCATCCTGCGGCTGAATCGAGTTCATGATCTCTGTCATAGAGTAACTTTGAGTGAGAGTGGGTCATACCATATTCTATCAGAAGGGGGAGGAGGGATATGGAGTGTGGTCCGTACCATATACTATCAGTAGGGGGAGGAGCGATATTGAGTGTGGTCCGTACCATATTCTATCAGTAAGGGGAGGAGGGATGTTGAGTGTGGTCCGTACCATATTCTATCAGTAGGGGGAGGAGGGATATTGAGTGTGGTCCGTACCATATTCTATCAGTAGGGGGAGGAGGGATATTGAGTGTGGTCCGTACCATATACTATCAGTAGGGGGAGGAGGGATGTTGAGTGTGGTCCGTACCATATTCTATCAGTAGGGGGAGGAGGGATATGGAGTGTGGTCCGTACCATATACTATCAGTAGGGGGAGGAGCGATATTGAGTGTGGTCCGTACCATATTCTATTAGTAGGGGGAGGAGAGATGTTGAGTGTGGTCCGTACCATATTCTATCAGTAGGGGGAGGAGGGATATTGAGTGTGGTCCGTACCATATTCGATCAGTAGGGGGAGGAGGGATATTGAGTGTGGTCCGTACCATATTCTATCAGTAGGGGGAGGAGGGATGTTGAGTGTGGTCCGTACCATATTCTATCAGTAGGGGGAGGAGGGATGTTGAGTGTGGTCCGTACCATATTCTATCAGTAGGGGGAGGAGGGATGTTGAGTGTGGTCCGTACCATATTCTATCAGTAGGGGGAGGAGGGATGTTGAGTGTGGTCCGTACCATATTCTATCAGTAGGGGGAGGAGGGATGTTGAGTGTGGTCCGTACCATATTCTATCAGTAGGGGGAGGAGGGATGTTGAGTGTGGTCCGTACCATATACTATCAGTAGGGGGAGGAGGGATGTTGAGTGTGGTCCGTACCATATTCTATCAGTAGGGGGAGGAGGGATGTTGAGTGTGGTCCGTACCATATTCTATCAGTAGGGGGATGAGGGATGTTGAGTGTGGTCCGTACCATATTCTATCAGTAGGGGGAGGAGGGATGTTGAGTGTGGTCCGTACCATATTCTATCAGTAGGGAGATAAGGGATGTTGAGTGTGGTCCGTACCATATTCTATCAGTAGGGGGAGGAGGGATGTTGAGTGTGGTCCGTACCATATTCTATCAGTAGGGGGATGAGGGATGTTGAGTGTGGTCCGTACCATATTCTATCAGTAGGGGGAGGAGGGATGTTGAGTGTGGTCCGTACCATATTCTATCAGTAGGGAGATAAGGGATGTTGAGTGTGGTCCGTACCATATTCTATCAGTAGGGGGAGGAGGGATGTTGACAGCCAGTGTTCCAGAAAGCTCCTGAACCTCCACTGCCAGCAGCAGGGGTGTGTTGGACATCTCCTCAATCTTCTTTTTGATGTACTCATTCTCTGTCGCCTTCTGGAAGTACTTAGACTTAGCAATTTTGTCTACAAATCTCAAAATCCGCCTGCCTGTCCTCCCGCCACCAGCAGCAATCCTGCAGAGGGGAGGAGAGGAGGAGAGAGGACATACATGAGAGGACTTATGCCTTCAGAGGTAAATGTCACACCGGTCACAAATGAAAACAGCACTGCTATGACCTGCACCGCTATGATCTAAAACTAAGGGCCCTATTCAATCCATAGCACTGAAGATCCACTTCATAGCGCGATTAACAATTCACATATTTTAATAGAGATCTTTTGCGATACGGATTGAATCCAGCCTTAGTAACTTAAATGTAAGCTATATTCTGGGAAAGTGATGTCAAAGTACAGTGCATTCGGAAAGCATTCAGACCCATTGACTTTTTCCACATTTTGTTACGTTACAGCCTTATTCTAAAATGGATTTAAAAAAATCCTCATCAATCTACATACAATACATCATAATGACAGTCAAAACAGGTTTTTACAAATGTTTGCAAATTACATAAGTATTCAGACCCTTTGCTATGAGACTTGAAATTGCATCCTGTTTCCATTGATCATCCTTGCAATGTTTCTACAATTTGATTGGAGTCCAACTGGTGTAAATTCAATTGATTGGACATGATTTGGAAAGGCACACACCTGTCTATATAAGGTCCCACAGTTGACAGTGCATGTCAGAGCAAAAACCAAGCCATGAGGTCGAAGGAATTGTCCGTAGAGCTCCAATACAGGATTGTGTCGAGGCACCGATCTGGGGAAGGGTACCAAACATTTCATGCTACATTTAAAATCCCCAAGAACACAGTGGCCCCCATCATTCTTAAATGGAAGAAGTTTGGAACCACCAAGACACTTCCTAGAGCTGGCCGCCCAGCCAAATTGAGCAATCGGGGGAGAAGGGCCATGGTAACCAAGAACCCGATGGTTACTCTGACAGAGCTCCAGAGTTCCTCTGTGGAGATGGGAGAACCTTCTAGAAAGACAACCATCTCTGCAGCACACCACCAATCAGGCCTTTATGGTAGAGTGGCCAGACGGAAGCCACTCCTCAGTAAAAGGCACATGACATCCCAAAGGACTGTCAGACCTTGAGAAACAAGATTCTCTGGTCTGATGAAACAAAGATTGAACTCTTTGGCCAGAATGCCAAATGTCACATCTGGAGTAAATCATGTTCCATCCCTACGGTGAAGCATGGTGGTGGCAGTATCCTGCTGTGGGGATGTTTTAAAGCCTAGTTAAATGAAGGTTTAAAAAAATAAATAATTAAGTGTCAGGATTGAGGGAAGGTTGAGCGGAGCAAAGTACAGAGAAACCCTTGATGAAAACCAGCTCCAGAGCGCTCAGGACCTCAGACTGGGGCGAAGATTCACCTTCCAACAGGACAACGACCCTAAGCACACAGCCAAGACAACATAGCAGTGGCTTCGGGACAAGTCCTTGAACGTCCTCTGAATGTCCTTGAGCGGCCCAGCCAGAGCCCAGACTTGAACCCGATCAAACATCTCTGGAGAGACCTGAAGATAGCTGCGCAGCGACACTCCCCATCCAACCTGACTTGAGAGGATCTGCAGAGAAGAATGGGAGAACCTCCCCAAATACAGGTGTGCCAAGCTTGTACCGTCATACCCAAGAAGACTCAAGGCTGTAATCGCTGCCAAAGGTGCTTCAACAAAGTACTGAGTAAAGGGTCTGAATACTTATGTAAATGTAATATTTCAGTTTTTTTTATATACATTTGCAAAAATATCTAAACCTCTTTTTGCTCTGCCATTGTGGGGTATTGTGTTCAGACTGATGAGGAACATATTTTATTCAATCAATTTCAGAACAAGGCTGTAACGTAACAAAATGTGGAAAAAGGGAAGGGGTCTGAATACTTTCCGAATGCACTGTATCTGTTGTTACCAGAGGTGGGACCAAGTCACTATTTTTCTAATCACAAGCAAGTCTCAAGTCACAAGGTCCGAGTCTCAAGTAGAGTCCCAAGCGGAACGGGGCAAAACTCGAGTCAAGTCCATATCGTGCATTCTAAGAGCAAGTCAAGTCAAGTCCAGTCACAAGTTTAAGTCAAGTCTCAAGTCGAGTAAAAAATAAAATCTACTTGTTCAACTACAAATCCTTGTCTATTTATTGAGGCTACCAGACGGCCCTTTATTTGTAGCAGCCATAAGGGCATGAAATCAGCAGAAGGCAAGGCAGGTTGAAGTGCTCGGAGTGTAGATTTATTTACAAGTCTTATTTACAGGTGATCCAATGGTGAACGCGCCATATACAAAATATACAAGGGCAATAGGCCAAAATAAATAGCCTCTGTATCAGGCGTGACCTGTCCTATCTGAATGGACACAGGTAGAGGGCCAGACTGTACAGCCTCCCCTTGAGAAACCACATGGAATCTGTCTAACAGGAGCTCAAACAGGTAGAGGGCCAGACTGTACAGCCTCCCCTTGAAAAACCACATGGAATCTGTCTAACAGGAGCTCAAACAGGTAGAGGGCCAGACTGTACAGCCTCCCCTTGAGAAACCACATGGAATCTGTCTAACAGGAGCTCAAACAGGTAGAGGGCCAGACTGTACAGCCTCCCCTTGAGAAACCACATGGAATCTGTCTAACAGGAGCTCAAACAGGTAGAGGGCCAGACTGTACAGCCTCCCCTTGAGAAACCACATGGAATCTGTCTAACAGGAGCTCAAACAGGTAGAGGGCCAGACTGTACAGCCTCCCCTTGAGAAACCACATGGAATCTGTCTAACAGGAGCTCAAACAGGTAGAGGGCCAGACTGTACAGCCTCCCCTTGAGAAACCACATGGAATCTGTCTAACAGGAGCTCAAACAGGTAGAGGGCAAAACTGTACAGCCTCCCCTTGAGAAACCACATGGAATCTGTCCAACAGGAGCTCAAACAGGTAGAGGGCCAGACTGTACAGCCTCCCCTTGAGAAACCACATGGAATCTGTCTAACAGGAGCTCAAACAGGTAGAGGGCCAGACTGTACAGCCTCCCCTTGAGAAACCACATGGAATCTGTCTAACAGGAGCTCAAACAGGTAGAGGGCCAGACTGTACAGCCTCCCCTTGAGAAACCACATGGAATCTGTCTAACAGGAGCTCAAACAGGTAGAGGGCCAGACTGTACAGCCTCCCCTTGAGAAACCACATGGAATCTGTCTAACAGGAGCTCAAACAGGTAGAGGGCCAGACTGTACAGCCTCCCCTTGAGAAACCACATGGAATCTGTCTAACAGGAGCTCAAACAGGTAGAGGGCCAGACTGTACAGCCTCCCCTTGAGAAACCACATGGAATCTGTCTAACAGGAGCTCAAACAGGTAGAGGGCAAAACTGCACTGTAACGTGTGAAAGCAACAGCAAACACTTCAACAAGAGAAAAAAAGCAGTTTGGAGAGCATAAGTGAAGAGGTGTGCAATGGTGCATCTTTACTACAGTAATAATACATTTTAAACTAATTCCAAATGCAAGTTTGATATGTAAATTACCAATTTAAAGCAATTGTTGCATACCAAAATACCAGCAGGCCTATGCTAGCAATTGTTGCCCCATTACTGATGAGCTTGCAAAGTGTTCTTAATCACCAAGCAATTTTTGGAGCTGTATATGTATTACGGCAATCCTCTCTTCTATAATTTGACATTTGCGGTGCACCCGATCCCATAGCTGTACAGCAATTTAGCAATCTGTTCACTAGCTTGCCACCCGACCTGTGTTGATTGACAGTTTGCTGGTCCAATCACAGTGCCGAGTGTGCGTTTCACTAGCCAATCTGTTGCAGGTTTTTTTGCAAGGGCGATGCTGTGCTGCTGTCTCTGGCTTGGTGTACAGTAATCCACATAGACTCTGTGCCACAAAATGAGTGACAAAACATTACAAAACCTGGCCAGATAAGTTCAAGTCATCAGTCTCGAGTCAAAGTCAAGTCCCAAGTTATTTTATTTTCTATCAGGTTGAGTCTAAAGTCATCAAATTTGTGACTGGAGTCATATTTGAGTCCATGTCATGTGACTCGAGTCCACAACTCTGGTTGTGACTATAGAAGATGAAATTAGGGCTCGAAGTTCAGCGCTATAGCACGCTTGAAATGTCAAGATCATTTACGATTAAGCCGACATATTCAGCGTTTACCGTGAATGCAGTCTCTGCTAACGTGGGAACATTGCCTTTAAATGTAAAACGAGCTACAAAACCGAATGTCATCGCTACGGATTGAATCGAGGCAAATACAGCACAAGGTCACAGTCAGGTCACAGTCAGGAAAAAGTCTTGGCCGCATCATTCTACATGGCCGACTATATTTGGTGTGTAAGAGAAAGAGACATCAATTACCCTTCAGCACCAGGTAGAGTCCCCTTTTCTCCCACAATGCTTTGGTGCTCTGAGAGCAGTACTTCCTCCTCATCTGAAGAGCCGGCGCTGGAGGACTCTTCATCGCTGTCAGCCAAAACACTGAGGATGGGTCTGGACCTGGACACAAAACACAACAACACAGGTTTCCTGAGTGTTTCGTGTGGCTCAGCTGGTGTACCGTGGCACTTGTAATGCCAGGGTTGTGGGTTTGCTTCCCATTGGCAACTAATACAAAAAAGAGTGAAAATGTATTACAGTAAGTCGCTCTGGCTAAGCATGAGAGAAAAATGATTTCAGCTCTCACTGAGACTAACCTTAATCCTCATCTGAGTTCAACCTTAGCTTCATGTCCACAGTTCAGCCCCAACCCTAGCTTTATCCACAAACCTAATAGAGACATTTTATGGATTTGACACCTAAATAAAACCATATTCAGCAGAGCCAAACATGCTGTAAAAACAAGCTCATACATGCTTAACAAATAAGAGGATATTTTTATGACAGAACAAGGATCTACTGTAGGAATCTATTTAAATCTGGAAACAGACCAACTAATCAACTGTCATGTATAGAGAGCTCTGTCATGTATAGAGAGCTCTGTCATGTACAGAGAGCTCTGTCATGTATAGAGAGCTCTGTCATGTATAGAGAGCTCTGTCATGTACAGAGAGCTCTGTCATGTATAGAGAGCTCTATCATGTACAGAGAGCTCTGTCATGTATAGAGAGCTCCGTCATGTATAGAGAGCTCTGTCATGTACAGAGAGCTCTGTCATGTACAGAGAGCTCCGTCATGTATAGAGAGCTCCGTCATGTATAGAGAGCTCTGTCATGTATAGAGAGCTCGGTCATGTACAGAGAGCTCCGTCATGTATAGAGAGCTCCGTCATGTACAGAGAGCTCCGTCATGTATAGAGAGCTCTGTCATGTATAGAGAGCTCTGTCATGTATAGAGAGCTCCGTCATGTATAGAGAGCTCCGTCATGTACAGAGAGCTCCGTCATGTACAGAGAGCTCTATCATGTACAGAGAGCTCTGTCATGTATAGAGAGCTCTATCATGTATAGAGAGCTCTGTCATGTACAGAGAGCTCTGTCATGTACAGAGAGCTCTGTCATGTATAGAGAGCTCTGTCATGCATAGAGAGCTCTGTCATCCACAGGCTCTGTTCAAAGATTCACTATTAGAGGAGTTTGACAGATTAAGAGGGATTTTGTAGGTTGGTCTCTTAATTATCATTAATTGTCTGCCACCTCTGACAGAGCATAGCAGCTAATCATTACCAGGATGTCAGCATAGATGCCGCAAGGCAGTGGTTATATTGTAGCCTGAAATCCAGATCTGTTTTGTGCAAAAATTCCATAATAGCACAAACAGACTGGAACCCAGGCTAGTAATTTTGCAGTTCAATTTACAATTAAATAATAACGTTAGTTGTACTACGTAAAATGCATGTTGTACAGTAAACAATATATTTTATTTTAGATGATAGTGCAGTACTAACTGTAATGTGACTGACCCTAGGCTGCCAGTATCAGTGAGGCTGTCAGTGTCCAGGCTTCCCTCCTTGCCCTCCTTGCCCTCCTTGCCCAGTTTGGACAGGTTGATCTTGGTCTCCAGGGTCATCTGCAGGGCCCCAGTGTATACCACCTCCAGCTCCAGCCACAAGCCTGGAGAACACACACACACACACGTGCGCATGCACGCACACACACACACACACTCACGCATGCACACACGCATGCGCGCACACACGCATGCGCGCACACACACTCACGCATGCACACACACACACACACACGCGCGCACACACACACACACGCATGCACACACACACACACACACACACACACACACACACACACACACACACACACACACACACACACACACACACACACACACACACACACACACACACACACACACACACACACACACACACACACACACACACACACACACACACAAGAACAGAGATTAAGAGACAGATCAGATGATTGAGAGGGAAGAGATGGTCCATTGCTCATGTCATCTGATTATGATAGAGTACTGAGCATCAGATGAGTCGATATTATTACAGTAATCTGTTGTAATCTCAGTGAGCCAGGGAGCTGTTACCTCCTGCTGGGGACATGCAGCATATTGGTTTGGTGGTGGTGTGTCTATATGTGTGTGTGTCTATGTGTGTCTATGTGTGTGTGTGTCTCTGAGTGTGTGCATCTGCGAACGCATACAAACGGGGGCATTTATAGTGCTTGGACAGGATTTGCTGGCTTGTCCTTAATAGTCTATTGACGCACCCGTGCGTCAATCTAAGTAACATAATAAAACAATCCCATCAAAATCTGTCAGATTATAATAGAGATATCACATCTCAATCTGTCAGATTATGATAGAGATATCACATCTCAATCTGTCAGATTATGCTAGAGATATCACATCTCAATCTGTCAGATTATGATAGAGATATCCCATCTCAATCTGTCAGATTATGCTAGAGATATCACATCTCAATCTGTCAGATTATAATAGAGATATCACATCTCAATCTGTCAGATTATGATAGAGATATCACATCTCAATCTGTCAGATTATGATAGAGATATCACATCTCAATCTGTCAGATTATGCTAGAGATATCACATCTCAATCTGTCAGATTATGATAGAGATATCACATCTCAATCTGTCAGATCATAATAGAGATATCCCATCTCAATCTGTCAGATTATGATAGAGATATCACATCTCAATCTGTCAGATTATGCTAGAGATATCACATCTCAATCTGTCAGATTATGCTAGTGATATCACATCTACGGTGGAAGGTGGCTGAGCTACAGCGTTGTTTCTCAGACCATGAGACATCCCGAAAATCGGTCTTCTCACAGAAATGTCTGTAGCGTCCGAACGTTATGACCCTTCTATGGAAAGGGAAGACTCTCAGGAACACGATGGTGTTCTCCATTTTGCTATACGAACCCCACAATAGTCATGGGACTTGTCTGAAGGAACCCCATACAAACGAATGGAAGTATAGAGGTAGTTTTGTGCCCCAAAAAATAAGGGGTTAAATATGTGTCCCAAAAAATATAGATATTTCCTGAACTTTCTTATATCTGCTAGATATAGGACAGATACTTCAAAACCTTATTCCTTATGCTAAGTTTTTTTTACTATATTTTTTGCCATTTATGAATTCAATGTGTTTCTATGGGCGATCGTACTAAAGGCCAAATTAAATATTTTTGCAAATATTATTATTATTATTATTATACATAAAGGGGTCCTAAAATAGCTAAATTATCCATGGTATGACCATCTTAAAACAATTCCATGTGTTAGCTTAGTACCTCCAAAGAGGGTTAGTCTATAAGCCCTTTCCTCATGTCTCTCTGCTTGCATCACAATTTGCGCAAGGCAACATGACCTACGTCACATCCATGCCTCTCTAATCACACACCATCCCATTTACAGATTTATACAGAGCTCCCCCTGCACAGTCCACATTTGTCACCATCATTCTTTTGGGGAATTATAATCTGTCGTAATTTGCTGTAATTTGCAGACCTTCATAATCAGGGCAAATCCATTTAATCTGCTTCTAAGTACCCCTCCAGAATCTAGATTAGACTAAGTATGACACGCTGTCATTGTCTTTCACTAATTGGTGCTCTGAGAGTTTCATGTACTGTATGCAGAGTGGGCTGTATCGCTGTGTCATCATTAGGGTCAGGAGTTATTCCTGACCATGTTTGGGCCGCAGAGTTTCTCCTGGTCAGGTCACATGGTCTGGAAAACACCAGGCCCTAGTCATCACGGCAGAAACATCAGGGAGAGTAAAAAAGAAGAGTGAGCTTTGTCGTTGACACTCGCCTCTGCTGTTGACTACAGGTCTGGACACACTGGTGATTTGGGGCAGACAGGAGCCCATGTCCAGTTCAGTCAGAGTCAGCTCATTCATGAAGTAAGGCAGCTGCACACACACAAACAAACAAAGAAATGTCATTTCGCTCCTCTGTTTTACTTGTTTCCAGTGGATTTTGTGGTTACGTTGGCTATATACTACTAGAAAATGACCAGATAGAAACATTGTACAAGCTCCCCTTACTTCTGAAGAGGGGATTTTACACTGTGAGAGCTCACATACTCACTCTGATTTTGCTCAACTTTTTCTGGATTTTTCTGGAGACAATGTCCACCCAGTATTTCTCGCGCAGGAAGTCCCAGAATATTCGACCAATCAGTGCATTGACCCAGTCAGTGTGGCCCTCCCCCGGGAACTCTGGGAAATCACAGGTGCACTGTAGAGAAATAGATACGCCACTACAGATTAACACACTATTTAATTATATAATCTATCTCTTTCTAGATGTTTCATTCAGGTGGTCAGCGGAACTCACCCTCACTTTGTTGGTGGGGCTTGTCTCTGTGCTGTTGAGGGGTGGACTGGGCAGGGGGCTGGGCTGCTCTGAGGGCAGGAAACGAGCCATGTAGGTGGGGTAGTCCAGCAGCGGAGAGCCCACCCTGGATGTTTGGATGGAAGGGGCAGAAGGGGGAACGGGGAGATCCTCTTCAGTGCTCCCAATCCTGCTGGAACCTCTGCTGTCCTGGGACCGTCTTGAGGGGCTCACCCCTCGCACTACCGGCACATCTAGATACAGACATGACAGCTGTCGGTTCACAGATTTTACATTGTTGTGATCATTTCTTTTAAGTGTTACATGAGAGTGCATCTGTAAGGAAATGTGTAATATTCTCAGCGATATATTTAGCTTCAGGGGACTTAGTGGACTGTCTAAGATGGAGGACAACACTGTTCAGTTTACTACCAGGACAGACCAGAGCAGGGGCAGAAACATGTGTGGTTAAGTGCTTTGAGAGCATCACGACAGTACTATATTCTCCTACATGTCCACGCATCTGTAATCTACAAATGAATCATCCTGGAATACATGGAACTGGAGCATATAATCCACTAGAGTAACATTTGCTTGATTTATCCTTCCCTTTCCACATGTATTGCGAATGCATTATATTTTCATGGCCAATATATGTACTGTGAAGCTTTGTCATTATGCAAAAAACACAAATAAAATACTAACGCAAAGTCAATTAAATGAGGAAAAAAGACAACCATACAAAACAACAAAAACAAACAAAAACAGTTCATCCTACCTGATCTGGACACACATCTGCCAGGCCTCTCATTCTCCTTCTCCTTCTCCATTACCGTGGACGCGGACAGGAAGTGATGAAACCACTCCTCCTTCTCTCTTCCTGTCCGTCCGAAGAGGTATATGGTTGTAGGGAGGTTGGCTGCTGGTTTGGGGTTGGAGGTGGGTCGTGTTTGGAGTTGGGGGTCTCCCCCCTGCTCCTCTCTTGGGGTCTCCACTGTGCCCCTCTCCTCCTCCATGACCCCCTCTCCCTCTGCCAGCTCAATGCAGATAGGGTACTTCAGGTTCCACAGCCTCTTACGGGCTAGCTCAGAGGGCAGCAGGAACACCTGGTATTACAACTAGACTTATTAGAAACCTCTTATAACACAACATTAATACATCTGATTATTATGCTTTCAGACCATCTCAAAAAACATTGCAAGCGCCATGCTATGCCATGCTAAACCAACTGAGCTACAGAGGACCACTACTGATGTGATTATTGTATGTAACACACACATAAAATACATTTTAAAAACATCTCAATGTTTTATGAAGTCAATGAATAAAATATAAAACCTTGCGTCATATTTCCTCAAATGAAGCGTTAAGCTTTGAACAGCGAGGCTAAGTTGACAGACCAAGCAGACAGACCTTGCTGTGTCGTAGCTGGAAGCAGCGTGAGCTGACAACCACAGCCTCGGGAGGCTTTTCATCGTAGGTGGCTCTGCGGCTGATGTTGTTCCTGGGGTAGTCCAGGCGAAGGCAGTGCCCCTCCAGGGTGGCGAACACAGAGTGGGTCAGGGACAGGTGGTAGGTCTCTGGGTCGTATTCAAACATCTCGTTCAGCCAGCCCTGAAACCAATGGGAATATACCCAGTTATATAGTGAGACAGTAAGCGAATACCTGAACGTCACATGGGAATACACTGAGACAGCATGCTTCAATGACTAAGACAAGCTGTTGTGTAACCAGCTATTTTATATGTTGATAATAGCTTGTCCTTCAGAACACATCTCAATGCAGTTAGTCAAAGAGTGAACATACACCATGACACATAGAGAAAGCTACAAAGCAAAATATCTATCAATATTAGACTTGACTCTTCGGGGTGCCGAGGTCATTTAAATGGTGTTAGTGTTAGAGGAAAAGTCTCAAAACTCCCTCGCACTGATGTCCACGACTAACTGTTCACCCCAAGGCTCAGTCTGACATCCACCTTATAAACAAACCCACCAATTAACCAAGAGAATTATCCCTCCTCGCGAAGATAACCTCTCTTTCCCCCGGTGGCGCTACACTTTACCACTGATAAGAATGTTTTGCCTGCCAATGAACCTGTGAAATTGCACAGCCCCAGCCTCTCTTGCTCAGTTAATTGCCTCTAGAGCTGACTATGCTGGGTCGGAGCTATACCCTGCATTTGGCAGGGCTGTGCTCTGCTCTTCTGTGCTCTGCCCTGCTGTTCTCGGCCAAGGGAGACAACACTAATGAGGCTCTGTATCTCTTTAAGTTTGGAGGAACTTTTTATTGGCCGACGTTAATTGCATTCCTGGCACTTTGAGCTATCGCACAGGCACTACATTAGAAAGGATTCAGGCTCAGTGAGGGAGAGAGGGGGGAATGGGAAGTGCTGACTTGTTTTAGGAACAAAAGTTCTAAGAAGTGCATGCCACAGTATGGAGGATTTAAAAAGATAGTTTTCTATTCAGCCAATTCTTGTGTGGATGTCAAGATCTGTAAAGACCAAGGCCATTTTCTGCCTCCATGGTTATAAGTTCCCATTCAGACCTAGCTGGTCTTTTGTGCTGAGAGAAATGAAGTGTACAAAAAGGAATTCACCTTCAGCTTCTTATCTTTTTTTGGGGAAAAAGTTTTCACTATTGAACATTAACTTACCTTGAGGATGTCTGATTCGTTGCCGAGGGCATCAGCCTGCTTAACAACCTCAGTCAGGGCCTGAACGTCTCTGTGTGGATGTGGCTGAGCTGTGTGTCTGGTTGAGCCCAGCCTGATGAGCAGCAGCCCCAGCAGGAAGCCAAAGGCCGTGCCCAGAGCCAGGCCTGACATATAGGGGCCCAGGGGAAGGATGAAGTAGGCGTAGGACAACACAGCCACACAGAACAACACCATGTGTGGTGGAGGAGGTGGAGAGGTGGGTTGAACAACCACACGATGGGATCCTGAGGAGATCAGCGAACCAGGCAATCTCCGCGGGCGCCTGTGATGATGACTCTCAATGGCCACGACCTGCATGACTTCATCATAGGTGCAGATCTCCAGTTCCTCTGAATTGTCGTTGAGTTTGTTACCGTGGTGATCGTGGACAGAACATGTTCTAGTGGGCAGACCCTTCCTGGGATGTCTGGCACACGGCCAGTCAAACACCGGCGGAGAGTCACCGTCCGCTCTCTTGGCGCTCCGCAGCGGAGACTCTGTGACGCCCACCTCCGTGCTGTCCATCTTCCCCACATAGACACCTCTGGAGCTGGGGGAGCCTGTAGCTCTCTGGTGCTTGGGGCTGCCTGCTGCTGCATTATCCTTCTCATCCCCCATGATCTTACTGAAAATACTGATAGGTTTACTGAACATAGGCTCCTGCATAGCCTCAGAGAACTTCCGCTTCGTGTCCTCCAGCTCCATCTTGAAGAAGCCCGCCTTGGTGCCCTCGGACGGGGATAGAGCGATGGGCGAGGGTGGCGCGGTACGGGAGTCTCCGTCACTCCTTCCCTTAGGCTGAGTCAGGTTCTTCCACTGCAGGTGCAGGTTGAGGCGGGAGTCAGACTTGGACTGCGACACCTCTGGCTCTGAGCGGGAGATCTCAGTAGAGATGGACTTGACTAGGCTGAGGAAGGGCCTGGGTCTGAGAGATGAGCCATGAGGGAGCTCCAGCTCCGTGGACAGGGACTTGACCAGGCTAGCCAGTGGCCGGTGGGTGGGGGTGGCTAGGCTGGGGGAGAGGAAGCTGGGGGCTGAGTTGGAGCAGTCCCCCAGGGACCCAGGTGAGGAGGGGGAGAGGGGTACGTGGAAGGCTGGGGAGTGCAAGCAGTGTTGGTTCTCCTCTTCCGTGGAGTTCTGTCTCTCCTTGGAGAGGGAGATGTAGGGAGTCTGGTCGTCATAGTCGTTGTGTTCAAGGGGGAAGATGAGCTCGTTGTCATCCAGACTGTCCCACTCACCCTCTGTGCCTGTTAGCTGGATCACGATGCCCCTCCTGAGCCCACCATGGTGGGCCCTAACTGGGGGAGCAGAAGAGGGAAAGTGGGCCGGGCTCTGGGGGTCATGAGGTGGCCTTAAACCTCCCACTCCATCATCTCCTCCTTCTCTTCCTCTTGCCACATTTTCTCCTATCTCTGCCATTTATTGTCTTATCATTGTAGACCCGAGGCACCTAGGAGTCAGCAAAAGAAAGAGCAACCCAGTCAGCTACTGTTCCTGATTAAATCCCAGGAGAATGGGAGAAGAGAAAGAGAGAGAGCTTCTTTTCATATGTTACGCCTCATTTTCATCATTAGCATTCCTTTCAGTGAGAGTCCGCCCTTCGTGTTCATGCAAGGAGGTGTGAATGTAGCTTGGCAAGCAAAGGGAAATGACATCATTTTAAATCTCTGTGTTGACATTTGCCTACATCTGAATTAGGCCCCCGATAACAACCTCTCTGTCTCCCGCTGCTGTCACTTCACATTTCAAATCAAATCAAATGACATTTTATTGGTCACATACACACGGTTAGCAGATGTTAATGCAAGTGCAGTGAAATGCTTGTGCTTCTAGTTCCGACAGTGCAGTAATATCTAACAAGTAATCTAACAATTCCACAACAACTACCTAATACACACAAATCTAAGTAAAGGGATGAATAGAATATGTACATATAAATATATGGATGAGCGATGACCGAGCGGCATAGGCAAGATACAATAGATGGTATAGATACAATATATACATATGAGATGAGTAATGCAAGATTGTAAACATTATTAAAGTGGCATTATTAAAGTGACTAGTGATTTGTGTGTGTGTGTGTGTGTGTGTACTGTATGTGTGTAGGTGTGTGCTTGGAAAGTAGGGCCTATAACGAAATAGATAAGAGAGTTTCCTCCCCAAATGTTGTTTAAAGTAGGACAGAGCACTGGGCTTGAATCCAATGCTGTACTTTGGGGGCCTGTTGCTCCAAATACCATGCAGATTTTGGGTGGAAGAAGTACTGATTAAAATGTAAGATTACACTCATTCACAAGGCTAGACTAATATATGAATAATTTCATGTATATGAACAGGGAAAATAAATTTTTCATATAAGCCTGATGTAAACACTGTTTGTAGGGGTGTTGGCCTATCACATCATAGAGTAAGCCTATGTGCACTTCAGCTCTGACCAATCGTATGATTGGGGATCTATTATACACACGTCTCTGCATTGTTGCCATGCAACCAAGTGATTTTTAGATTCATCTCAATCAAGGCACTTCAGATTCCACTCTCAGAGAAAATAAGATGTACTGTATGTGTCTCTGGTACTCATCCGTCTAAGAGACATCAGTTGGTTTTACTCTGATCCCTGCCGTCAGAACCCAGAACAGTCCAGAGCAGCCCGCCAACATGATCTGATGACTGCTTCAGCAGCTTAAAGAGCAGCTTATGTAATACTAAGATGAACGGTAGTCAGAGATGCTTTCAATCACCTCCTCCGGGCAGCCATTTTGACAGCCTGCATTTTAACATCTATTCTACACCATGGTATTAAAGAGCTGAATGGCAGAATTGGCAGTAGGCCTGGATATAACATTATAGGCATTAAAGGCAGCTAGTAGTCCAAGTCAGTCCAAGAAAAGAGCATGTGTAGATCAGTGGACAGGAGGAAGATGATGATAAGGACCCTATGAGATGCACTACAGTGCATTTGGAAAGTATTCAGACCCTTTGACATTTTCCATATTTGTTACGTTACTGCCTTATTCTGAAATGGATTAAATAATTTTCCCCCCTCATCAATCAACACACAATATACAATAATGATAAAGCAAAAACAGGATTTTAGAATATTTGCAAATATATAAATAAAAAAATTGAAATATCACATTTACATAGGTATTCAGACGCTTTACTCAGTACTTTGCTGAAGCACCTTTGGCAGTGATTACAGCCTAGAGTCTTCTTGGGTATGACCCTACAAGCTTGGCACACCTGTAGTTGGGGAGTTTCTCCCATTCTTCTCTGCAGATCCTCTCAAACTCTGTCAGGTTGGATGGGGAGCGTCTCTCCAGAGATGTTCGATCAGGTTCAAGTCAGGCTCTGGCTGGACCATTCAAGGACATTCAACGACTTGTCCTGAAGCCACTCCTGCATTGTCTTGGCTGTGTGCTTAGGGCCGTTGTCCTGTTGGAAGGTGAACCTTTGCCCCAGTCTGAGGTCCTGAGCGCTCTGAAGCAGGTTTTCATCAAGGATCTCTCTGTACTTTGCTCCGTTCATCTTTCCCTCGAACCTGACTTGTCTCCCAGTCCCTCCAGCTGAAAAACATCCCCACAGCATGATGCTGCCACCACCATACTTCACTGTAGGGATAGTGCCAGGTTTCCCCAAGACGTGACGCTTGGCATTCAGGCCAAAGAGTTCAACCTTGGTTTCATCAGACCAGAGAATCTTGTTTCTCATGGTCAGAGTCCTTTAGGTGCCTTTTGGCAAACTCCAAGCAGGCTGTCATGTTCCTTTTACTAAGGAGTGGCTTCCGTCTGGCCACTCTACCATAAAGGTCTGATTGGTGGAGTGCTGCAGAGAGGGTTGTCCTTCTGGAAGGTTCTCGCATCTCCACAGAGGAACTCTGGAGCTCTGTCAGAGTGACCATCGGGTTCTTGGTCACCTCCCTGACCAAGGCCCTTCTACCCGGATTGCTCAGTTTGACCAGGTGGCCAGCTGGTTCCAAACTTCTTCCATTTAAGAATGATGGAGGCCACTATGTTCTTGGGGACCTTCAATGCTGCACAAATATTGTCTCGGAGCTCTACGGACAATTCCTTCGACCTCATGGCTTGGTTTTTGCTCTGGCATGAACTGTCAACTGTGGGACCTTATATAGACAGGTGTGTGCCTTTCCAAATCATGTCCAATCAATATAATTACCACAGGTGGACTCCAATCAAGATGTAGAAACATTCTAAGGATGATGATCAATGAAAACAGGAAGCACCTGAGCTCAATTTCGAGTCTCATAGCAAAGGGTCTGAATACTTATGTAAATAAGGTATTTATGTTTGTTATTTGTAATACATTTGCAAAAAATTCTAAAACAATGTAGCTTTGTCATTATGGGGTATTGTGTTTGCTGTACCAGTCAAAAGTTTAGAAACACCTACTCATTTGTTGAACACTTGTTTGGTTACTACATTATTCCATTTGTGTTATTTCATAGTTTTGATGTCTTCACTATTATTCTACAATGTAGAAAATAGTAAAACAATAAAATAACCTGTAATGAGTAAGTGTGTCCAAACTTTTGACTGGTACTGTAGATAAAAATAAAATCAATTTTAAAACAAGTCTGGAACATAACAAAATGTGGAAAAAGTCAAGGGGTCTGAATACTTTCCCGAATGCACTGTATATATATAAAAATGTATGTGGACACCCCTTCAAATTAGTGGATTCGGCTATTTCAGCCAAACCATTGGACTCTGGAGCAGTGGAAACGCGTTCCCTGGATTGACGAATCAAGCTTCACCATCTGGCAGTCCGACGGACGATTCTGGGTTTGGCGGATGCCAGGAGAACGATACCTGCCCGAATGCATATGCCAACTGTAAAGTTTGGTGGAGGAGGAATAATGGTCTGGGGCTGTTTTTCATGGTTTGGGCTAGGCCCCTCACTTCCAGTGTAGGGAAATCTTAACGCTACAGCATACAATTACATTCTAGAGGATTCTGTGCTTCCAACATTGTGGCAACAGTTTGGGGAAGGCCCTTTCCTGTTTAAGCATGACAATGCCCCCATGTACAAAGCGAGGTCCATACAGAAATGGTTTGTCGAGATCTCTGTGGAAGAACTTGACTGGCCTGCATAGAGCCCTGACCTCAACCCCATTGAACACCTGTAGAATGAATTGGAACAATGACTGGGAGCAAGGCCTAATCGCCCAACATCAGTGCCTAAACTCACTAATGCTCTTGTGGCTGAATGGAAGCAAGTCCCCACAACAATGTTCCAACATTTTATGGAAAGCCTTTCCAGAAGAATGGCGGCTGTTATAGCAGAAAGGGGGGGACCAACTCCATATTAATGCCCATGGTTTTGGAATGAGATGTTTGACGAGCAGGTGTCCACATACTTTCAGTCATGTAATGTATAGACAGGGAATAAGATACCATTTCAGATGCAGACTAGGTCAATTACTCTGTGAGTTAAAGTCTACCATCTGTGGTTGGTTATGTAACTGCATTATGGAGCTATGGCACAAATTCTACAGCATCTGGCGGCAGATTCTCTGTAATCCCTTCAGACAAAATGGGCTGGAGAGCCATCAGATATTAGAGTCACAGAGTCGCAGACAGCATTAGACCTGCCTCCCAGCCTGGGGACAGGGGGATAGAAGGCAAGTTCTGCAGGGTAAATGGGTGCACAGTGCATTTACATGAATGGTAGAAATGTACACAGGTGCATGAGTGCACACACACAAACACACACACAAACATGCTCTACAGATGGTCATACTATCAACAAACTATCTGTTGATAAGTAACTGCTTGCTAAGGTTACAGTTAGGGTTAGGTTTAGAATAAGGGTTAGGGTAAGGGTTAAGTTTAGGGTTAGGACTAGGATTACGGTAAGGGTTAAGTTTAGGCTTAGGATAAGGGTTAAGTGTAGAGTTAGGGCTAGGGTTAGTAGATAGTTAGTTGAAATGTTACTGATAGTCTGTAGAGCATCTATCCAAATAAAGCGTTACCACATATTCTGAGAATAAAGACCTTTCCTCAGTCTGTAGTAATCCATGGCCTAAACCAGTGGCAGCACTGTGCTGTGACAGACATGTTCTGCATCCCAAATAGCACCCTATTTCCTTTATAGTGCACTACTTTTAACCAACACATACAGTGCCTTCAGAAAGTATTCATACCCCTTTCATCCCTTTTCCACATTTTGTTGTGTTACAACGTGAGATTAAAATGGATTTAATTGTCATTTTTTTGTCAACAATCTACACAAAATACTCTGTAATGTCAAAGTGGAAGAAAGAATTCTAACATTTGTAAAAAATATGAAAAATGAAACACTAATATATCTTGATTAGATAAGTATTCAACCCACCGAGTCAGTTAGAATCACCTTTGGCAGTGATTACAGCTGTGAGTCTTTTTGGATAAGTTTCTAAGAGCTTTGCACACACCTGAATTGTACAATATTTGCACATTATTCTTTAAAAAATTATTCAAGCTCTGTCAAGTTGGTTTTTGATCATTGCTAGACAGCCATTTTCAAGTCTTGCCATAGATTTTCTAGACAATTTAAGACAAAACTGTAACTAGGCCACTCAGGAACATTCTATGTTGGTCTTGGTAAGTAACTCCAGAGTATACAGTATATTCAGAAAGTATTCAGACCCCTTGACTTTTTCCACATTTGGTTATGTTACAGCCTTATTCTAAAATTGATTAAATAGTTTTTTCCCCCTCATAAATCTACACACAATACCCCATGACAAAGAAAGAAAAGGTTTTTAGAAAGTTTAGCAAATGTATTCAAAATAGAAAATGGAAATATCACATTTACATATGTATTCAGACCCTTTACTTAGTGCTTTGTTGAAGCACATTTGGCAGCGATTACAGCCTTGGGTCATCTTGGGAATGACGCTACAAGCTTGGCACACCTGTATTTGGGGAGTTTCTCCCATTATTCTCTGCAAATCCTCTCAAGCTCTGTCAGGATGGATGGGGAGCATTGCTGCACATTTATTTTCAGGTCTCTCCAGAGATGTTCTATTGGGTTCAAGTCCGGGCTCTGACTGGGCATTCAAGGACATTCAGAGACTTGTCCCGAAACCACTTCTGCACTGTCTTGGCTGTGTGCTTAGGGTCGTTGTCCTGTTGGAAGGTGAACCTTTGCCCCAGTCTGAGGTCCTGAGCGCTCTGGAGCAGGTTTTCCATCAAGTATCTCTCTGTACTTTGCTCCGTTCATCTTTCCCTCAATCCTGACTAGTCTCCCAGTCTCTGCCACTGAAAAACATCCCCACAGCATGATGCTGCCACCGCCATGCTTCACCGTAGGGATGGTGCCGGGTTTCCTGCAGACGTGACGCTTGGCATTCATGCCAAAGAGTCCAATCATGCCAAAGAGTTTCATCAGACCAGAGTATCTTGTTTCTCATGGTCTTTACTGAGGAGTGGCTTCCGTCTGGCAACTCTACCATAAAGCCCTGATTGGTGGAGTGCTGCAGAGATGGATGTCTTTCTAGAAGTTTCTCCCATCTCCACAGAGGAACTATAGAGCTCTGTCAGCGTGACCGCCGGGTTCTTGGTCACCTCCCTGACCAAGGCCCTTCTCACCTGATTGCTCAGTTTGGTCGGTCGGCCAGCTCTAGGAAGTCTTGGTGGTTCCAAACTTCTTCTATTTAAGAATTATGGTGGCACTGTGTTCTTGTGGACCTTCAATGCTACAGAAATGTTTTGATACCCTTCCCCAGATCTGTGCCTTGACACAATCATGTCTCAAAGCTCTATGGACGATTCCTTCAAACTCGTGGCTTGGTTTTTGCTCTGACATGCACTGTCAACTGTGGGACCTTATATAGACAGGTGTGTGCCTTTCCAAATCATGTCCAATCATTTGAATTTACCACAGGTGGACTCCAAGTTGTAGAAACATCTCAAGGATGATCAATGGAAACAGGATGCATCTGAGCTCAATTTCAGTCTCATAGGAAAGGGTCTGAATACTTAATAATGTATTTCTGTTTAAAAAAATATATAGATTTGCAAACATTTCTAAAAACCTGTTTTCACTTTGTCATTATGGGGTATTGTGTGTAGATTGATGAGATTTGTATTTATTTCATCCATTTTAGAATAAGTCTGTAACGTAACAAAATTTGGAAAAAGTCGAGGGGTCTGAAAACTTTACGAATGCACTGTATATGGCCTTATGTTTTAGGTTATTGTCCTGCTGAAAGGTGAATTTGTCTGCCAGTGTCTGGTGGAAAGGAGACTGAACGAGGTTTCCTCTAGGAATTTTCTTGTGCCTAGCTCTATTCCGTGTAATTTTATACTAAAAAACTCCTTAGTCCTTGCCGATGACAAGCATACCCATAACATGATGCAGGCACCACCATGCTTCAACATATTAAAAAGTGGTACTCAGTGATGTGTTGTGTTGGATTTGCCCCAAACATAACGTTTTATATTCAGGACAAAAAGTTAATTTCTTTGGCACATGTTTTGCAGTTTTACTGCCATATTGCAAACAAGATGCATGTTTTGTTATATTTTTATTCTGTAGAGGCTTCCTTTTTTCACTTTGTCAATTAGGTTAGTATTGTGGAGTAACTAGAATGTTGTTGATCCATCCTCAGTTTTCTCCTATCTGTGACTGTTTTAAAGTCACCATTGGCCTCATGGTGAAATCCCTGAGTGGTTTCCTCTCCGGCAACTGAGTTAGGAAGGACGCCTGTATCTTTGTAGTGATAGGGTTTATATTGATACACCCTCCAAAGTGTAATTAATAATGTCACCATGCTCAAAGGGATATTCTATGTATTTTATTGTTTATCTATCAATAGGTGCTATTTTTGGTGAGGCGTTGGAAAACCTCCCTGTTCTCTGTGGTTGAATTTGTGTATGAATTTCACTGCTCGACTGATAACTAATATGACGTGTGGCGTACAGAGATGAGGTAGTCATTACAAAATCATGTTAAATACTGTTATTGCACACAGAGTGAGTCCATGCAACTTATTATGTGACTTGTTAATTAACTTCTTGGTGACAGGGGGCAGTATTCAGAAATTCAGATGAATACGTGCTCAAATTAAACTGCCTGCTTCTCGGGCCCAGAAGGTAGGATATGCATATTATTAGTAGATCTGTCTAGAAAACACTCTGAAGTTTCTAAATCTGTTTGAATGATGTCTGTGAGTATAACAGAACTCATATGGCAGGCAAAAACCTAAGAAAAAAATCCAACCAGAAAGTGACTTGTAGTTCTTCTATCTAATCCCTATTCAAACTACAGTGTCTGTGGGGTCATCCGTCTACTGTTACTGGGCAGAGAATAGGAGCTCAGTCAATCAGTGGACTGCCTGGGACCAGTGAGTTATTTACTGCGCGGGCACATTGGCGCGCCTCTCCTTCTTTTTCCTCTGTAATGAATACGCTATTGTCCGGTTGGAATATTATCGACGTTTTATGTTAAAAAGACCCTAAGGATTGATTATAAACATCGTTTGACATGTTTCTATGAACGGTAATGGAACTATTTGACTTTTCGTCTCTGGTTCTGCGCTCTCGCGTTATGCCTTTGGATTAGTGACCTGAACGCGCGAACAAAACGGAGGTATTTGGACATAAATATGGAGTATTTCGAACAAAAGAACATTTCTTGTGGAAGTGGAAGTCCTGGGAGTGCATTCCGACGAAGATCAGCAAAGGTAAGGGAAGATTTATAATACTAATTTAGTTGACTCCAGAACTTGGAGGGTAACTGTATAGCTTGCTTTGATGGCTGAGCTCTGTACTCAGAATATTGAAAAATGTGCTTTCGCCGAAAAGCTATTTTAAAATCTGACACAGCGGTTGCATTAAGGAGTAGTATATCTATAATTCTTTCAATAACTGTTGTAAAGTTTATCAACGTTTATGATGAGTATTTTTGTAAATTGATGTGCTCATTCACCGGGAGTTTTGGTGGGAATACATTTTCTGAACATCACGCGCCAATGTAAAATGGGGTTTATGGATATAAATATGAACTTTATCGAACAAAACATACATGTATTTTGTAACATTGAGTCCTGGGAGTGTCATCTGATGAAGATCATCAAAGGTTAGTGATTAATTTTAGCTGTATTTCTGGTTTTTGTGACGCCTCTCCTTGCTTGGAAAATGGCTGTGTGGTTTTTCTTGTCAAGGTGATGTCCTAACATAATCTAATGTTTTTCTTTCGCCGTAAAGCCTTTTTGAAATCGGACACTGTGGTTAGATTAAGGAGGATCTTATCTTTAAAATGGTGTATAATACTTGTATGTTTGAGAAATTTGAATTATGAGATTTTTGGTGTTTTGAATTTGCCACCCTGCTATTTCACTGGCTGTACCGCGGGTGGGACGCTAGCGTCCCACATAGCCCATGCTAGTTTTAAGCACAATTTTACTCCTGAACTCATTTAGGCTTGCCATAACAAAGGGGTTAGGAAGCGCTTCGAAAGGCTGGTCATGACACACATCAACATCATCATCCCAGACACCCTAGACCCACACCAATTCGGAGACCACCCCAACAGATCTACAGATGACGCAATCTCAATTGCACTTCACACTGCCCTCTACCACCTAGACAAGAGGGGAATTAACTATGTGAGAATTCTGTTTATAGACTACAGTTCAGCATTCAACACCATAGTCCCCTTCAAGGTCATCACCAAGCTAGGGACCCTAGGACTGAACCCCTCCCTCTGCAACTGGATCCTGGACATCGTGACGGGCCGCCCCTAGATGATGAGGGTAGGCAACAACACCTCCGCCACGTTGACCCTCAACATGGGGGCCCCTCAGGGGTGTGTGCTTAGTCCCCTCCTGTACTCCCTGTTAACCCACAACTGCGTGGCCGCGCACGACTCCAACACCATCATCAACTTTGCTGACGACATGATGGATGTCAGCCTACAGGGAGGAGGTCAGAGACTTAGCAGGGTGGTGCCAGAACAACAACCTCTCCCTCAACGGCAGTAAGACTGAGGAGCTGATTGTGGACCATAGGAGAAAGAGGGGAGAGAAGGCCCCCATCAACATCGACGGGGCTGTTGTGGAGCTTAACATGGTCCACATTAACCCGCAAAGTCAGAAAGAGGGCATAGCAGCACATCTTCCCCCTCAGGAGACTGAAATGATTTGGCATGGGCCCTCAGATCCTCAAAAAGTTCTACAGCTGCACCATCGAGAGCATCTTGACTGGCTGCATCACAGCTTGGTATGGCAATTGCACCAACCTTGACCGCAAAGCGTTACAAAGGGTTGTGTGGACAGCCCAGTACATCACTGGGGCCGAGCTCCCTGCCATCCAGGACCTCTATATCAGCTGGTGTCGGAGGAAAGGCACAAAAAATTGCAAAAACTCCAGCCACCCAAGTCATAGACTGTTCACTCTGCTACCGCCCTGCAAACGGTACCGGAGCATTGGATCTCGGACCACCAGGCTCCGAGGCAGCTTCTATCCCCAAGCCATAAGACTGCTAAATAGTTCATTAATGGTACCCTAACTGTCTGCACTGACTCTATCTTGCACTGACCCTATGCACACTCACTAGACTATATACACACACCATATACACACTCACACATTCACAAATACTACACACTCACAACACGCACGCATACCGAGACAACACAAACACACATACATACACACTTTTACACTCATCATTTGCTGTTGCTAGTCTGTTATTTATTTAACTCTTATTATTATCTATTTGGATGCCTAGTCACTTTACCCTGCCTTCATGTACATATCTACCTCAAATACCTTATGCCTCTGCACATTGATCTGGTACTGGTACTCCCTGTATATAGCTCCACATTGATCTGGTACTCCCTGTATATAGCTCCACATTAATCTGGTACTCCCTGTATATAGCTCCACATTGATCTGGTACTCCCTGTATATAGCTCCACATTAATCTGGTACACCCTGTATATAGCTCCACATTGATCTGGTACTCCCTGTATATAGCTCCACATTGATCTGGTACTGGTACTCCTGTATATAGCTCCACATTGATCTGATACTGGTACTCCCTGTATATAGCTCCACATTGATCTGGTACTGGTACTCCTGTATATAGCTCCACATTGATCTGGTACTGGTAGTCCCTGTATATAGCTCCACATTGATCTGGTACTGGTACTCCCTGTATATAGCTCCACATTGATCTGGTACTGGTACTCCCTGTATATAGCTCCACATTGATCTGGTACTGGTACTCCCTGTATATAGCTCCACATTGATCTGGTACTGGTACTCCCTGTATATAGCTCCACATTGATCTGGTACTGGTACTCCCTGTATATAGCTCCACATTGATCTGGTACTGGTACTCCCTGTATATAGCTCCACATTGATCTGGCCCTGGTACTCCCTGTATATAGCTCCACATTGATCTGGTACTGGTAGTCCCTGTATATAGCTCCACATTGATCTGGTACTCCCTGTATATAGCTCCACATTGATCTGGTACTGGTACTCCCTGTATATAGCTCCACATTGATCTGGTACACCCTGTATATAGCTCCACATTGATCTGGTACTTGTACTCCCTGTATATAGCTCCACATTGATCTGGTACTGGTACTCCCTGTATATAGCTCCACATTGATCTGGTACTGGTACTCCCTGTATATAGCTCCACATTGATCTGGTACACCCTGTATATAGCTCCACATTGATCTGATACTGGTACTCCCTGTATATAGCTCCACATTGATCTGGTACTGGTACTCCCTGCATATAGCTCCACATTGATCTGGTACTCCCTGTATATACTGTAGCTCCATTCTTGTGTATTTTATTTTATTTCTCGTGTTAGTTACTATTTCATTTTTTATTATTATTTGATAAACTCTGCATCGTTGGAAAAGGTTTGTAAGCAAGCATTTCACTGTAAAGTCTACATCAGTTGTATCTGATCAATACATTTGTAAGTGATAAATCAAATTGATTTGATTTTGAATACTTATTGACTCAAGACATTTCAGCTTTTGATTTATTATTAATTTGTAAAAAATGTCTAAACATAATTCCACTTTGACATTATGGGGTATAGTGTGTAGGCCAGTGACACAAAAATCTCAATGTAATACATTTTTCAGGCTGTAACACAACAAAATGTGGAAAAAGTCAAAGGGTGTGTCACGGCTGTCTGAAGGATCGGACCAAAATGCAGCGTGTTTGTAGTTCCACATCTTTATTTATTCGTGGAGCGTAATGCAATACATTAAATACTTGAACTAACAAAAAACAACGAACCGTGACGCAGAGAGAAAACACACTACTCAAAATGTCCCACCCACAAACACAGGTGGGACAAACATCAACATAAATATGACCTCCAATTAGAGGTAACGAGGATCAGCTGCCTCCAATTGGAGATCAACCCAAACATAGAAGTACAAAACTAGAAACTGAACATAGAAATACAAAAACAGACAAACACCCCCTGTCACGCCCTGACCTACTCTACCATAGAAAATAACAACTTACTATGGTTAGGATGTGACAGGGTGTGAATACTTTATGAAGGCCCTGTAGGACTCTGCCCTCTATATAGAAAATAGGGTGCCATTCGGGAAGCGTCCATGGTTATGAAACGCTTCAGCATTATCTATCAATCAGCATTATCCTAGACAGGCTCAACCATGGCTTGGCTAATATAATGCCTCTGATCCTGTCAACTGCATGACACACGATGATGAAGATTTGACGTGATGTAAAGAGCAAGAAGGAGTCCATCCAGTCAGTGGCACATGCAAAGAGCGGCGTTATGCTGGTGCACACTGGCAGTATAGAACAAACCAGATGATTATGAACTAGTTTGCCAGTTGCAGTGGTACGTGGTACGTGGACTTTCTGTTGTGGGGTTGACCCCTCAATAAAAGTAAAATTCGACATAAAATTGATTCCAAATCTCATGTGTACTGCACTATTCAATACAGGCTATAGAGAAAAACTTCATAGGAAGCAGCAAGTATTTGCCCTGTTAATCTGAGATTTAATTCTGTCTATATAGGAGTTATGGAGGATGACTGTTATTCTACTCCTCCTAGGGCAAGTCAATATTCTCCATCGCAATGAGAGAATTATTGCGCAGACCAAGCCAGACAGACAAACAGACAGACAAGCAGGCAAGTCTGGTCCTACTGCTGCTCTCCTCTCAGGCCATGCAGTGTCAATACATCTCTCTGAGTCTGAGTCTGATCAGTCTGAGTCTGATCAGACAGGGGGACAGTGCCAAAGAACCGGATTAACCATAATGCAGGCTTTCACTGTAAAGTCAGACAAATCATGCTAGGAGGATTATGGACAAAAATAATAACGGATATGTTTGGAATCTGGAAACGTGTTTATGCATGATGACTCTGTTTGCTTTATGCAAACATCACTGAGAGAGATGAGTGACCGGAGGCCTATGGATATCTTCTATATAAACTGGAAGTGGTACAGGATAATAATGACTAGTGAGCTCATTGATACATGTATGGTATAAATAAATGGTGATCAGTTATGGTTACAAATTATGCCCTGTCTGGAGACAAAAGACAAAAAGTTGCTGACATGCTGTTATGACATAAAATTAAATAGAACATTTCAAGCAATAAGTTTATATAATTCCTTAAAGAGTACATTTTTTTAATCAAAAACCAGATGTATTTTACAAGGGAAGTCAATTCAGAACAAATTCTGATTTACAATGACAGCCTACCCCTGCCAAACCTTTACGACGCTGGGCCAAAATGAACCAGGATCTGTAGTGATGCCTCTAGCACTGCGCCACTCAGGAGCTCAGTTATAGAGAAACAGGTCAATTCTGGTCTTCATTTTGACAGTTTGTTGCAAACATGACATAGCACTAAGTGTACAAAACATTAGGAACACTTTCCTAATATTGAGTTGCACCACCTTTTGCCCACAGAACAGCCTCCACTGGGATGCTGGCCCATGTTGACTCCAATGCTTCCCACAGTTCTGTCAAGTTGGCTGGATGTCCTTTGGGTGGTGGACCATTCGTGATATACACAGGAAATAGTCGAGCATGAAAAATCTGGCACCTACCACCATACCCCGTTCAAATGCACTTAAAACTTTTGTCTTGCCCATTCACCCTCTGAATGGCACACATACACAATCCAAGTCTCACTTGTCCCAAAGTTCCTCGTCATCTACACTGATTAAAGTGGATTTAACAAGTGACATCAATAAGGGATCATAGCTTTCACTTGGATTCACCTGGTCAATCTGTCATGGAAATAATATCTCAAGGGAGGGGTTCGGTATGAAATACACTCCCTTCTAGATGTGCTGGGTGGTACCAACTCAAGGCTTACTATAAAAGCAGGTGACCGTGCTTTATTTGGCAATGGTTTTGGTAAATGGAGTGTGCTAATATATTTTGCATGATGCTTCCTTGACTAGGGCACATTCATATGTTGGTAGATGGCACATTTCCAGATATGACCAAAATCAATGTTTTTGCTTACCATTTCATACACACCTATGTGTTTTACGAAAACAAAACAACAACATGCAGGCTATGAGGATTATACCTTTATATTTGTAGCTAAATCCATCTTAACAAGAAATAGAGGACAATGGTGGTCATGTCAACTCGTATGTTTCCCAACACACAACTATGACTGACTGGGGGCACAGTTGCCTAGTTGGCTCAAAATTCAATGATTGTGAGTTCTAATCCCGCATGGGGCAGATACATACAGTTGAAGTCAGAAGTTTACATACACTTAGGTTGCAGTCATTAAAACTTGTTTTTCAACCACTCCACAAATTTCTTGTTAACAAACTATACTTTTGGCAAGTCAGTTAGGACATCTACTTTGTGCATGACACAAGTAATTTTTCCAACAATTGTTTACAGACTGATTATTTCACTTATAATTCACTGTATCACAATTCCAGTGGGTCAGAAGTTTACATACATTAAGTTGACTGTGCCTTTAAACAGCTTGGAAGATTCCAGAAAATGATGTCATGGCTTTAGAAGCTTCTGATAGGCTAATTGACATAATTTGTGTCAATTGGAGGTGTACCTGTGGATGTATTTCAAGGCCTAACTTCAAACTCAGTGCCTCTTTGTTTGACATCATGGAAAAATCAAAAGAAATCAGCCAAGACCTCAGAAAAAAATTGTAGACCTCCACAAGTCTGGTTCATCCTTGGGAGCAATTTCCAAATGCCTGAAGGTACCACGTTCATCTGTCCAAATAATAGTATACAAGCATAAACACCATGGGACCATGTAGCCATCATACCGCTCAGGAAGGAGACGCGTTCTGTCTCCTAGAGATAAACATACTTTGGTGCGAAAAGTGCAAATCAATCCCAGAACAACAGCAAAGGACCTTGTGAAGATGCTGGAGGAAACAGGTACAAAAGTATCTATATCCACAGCAAAACGAGTCCTATATCGACATAACCTGAAAGGCTGCTCAGCAAGGAAGAAGCCACTGCTCCAAAACCGCCATAAAAAAGCCAGACTACAGTTTGCAACTGCAGATGGGGACAAAGATCATACTTTTTGGAGAAAAGTCCTCTGGTCTGATGAAACAAAAATAGATCTCTTTGGCCATAATGACCGTCGTTATGTTTGGAGGAAAAAGGGGGAGGCTTGCAAGCCGAAGAACACCATCCCAACCGTGAAGCACGGGGGTGGCAGCATCATGTTGTGGGGGTGCTTTGCTGCAGGAGGAGGGACTGGTGCACTTCAGAAAATAGATGGCATCATGAGGGAGGTAAAGTATGTGGATATATTGAAGCAACATCTCAAGACATCAGTCAGGAAGTTAAAGCTTGGTCGCAAATGGGTCTTCCAAATGGACAATGACCCCAAGCATACTTACAACGTTGTGGAAAAATGGCTTAAGGACAACAAAGTCAGGGTATTGGAGTGGCCATCACAAAGCCCTGACCTCAATCCTATTGAATATTTGTGGGCAGAACTGAAAAAGTGTGTGCGAGCAAGTGGCCTACAAACCTGACTCAGTTACACCAGCTCTGTCAGGAGGAATGGGCCAACATTCACCCAACTTATTGTGGGAAGCTACCTGAAACGTTTGGCCCAAGTTAAACAATTTAAAGGCAATACTACCAAATACTAATATAGTGTATGTTCTGGCCCACTGGGAATGTGATGAAAGAAATAAAAGCTGAAATAAATCATTCTCTCTTATTATTCTGACATTTCACATTGTTAAAATAAAGTGGTGATCCCAACTGACCTAAAACAGGGAATTTTTACAAGGATTAAATGTCAGTCAAATAAAATTAAACTCAGTTGTTCACAAGTCCAAAGGTGTATGTAAACTTCTGACTTCAACTGTACATACCTGTGTATTTGGGGATCCTTTATTTACAATATTCACCCCATGCCCACACACTTCTAATTCTGAAAAGTGAAAGCCTACCTGTGAGAGAGCTCGCCCTGGTAGTAGTTGTAGGTTGTATACAGAACCCAAAACCAATATGTGTGTTCATTTGAAAAAGAGCTACTGCGATGCAGGTTGAATTGAGCCCCTAATCTTAATTTTCATGGTGATGATTACACTTTTCTTCCCAACACAATACATGTGAGTCCACATTTGAAAGATTTATTTTATACCCCATTAGGGATTCGTATTTACACCTCAAGTGGCAACAGATGTCAGGAACGCGGCGCCTTACCACTGTGAGCTAACTGTGCAGAGGGCTTTTTTCTAGCGATGCACACAGTGTCATTATCAGAGCGTGTCAGTGGACTTCTGCTAAGTATGTTTACTGAGAAAGTTTTGGGACAGATACATCTACGTTCACCTACCAACAAAATTCATATTTATTAGCAATTCCTCCCACCCACAACTTCACCCACAACTTCTCACCTGAATGCATGAGATTGCGGTTGACAGTTACCCTTTAAAGTATTTGAACTTGAAATTAAATATTTCGAGGCTCCAAAACATATTCAATTAAAAAGCAATAATATCAAGTACCAAAACTGAATTCAATTTACCTGGTTATCGCTGCAGCATGGACACAAACCACACCACTTCTCGTCTATTGCTCAATTATCACTGACACATCGAGAAGCGAACTCCAGTCTCCACGATTAACTTCACAATAGGATTTAAAATTCGATAGTTTTTATTCTCCAAAATAACGGTTTGTCAAGGTTGTCAGATGCGACCTAGAGAGATGTCCTGCGAAATGCTCACAGTGCGCGCTTGTCACATCACAAGCCTGGTTTGCTGCGCCCACTTGTATCAACAATGTTAATTCTTCACGACGGATCACAGTAAGAATAATTGTCGGTTGTTCGTGTTCAGTGATGTGTAGTGACTGTCTATTAAAAAGAGAAAGGTGCGCTGCCCACTGATCTTTTAATAGAAAAGATAGTGACTCCAGTTCCACCACGCGCTGCGCTCGTGCACACCTCCCACTTGCGGACTCTGTTCTAGATATGACACGCGCTCCCAGCATCATCAGCAGAAGCTCTAGAGCTCCTCTCACCAATCTGATTATAAAAACCATGGCCGCAGTGGACTTTAATCCAGATTAAATACTCCAGCCTCAACACACTCTCACACACACACGCGCACACACACCTAGAGTGAAACAGAGATGCTCAGTTGGTGTTGCTTCTATAGCCTACCTCTCTTTTTTATAGAAGATTTAGCTTTATTCTGAAGTCATTATATGAATTCAAACAATTGTGAAACCACATATGAAATGGCCAATATATTATTTCACACAAGCAAGCCAATAAAAAAATATACAATCACATTTTGAGTCAGTCTATTTTTTCACAGGCCATGGATGCTATGACAATGCACTCAACCCCATTCTATAGAAACCTTTATTAACTTGTCCTATAGATAAAACGAGGAGGAGTCAGCTCTCTGGCCTGGAGCAGGAGAACACTTAAGAAAGCAGGGGAAAGGGAGAAAATAATGAATAGGGCACTCGTCTATCTTGGCCTAGATACAGAAAGCTCTGGAAATGACAAGGAACAGGGCATACATAGTGTTCAGACTCACTGCTGCAGCTGGGGAATACCCCCCCCCCATCTCTTTCTACCATCTCTCTCTACCATCTCTCTCTACCATCTCTCTCTCCCTCTCTCCCTCTCGCTCTTTCTCTCCTGCTTTCTCTCTTCTTCTCTTCCGCTCTCTCTCTCTTCTCTCTCAATCCCCTCTCTCGCTCTAGGATAACCCCCTATTAGAGGATACCTTTCTCTGCCCAAAGGAACAGTTGTTGTTGTAGCTATTCTCAAGGATACTGTGACATCATACCGTTCATCCCTCTCCTCTAACACAACACTGATGTTTTTTTCTTACAATGGGAGCAGAGCCAACATACTGAATACATCATCTACATCAAGCAGAGTCATCTCTTTCAAGTCCTATATAGACATGGTCTGCATCTTAAATGGCAGCCTTCTCCCTATATAGTGCATTACCTTCAGCCAGGGCTCAAAAGCAGTGCACTGTGTAGGGAATAGGGTGCCTTTTGGGACGCAGACATGGTCCGATGGCTTCCTCAGAGGTCCCTGATATAAATGAATAAAGACACATTGATTCTGTGGGGTACATTAATATATCATTATAATGACTGATTTACATAAGAATACATTTGCACTGACTATATTTAGAAACCTGATATCAGATAGTACATCTAGCAACATATGAATTTATTAACATATGATACTATGATAATTAGGTATTATCACACAGCAATTAGACAACTCTATATTGCAGTATATTGGCCTAATGACTGATTTACCTACAAATTGTATTCAGACAATGTTGTTCAGACTTTGTTTAGACTTAATAATATAATACTGTAGATCCATGGTCTTATCTGGCTTAAAGGCGTTATGATAATTACACTACTGTATAATATTACATTCTGAAATTAAATGAGCACTTGGGCCCAGGGGGTTCTCTAACTAACCACTCCCCATCCGTCCATGTGTGTGTTTATGGGTCTCCCCTTGCATACCTTGCCATCTGTTGACATATGCAGCTGTTCAAAAATAGCCCTCTCCATGGCACCAGAAATTTCTCTAGGTAGCCAACAGATAGGCACTAGGCTAAGGGCTAGTTGTGTGTATGCGAGTGTGTGTCTGCACAATGACCATGCGTTTACTACCGACTCTATTCAAAATAAGGAAGACACCGTAAGAGCTTTGGATAGAGGGCCACTGTTCACCTTTTGTATGGCTTTGGTTGGGAGTGTATTTGTTTATTTTATTATTTTATTCAGATCCACAGGCAACAGGCCTACTCTTTAGGCATATCATTTCCACTGAAGTGACTGTATCCAGTCCACCAAGTCACTTTGTGACATGGAACCTTTACCTTTTCTTGACCAGTTTCAGGAATTCCACCATATCCATGGAACCAACGTGCGGCTAGACCCTACGGGGACCCAGGCTACCCGAGTGGAAAGCTTTGCCAACGGGGTGTGCTTCAGCAGAGAGCCCCTGAGTCCTGGGGAGATCTTCCTGGTGGAGATCGAGGAGAAGGAGCTGGGCTGGTGTGGCCACCTGCGGATCGGGCTGACCGCCAGAGACCCTCTGACCTTCGAAATGGTGCCTGAGTACTCCCTGCCTGACCTCATGGACCTGGGGGACAGCTGGGTGTTTGCTATCACACGCAACCACAACCGGGTGGTGGAGGAGGAGGCTGTGGCACCTCAGGGAGAGGGGGCAGGAGATGGAGGGTTGGCCGGGGGTCATAGGTTAGGGGACGGTAGGGAAGAGGGAGGTAGGAGGCTACCTAGGCTGGGGGGTGGTGATGTGGAAGAAGAAGCGATTAATCCCAAACCCAAGACGTTCTTCACTGACTCCCACCTGCACATTGAGAAAGTTAAAATCCCCATGGACAAGCTGGTTGGTCGGAGTCGACCCGGACGCTTCAGCCACATCTTGGATGACCTGTACAAGACCAATGCCCTCCCCCCCACTGCCAGACGTAGTCGGATAGGGGTGCTGTATGTGCCCAAAGGACAGGGCCTGGCTGACATGCATGTTGTCATTAACGGAGAGGATATGGGTGCATCAGCTAAGGGCATCCCAATGCTGCAGCCTTTGTATGCTGTGGTTGATGTGTACTCTGCTACAAAGCAAGTTCGCATTGTCCAGGTGGAATATGGATGTAAGTGTCAAGTGAATGAAACCAAAACATATACAATATACATATCCAAATATTTCAGATTGAGGTCGTTGTAGTTTCTATTAATTCGTTTTAACAAGGCTTTTCTTTCTCTCTTTTCTCATACCTTGCTTCAGTTTCCTCCCTGCAGACTCTGTGTAGAAAGTGCATCCAGAAAAACATAGTCCACAGGATGGCTCTGGACTGGCTGGAACTGCCTGAGAGACTCAAACACTACTGCAAGTATGAATGACAGACAGAGCACTTTGGACTGAGCACCTCCTGAAGAAACTTCTCACGAGAGCCGAACTTAAGATCCAAGTGGTTTATGCATTTCAGAAAAGATAAATGTACTTCATGTGTTTATATATTTGAGATCTTCTTTACAATGAATCCCTGGTCTCTTACCAGTTATGTTTTTAATTAATGATTGACATATTATTTTTGGTATGTCAGAGATGCTTTTATGGAAAACTGGTAAATAAATGGATGACATCAACTTCTTATGATCTATTTTCCTCCTATATCTACCATACAGTTATTTGTGTCCGCTGTTCGTGTGTCCTGAAAAGTATTCTAGATGTATCACTTACTTAGGCTACTTGTAACTCACTTGCTTCGCCAGGACTTTCTCCAAGATTCACTTGTTGTCTCACTGTTTGTCCAACACTGACATCTAGTGGTCAAGATTTGAACCGAGGGCAGGCTTGCGTAATACAACTTGGTCACATGTGCGGAAGCTTATCTTGTAGCCCGATCCATTCTGTGCTGGCAGTTTATTTAAGTGTCGCTGTCAAAGCTCATCTCCACAAATAGTGTTCTCTCTTTACATTCAGAATGTCTTTTTGCTCATTTTTTGATGGCGAGGTCTATAAAGACCATTTCAAACCAGGTGAGTATTTCTGTGATTTCTGTGATGCTTTGATTGGTGTTGTAACTTGCTTTTGTTTCAGGATTAAATACTACTGAACTGTTACTACAGGCTAATTAATCAGTTATCTAAGCTGCAGGTTAGGCTACTATTCTTATGTGTTATACAAGGTTTGTATAAAAACCTCACTACATCTAAAATAGCCATTACATGTCTTATAATGCAATATAAATATCTTGTTACATACATAATGTGTATCTTTCCTTAATCATGACTTAACCCCCTAACTGGTTCTTTCTAGGTATGTATGTGTGTTCTCAGTGCAACAACCCGCTGTTCTCCAGCAGGTCTAAGTTCCCCCACTCCTCCCCATGGCCTGCCTTCACTGAGACCATCAAAGAGGACAGTGTCACCAAGATGATGGAGTCACTCACAGCCTTCAAGGTAGGCTGACTCTCCTAGAGATTTACATGAATATCCCAGATTGTGCCTCTAAACCCAATCTTAAATAGCTGTAAATATCAGAGTTGACCTTTAATGGGATTGTTTACCCCAAAATCAGTGTCTCTTCTTACCTCAATAGTGGTGTAATGTTGTGGTAATGGTGTCCAGGTGCTTTGTGGGAAGTGTGGTAACGGACTGGGCCATGAGTTTGTCAACGACGGTCCGGAGGAAGGCATCTCACGATTCTGAATATTCAGCAACTCGCTCAAGTTTGTCCCAAATAAAGGTAACGTGCCAAAAGATTAATCGGAAAAAATAACTGTTTGGTTTATGTATATGTAACAGTGTAGGTTCCGTCCCTCTCTTCGCCCCAACCTGGGCTCGAACCAGGGACCCTTGCACACATCAACAACTGACGCCCACGAAGCATCGTTACCCATCGCGCCACAAAAGCCGCGGCCCTTGCAACGCAAGGGGAACAACCACTTCAGGTCTCAGAGCGAGTGACGTCACTGATTGAAACACTATTAGCGCGCACCACCGCTAACTAACTAGCCATTTCACATCGGTTACATATAGTTGTGTTAATATTAACCTCGTTGAATGAGGATTTGCCTTTGTCAAAATAAAAATGTCAAAATTTGGACTCACATTTGCTTTTCTATTTGAGTGTGTACTAAAATGCACTCTCCTCTCTCTCTTTCTCTTCGCTCTCCTCACCTTGCTCCAGACAAACAGTAAGTCGAGTTGAGGAGCCCAAGCAGGTAGCTGTAGCCTCACATCACAGCCCTGTGTAAGGGACTGGTCAGTATGTGACGTGGACAGGAACAAGGCCCAGGAGGGACACCCTGTACACTGATGACTCTATGACCAGCCTGGAATACAGGGACATTCTAGAGAAACATTATTTTTCCCCAAGATAGTTGTTCTATAGATGTGGTAGTTTTTTCAGTGCATTACAGATATAAAAGCATTCCTTGAAAACCTCTTATAATAAGCATGCAGATTTGGTTCATCTTTAAGATATAGGTTACGTTAAGATATAGGCCTATGGTGGATTATATGCTTTTTATGCTAATCTGCACTCCATTGCTTTGTAGCAGCTCAAGCATGTGAAGCAATTGTAGTTTTTTTTGTATTTAATTATTTGATGACTTGTTTGAATATACTTACCATATATTCCGTAAAAAGGTGACACAGTTGGTGCAAGGTGTCATGTTCTTGAAAAAAAACTCTCTGCAACTTAGCCAAAGACATACGCAGGCTTGCTATCACATCTATGCATTTGATGTACATGTATAATTCTCATTGAAATATCACTTCCTTATATTATTTACATAAATATTGAACAATTAGCTGAATTTTGGTTGAATGGACCATTTGTGATTTAACATTGCTACAGTATATTTGCACATTGAGCCATGTAAAATGGCATACTTGAATTGACTAGCATGATTGCTTATTATTTATATGATCTCGTATGTCATTTATGACTATGAGTCTTCGGTTGTGTGATTCCTATGACATTATTTTAATTAATACATGTTCTAACTGGCAATGCAAATGGAATAAACAATGATTTTTCCGGTATGAATACAATTGCACTGATGAAATGCAGATGCTCATGATTCTATTATATTGATAACAATAAATGACTATAGTTTATTAAAACCATTGCCTCTGTTACATTGTCTCTCATTATTTACTCAGAAATTGAGAAATCCGTTCGAATTGAGGTTATAGACATTTGCAATTCATGTCCAGCTGGTGGGGCCATCTCTCTGTAAATGAGCCACTGAAAGCACCCCCAGCTTGGCGCATCGGATTTTGTATGCCTGGTCGTGGGAAAGGAGTATTTTAAAGTAAGGAAAACACTCACCTGAATTGGCCAGATTTAGGTTGGTGGAACTTGAAGTGTAGATCGTTTTAACAAAAAATGTAGCTGAACATTGCACACCGTACTGTGTTTAACGTCTTCGTGATGCAGTGTATAGTGTGTCACCAACATTTTGGCAGCAAGCTGTCTTTTAGTTATTTGATTATGTACCAAGGGGCCAGGGTTGGTCTCTTTCTCTGTGCCCCAGCTGGAAGTCATTCTGTGGGCCTTGGCAGTGGCACAGACAGACCCTGTGGGGGAAGGAGTGGCCCTGCAGACCAGCTAGACTCAGAGGGGTATCATTTACTGTACCAGCACTACCAACAGACACACTGCCCTCTTACGCATCACATACTCGCTCTTGACATCATGTATCTGAAGCAGTTCCTACTCTGCTGTATGTGTCTTGTGGGAGCTGCTGTGTGTTTTTGTGGATTTCACCACAAGTGTTATGCTTATTTTCTTTAAAAAGATTGATCCTTGTAGTGAACATTTACTGTATGACTCAATGTTTAAGAGCGTGTACTAGAGCCCATTAAAACAAAGCAGAGTTCAGACATTTTTAAACCTATATAATCAACACACTGAAGACCTAAACATGAGTATAAATGCATACATTTTGACCTACGTATCCCTCAGTTACGCCCTTTGAAAACCAACATATGATCTCAACTCCATTAGGGTTAAACTGTCTGACCTGGCTGTTGTCATTGTAGTCAGAAAAGAAGAGGAAGACAATCTGTTTCCCTCCAGCAGGTGACGTCTTTTCGTTGTTTCGCCCACCAAGCAAGGAGTGTTTGCATGGAGGTCAATGAATGTTGAATTTGGCTAATACTTGAGGTTTATTTGATCTAATAGAAGTTTAGTAATGTTTAAGTTGTTATGAGTGTACTAATATAAGTAGGACACAAGACATCCCAGCAACTTTGAGAAAAACACTTTATATCAGACTTGTCTCGAGGTAGCTATGCATATTCATAAAATGAGGCTAGTAGCATCTCTCTCCATTGCATACAGGCAGGTGACGTCAAAAACCCTCATTGAATATTCAAAAAAGGATGACAATAATTAGAAGAAAGAATAGGCGGGAGCTAGACTGCCCGCCGGGCCGCTTTATGGACAACAACTACCATTGTTAAGGCGGAGAGACATGTATCTTGTCAGATATAAATCATCTTTGTTATATTGTTTCTAGTGTCCATTTGCCATACCTCCAAAATCATGTTGCCATACCTCCAAAATGTTGTATTGCAAAAACTGGTTGAATGGTCCGCTGACACCCAGCGGAAAGATTTATTACAGTTCAAGAACCTTAGAACGGGTGCTGTGTGTGTGCGTCACTGTTTTCCGTCCAGGTAGTTATTGCCTATGCTAGTTTTCAAGTTATTTTTTTATTTCACCTTTATTTAACCAGGTAGGCCAGTTGAGAACAAGTTCTCATTTACAACTGCGACCTGGCCAAGATAAAGCAAAGCAGTGCGACAAAAAACAACAACACAGAGTTACACATGGGATAAACAAACGCACAGTCAATAACACAATAGAAAAATAGAAAATTCGATATACAGTGTGTGCAAATGGAGTAAGGAGGTAAGGCAATAAATAGGACAAAGTAGCAAAGTAATTACAATTTAGCAAATGAACACTGGAGTGATAGATGTGCAGATGATGATGTGCAAGTAGAAATACTTGTGTGCAAAAGGGCAAAAAAAATTTCAAATAACAATATGGGGATGAGGTAGGTAGTTGGATGGGCTATTTACAGATGGGCTGTGTATAGCTGCAGCGATCGGTAAGCTGCTCAGATAGCTGATGCTTAAAGTTAGTGAGGGAGATATAAGTCTCCAACTTCAGCGATTTTTGCAATTCGTTCCAGTCATTGGCAGCAGAGAACTGGAAGGAAAGGCTGCCAAAGTAGGTATTGGCTTTGGGGATGACCAGTGAGATACCTGCTGGAGCGCGTGCTACGGGTGGGTGTTGCTATGGTGACCAGTGAGCTGAGATAAGGTGAAGCTTTACCTAGCAAATACTTATAGATGACCTGGAGCCAGTGGGTTTGGTGACGAATACGTAGCGAGGGCCAGCCGACGAGAGCATACAGGTCGCAGTGGTGGGTTCCTTGTCTCCATTCGTCCACATGGCTGTGCTTTGCTACCAAATCTAATGAGTTGATAATCAAGTGTATTATTGCTGGGCTGGAATAGAAGTCTGCTCACCCAGTAGATCAGGGAGTGGAGCAAGGTTGGCTAGGGCTCGTATGGAGTTTTGTTTGTTCACTAGAAATCATGCTTTAGTAATAATATCCTACTTGTTACTACTCAATTATCTATTGTTATTTAGACTAAGATATCTAATCTTTACATACCAGTTAGCTTATTTGTACATTTTGATTCTTTCAAGTGAAGTGTTTAAAGTTGTTTTAATTGTTAAACTATTTTTCAAAATGAACTTCTGTCAATGTTGATTAATCACTATATAGACAAAAGTATGTGGGCACCCCATTAAATGAGTGGATATGGCTATTTCAGCCACACCCGTTGCAGACATGTGTATAAAATCGAGCACACACTCCATAGAGAAACATTGGCAGTAGAATGGCCTTACTGAAGGATAAGCTAGTGACTGGGCTAACACAGCCAACCTTTTAGGTCAATAATATGCTGTTTTTATTAACATTTTGTTGGCTTTATAATCATGAAAGAAATATAACTAGCTAGTAGCTAGCTAGTTAAACCTAGGTAGCTTTATACCTAGGTAGCTTACAAGGTTAGCTGACTGTTCTCAAAACAAACCTCATTGTTGCCATCTACTTCCTGTCCCTCATGCTAGTCTTTACAGCCAAATATCACTTCAGAAACGTCAAAATGTAAAATATTTATATGGCCAGCATTGTAGATCATTTCTCCCCTCTTGCTGCAGCTATAGCTCATCTCGTAATAACAGAAATTCTGTGAAAACCAGTGTGCTGCAAACATTGTAAAATGCAAGCCATTTGATTTGTTACGAGGTGTCACTGATTTACACAGGGTTCCGACCCCTCTTCAGCTTATTTCTGCCATGGAAATTCCCCAGGCTTTGCGACGAGGCTAGTGTTCCTAGCAGTGATGACAGATCCAACACATGACTCTGCACTTTCACTCTAATTACATGTTGAAGGAAGGCTTTAACACCTTCGCCACGCTGATCTTCAAAACGGGGAACCCACAGGGGTACATGCTCAACCCCCTCATGTATTCCCTGTTCACCCATGACTGCGTGGACACGCACGTCTCCAACTCAATCATCAAGTTTGCTGATGACACAACAGTGGTAGGCCTGATTATCAACAATGATGAGACAGCCTCCAGGGAAGAGGTGAGAGCCCTGGTGGAGTGGTGCCAGCAAAATAAACTCTTCCTCAACATCAACAAAATGAAGAAGCTGATTGTGGACTTCAGGAGACAGCAGAGAGAGCACGACGTGGCCACAGCGGAGAGGGTCTAAAGCGTCAAGTTTCTCGGCTTGTACATCACTGACAACCAGTGATGTAGTGCTAAAAAAAGGTGGGTAAACTATAAACTCCAGTGGGCGATCGAGATAAGACGAACAACCACTGATATAAACCAAAATATATTACATTTTCAGAACTCTATTGTTTGATTGCATTTTCATGCAGGTCTTTAGGCAAGAAGGCCTAATGTAATTTCCTGTAGTTAACAATGACACAAAATGCACATCCCTCCCAAAATAGTTAATTTGGCCTGGACACCAAAAAAGTCCAGAAAAATAGGATGTGCAGATGTTTATATTCAACTTTGTTATCTTTTTAATTACGTTCATGCTCTTAGTATCTTAAGTGAGCTGCACTGCAATTCAGTGTTCTATATTGTAAACTGATAAAGTGCACGAGTGTAAAATGCCCTTAGTGGACTATAAAATGTTGTATTCTATACCCATTTGAAGAGAAACAAGTTATAAATGTCACATCCTGACGAGTATAGAGGATATTTTGTTATTGTAGTTTGGTCAGGACGTGGCAGAGGGTAGTGTATTTATGTATTACGTTTTTTTGTTTGGTCACTGGTTTATGTGTGTTTTCTATGGGTATGTTCTAGGTTAGTTTTTCTATGTGTAGGTTGGGTGTTGGACTCTCAATTGGAGGCAGGTGTTTCTAGTTGCCTCTGATTGGGAGTCCTATAAGTAGGTGTGTGTTTTGTTTGTTCACTTGTGGGTAGTTGTTTGAGAGCACTGCTTCTGTTGAGCCTGCGTCTCTGTTCCTGTCTGTAATTTGTTTATTGTTTTTCCGTGGTGTTTGCATTTTGATGAATAAATATGTTGAGCACGCAACCCGCTGCGCTTTGGTCCCATTCTCTCTTCATTGACAGTTGTGACAATAAATGTGTTTGATGAGAATAAAGATTGTCTTATGGGACCCCATTTAAATTTCTATGTACATAGTCATTGAACACTGGCACATTAAAACCTCTGTGGGATCGGTGTCCCTAAACCGGGACAGTTGTTTCTCAATATGCGATAATGTGACTAGAATGACGTTGTAAACACAGCCAATTCCGGAACATAGACATGTCTTATATGGGCAGAAGGCTTAAATTCTTGTTAATCTAACTGCATTGTCCAATTTACAGTAGCTATTAGAGCAAACAATATCATGCTATTGTTTGAGGATAGTGCACAACAACAAAACACTTTTATCATGGCAACTGGTTTGATACATTCACCTCTGAAGGTAAATAATATCTGAATGTATGGCCTTTCTCTTGCACGTCAAAGATGATAAAAAAATAAGAAAAAAAGATAACATGTTTATTTCTTTGTATTATCTTTTCCCAGATCTAATGTGTTATATTCTTCTACACAAATTTCCCATTTCCGCAAACTTCAAAGTGTTTCCTTACAAATGGTATCAAGAATATGCATGTCCTTGCTTCAGGTACTGAGCTACAGGCAGTTAGATTAAGGTTCCGATCCTTAAAAGGTTTTAATAATGTTTACATACTGTTTTACCCACTTTATATGTATATAATGTATTCTAGTCATGGCTCGTCCTATAAGAGACTGAACATCACTTCACAATCCTGGGTAGTGCAGGCCAGCCAAACACAAAGCAATGTTTTGACTGCCTCTCGAACACAAAACTGTTAGGTAAGACACAAACGGGATTGAACAGTGTATTCTGTTGTGGCATACATACATAAACAACCAGTTGTGCCATGCTGTACTCTGACATTGATCTCGGTGTGAAGAGCTACGTGACATTTTTCCACCAGAGGGATTGACCCTCATATTAACTGAAACTGTGTAAGACATTACGTAAATAAATGTTTACTCAGCAGTCAAATGCACCAAATACTGTGTGCACATGAGTCAAGTTCAATGGTTTACGCAGTACTGTCTGGCCCAGTCATTACAATGCAACTCTCTCAGTCTTCTTAAAGCAGAGTCATCTACAGGACTTGAGTTGAAGGTGATTTGAGGACACTGCTGAACCTGAGTTAATGAGCTTGATCAAAGCAGAGACTTGTCATGCATTCATCTGAAACCACAGTCGCTGAAAATCGAACACTTCAAATAGATTATGTATCTAAAAGTATTTTAAACTAACATGTCCGGTAAAGTGGGGGGATGAGGTTAATGTTTGATACAGAGGTAACATTCAGAAAAGTGTGAAAGTCTTAGCTACACACCAGAAAAACAGGAATATGCACTTGATGCGCTTATACTGTACTTAGTACAGTACACACTGCAGCTGCTTTTACCCAATAGGTATCACTGAGGACAGGGACACAAATAAAGTCACCAACCCTAGCAGTGAGACAGCAGGTGTGTCTTGGTTATTAGTGTACATGGGACCTACAGACCCGCATACTCCATCCTTCACACACACGCACACACACACACGTGCACGCACACGCAGACACACATGCACACGCACACACACACACACACACACACACACACACACACACACACACACACACACACACACACACACACACACACACACACACACACACACACACACACACACAGGATGATCTGAACGTTAGATAACTGGGCAGCAGAAATGTGTAATCAGGGTACAGCTGAAGAAAATAGACATCACTTCACAATTCTGGGTAGTGCAGGCCAGCCCGACACAAAGCAATGTTTTGGCTGCCTCAGAGAAGTATGCGTCTCGACCACAAAGCTGTTAGGTAAGCCACAAACTGGTTTGAACAGTGTATTCTGTTGAGGCAGACGTAGACGACCAGTTGTGCTCTGACATGTAGCTCTTCACACCGAGATCAGTGACATTTTAGCCACAGGGATTTACCCTCATATTAACTGTAACAGTTATGTGTAAGATATTATGCAAATCTACATTTGCTTAGCAGTAAAATCCACGAATACTGTATGCATGTGAGTCAAGTTCAATTGTTTACGTAGTACTTTCTGGCCTAGTCATTACAATGCAACTCTCTCAGTCTTCTTAACCTCTCTGGGGTATGTGGGACGCTAGCGTCCCACCCGCGGGACACACTATTCAACAGCCAGTGAAATAGCAGGGCGGCAAAAACCAGAAATACAGCTCAAATGAATCACTAACCTTTGATGATCTTCATCAGATGGCACTCATAGGACTTCATGTTACACAATACAAGATAAAGTTCATGTTTGATGTATAGCATTAATCTTTAGGATGTTTTTATCATAAATCTTCAGTAATATTCCAACCGGACAATTCCAATGTCTTCAAAAAAGAAAAGGAACACAGCTAACTCTCACGTGATCGCGCGCCACTGAACTCATGTCATTCTCTCAGTCATCTGACTCCAGGACCTCTTATTCTCTCCCCAGTCACAGTAGAAGCATGAAACAATGTTCTAAAGACTGTTGGCATCTAGTGGAAGCCTTAGGAAGTGCAAAATTAACCCTAAGTCACTGTATACTGTATAGGCAATCACTTGAACAACTACAAACCTCAGATTTCCACACTTCCTGGTTGGATTTTTCTCAGGTTTTTGCCTGCCATATGAGTTCTGTTATACTCACAGACATCATTCAAACAGTTTTAGAAACGTCAGAGTGTTTTCTATCCAAATCTACTAGTGATATGCATATCCTACCTTCTGAGCCTGAGTAGCAGGCAGTTTACTACGGGCACGCCTTTCATCCGGACGTCAAAATACTGCCCCCTACCCTAGAGAAGTTAAAGCAGAGTCATCTACAGGACTTGAGTTGAAGGTGATTTGAGGACACTGCTGAACCTGAGTTAATGAGCTTGATCAGAGCAGAGACTTGTCATGCATTCATCTGAAACCACAGTCGCTGAAAATCTAACACTCCAAATACACGGCAGGTAAAGTGGGGTGATGAGGTTAATGTTTGATACAGAGGTAACATTCAGAGAAGTGTGAAAGTCTTAGCTACACACCAGAAAAACAGGAATATGCACTTGATTACATTTACGTGAGTCATTTAGCAGACACTTTTATCCAGAGCGACTTACAGTAGTGAATGCATACATTTCATACATTTTTTCTCCGTACTGGTCCCCGGTGGGAATCAAACCCACAACCCTGGCGTTGCAAACACCATGCTCTACCAACTGAGCCACACGGGACCTTAATGCGCTTATACTGTACTTATTACAGTACACACTGCAGCTGCTTTTGTCCAATCGGTATCACTGAGGACAGGGACACAAATAAAGTCACCAACCCTAGCAGTGAGACAGCAGGTGTGTCTTGGTTATTAGTGTACATGGGACCTACGGACCCGCATACTCCATCATTCACACACACACGCACAGACGCACACTTACATCACAATGCCGTCGTCATGGGAGAGTTCAAGCACTGTGTTGTCTGATTACTGCCGTTAAAAACACCTGTAAAGGTTCAAACGGAAATGCCTTGTCCCATAGGGGTTCTACACTAAGGGTATTTACACACCTGCGTGTACAGACAGATGTAGGATCTTCATTTGAGCCAGTTTGTTACAGCAGGAAAATAATCTGGCAGCAACAGAAAATGTGAATTATTATGTGGATTATAATTAATGGATATTTTGTTAGGGGTTGATACATTTTTGTAAGGGAAAATCAAGCCTGAAATTTCAAAGTGGAAATTACTACTTCAGATGCCTTTTTAAACCTTAAATACACTACATGTTTTACATTTTCTGCTTTGAAGGAAAGTTCTCCAGCAACAGAGTGATCAAATTAAGATCCTACATCTGTATATCCACACCACCCATCCAGGACATGTTTATATTTGTATTTATTATGGATCCCCATTAGCTGCTGCAGACAGTTTGTTGGTGATGTGAATGTATTCAACCCTACATTCCTGTAGTCCACAATCATTTCCTTTGAGCTGCATGCCAGTAGTTCAAACAGACAGCTTGGTGCATTTAACATTTACATTTTAGTCATTTAGCAGACACTCTTATCCAGAGCGACTTGCAGTAGTGAATGCATACATTTCATACATTTTCTTTCCATACTGGCCCCCCGTGGGAATCGAACCCACAACCCTGGCGTTGCAAACACCATGCTCTACCAACTGAGCCACACGGGGCCGGTTAACATGTCAATACCTCTCACAAATACAAGTAGTGATGAAGTCAATCTCTCCTCCACTTTGAGCCAGGAGAGATTGACATGAATATCATTAATGTTAGCTCTCTGTGTACATCTAAGGGCCAGCCCTGTTCTGAGCCAATTGACATGTTCCTAAGTGGCACCTGACCACACGACTTAACAGTAGTCCAGGTGCGACAAAACTAGGGCCTGTAGGACCTGCCTTGTTGATAGTGCTGTTAAGAAGGCAGAATAACGCTTTATTATGGACAGACTTCTCCCCATCTTACAGTAGCTACTGTTGTATCAATATGTTTTGACCATAACAGTTTACAATCCAGGGTTACTCCAAGCAGTTTAGTCACCCCAACTTTTTCAATTTCCCCAACTTTCTCAATTTCCACATTATTCATTACAAGATTTAGTTGAGGTTTAGTTGCTTTTAGTTTTTGAAATGTTTAGGACTAACTTATTCCTTGCCACCCATTCTGAAACTAACTGCAGCTCTTTTTAAGTGTTGCAGCCATTTCAGTCGCTGTAGTAGCTGACGTGTATAGTGTTGAGTCATCAGCTTACATAGACACACTGGCTTTAATGAAAGCCAGTGGCATGTTGTTAGTAAAGATTGAAAAAAGTAAGGGGCCTAGACAGCTGCCCTGGGGAATTCCTGATTCTACCTGGATTATGTTGGAGAGGCTTCCATTAAAGAACACCCTGTGTGTTCTGTTACAGGTAACTCTTTATCCACAATATAGTAGGGGGTGTAAAGCCATAACACATACATTTTTCCAGCATCAGACTATAATCGATAATGTTAAATGCCGCACTAAATTCTAACAAAACAGCCCCCACAATATTTTTATCATGAATTTCTCTCAGCCAATCATCAGTCATTTGTGTAAGTGCTGTGCTTGTTGAACATCCTTCCCTATAAACATGCTGAATGTCTGTTGTCAATTTGTTTACTGTAAAATAGCATTGTATCTGGTCAAACACAATTTTTTCAAAAAGTTTACTAAGGGTTGGTAACAGGCTGATTGGTCAGCTATTTGAGCCAGTAAAGGGGGCTTAACTCTTCTTAGGTAGGGGAATGATTTTTGCTTCCCTCCAGGCCTGAGGGCACACACTTTCTAGTAGCCTTAAATTGAAGATATGGCAAATAGGAGTGGCAGTATAGTCCACTATTATCCTCAGTAATTTTCCATCCAAGTTGTCAGACCCAAGTGGCTTGTAATTGTTGATAGACAACAATAATTTTTTCACCTCTTCCACACTCTTCCATGCTTGTCTTTCATAATTAGGGGAGATATACTTGGATGTGTTGTGTCAGTGTTTGTTGCTGGCATGTCTTGTCTAAATTTGCTAATCTTGCCAATGAAAAAATTATTCAAGTAGTTGGCAATATCAGTTGGTTTTGTGATGAATGAGTCATCTGATTCAATGAATGATGGAGTGGAGTTTGCCTTTCTGCCCAAAATTTCATTTAAGGTGATCCAAAGCATTTTAATAGTTTTAAAGCATTTATCTTTGTTTCATAGTGTTGTTTCTTCTTCTTTTCTTCAGTTTAGTCACATGATTTCTCAATTTGCAGTTGGTGGCTTTCAGCCTGAGTAGAGAAATCCTAACTGCCATTTTCGTAATTCCTACAGTCATTTTTAATCCCACTAACATGCTAAAATATTCTAGAACATTTTAGAAAATGTTTACTCCGCCAACATTTGAATTAGCAAGACAGTGGATAGAGGGGTATTTATTGGATTAAATAAATACATCTCTATCCACATCATTCTAAGCCTGCAGGGGCCCTCACCTGTCAAATGGGACAGGATCACACCACATCTGGGCTGCGTTAGCCTCCATTTCCCCCAATGGGTGGCTGGCATATAGCCACATCCATCTTCATCCTCTGACATGCTGTATGCTGCCCCAGACCGCACCACATAGTCCCATGTAACCCGCATAGTCCCTCAAGACCACACACACTCAGCAATGCATCAAATACCATGATACAGGGGACAGGCTGTGCCTGATTAATGGTCAATTTACAGTCAAAGAAAATAGTATTGACATATTTCAAATCCATATAGGATTTGATATGAAGTTAGAAATCGACAACGGAACAAGATGACTTATCGCCTTTGTGTCCTTGAGGTGGATTTAATCATAGTTTTATTACAAGAAGGCTAAGTTGGACCTTACACTGCACTCTACTACTGTGTGTGCATATAAAGACTCACACATTCAAATGAACTTATAATTGACAATATGCTTGTCATACTACAGTGTAAAGGCACCCAATGTGTTTTCACACAGAATGCATCATGCTTAGATGTGTGTAACTAAACATCTGCAGAGTACATGTAGGCCACAGTAAATATGGAGTCACTTGGCCACTTACACAGATTTGCAGGTGTTATAGCAGGTTCAGTGAAATGCTTCTCTTACTAGCTCCAACAGTGCAGTAAATGTCACGCAAATACAATACAAATAATCAAAAAACCTAAACAAGATACTGTATAAAGAAATGACAAATGGGACCAATTAACTATCCAGAGTAGACATAGAGTGAGCATTTGTCAGAATCGAGAATATAAATACGTGGTGTGTATAGACCAGAATATGAATACATCCAGAATATAAATACGTGGTGTGTATAGACCAGTATATAAATACACCCAGAATATAAATGCATGGTGTGTATAGACCAGAATATAAATACACCCAGAATATAAATACGTGGTGTGTATAGAAGGTATATAATTTGGAAAAGAGAATGGTATGTACAGTAGTACATTATGTATATTAGGATGAGCTATGTCGAGAATACAGTATATACATACACCGTGTGTAAACAACAGTATATAAACAGAATATGAGTTGACCTGAATGAAATGGTTCTGTACAGTACATGGGGCATTAGTCTCAAGGCACAGGACAGTGTACCGGGCAGGTAGCCAGCTAGTGATGGCTGTTCAACAGTCTGATGGACTGGAGATAGAAGCTGTTTTTTAGTCTCTCGGCCCCAGCTTTGATGCATCTGTGCCGTCTCTGTCTGCTAAGAAGGTAGCAGAGTGAACAGACCGTGGCTCGGGTGGCTGATGTCCTTGATGATCTTCTTGGCCATTCTTTCACACCAAGTGGGGTACATTTCCTGGAGGGCAGGCAGCGTGCCCCAAGTGACGCACAGTGCAGATGTCGTACCAGACGGTGATGCAGCCTGATGGAATGCTCTCGATGGTGCATCTCTAGAGGTTTGTGAGGGTCTAATGGGCCATGCCGAATTTCTTCAGCCGCCTGAGGTTGTAGAGGCACTGTTGCGCCTTCTTCACCACGGTGTCGGTGTGGTGGGACCATTTCAGGTCTTCAGTGATGTGCAAGTCAAGGAACTTGAAGTTGGAGGAAGGATCAAAATAGTTCTGTTATCTCTGGCAGAGATTGGTTGTGGTTGTGGTTGATCCTTCATATTAGTGACAGTCTATTTGTCTAAGGATGTTTCGTCTCTATAGGATGTGAGTTAGGGACACAGTTCACAGATCAGTTGGAGGTAATATATAACATGCACAGTAGATGCTGTTGGTAATATAGTATCACAATTTTTATTATATATAGAGTATACTGTATCTATCCACATTCTATTCTTTATTTGCTTGGTGAACTATGCACATCCTTAGACCTGCTTGGAGAAATCCTGAACTGTAAACTGTCATGGTCAAAACATGTTGATACAACAGTAGGTAAGATGGGGAGAAGTCTGTCCATAATAAAGCGCTGCTCTGCCTTCTTAACAACACTATCAAAAAGGCAGGTCCTACAGGCCCTAGTTTTGTCGCACCGTGACTACTGTTCAGTCATGCGGTCAGGTGCCACAAAAAAGGAATTAGGGAAATTGCATTTTGGCTCAGAACAGGGCAGCACGGCTGGCCCTGGGATGTACACAGAGAGCTAATATTAATAATATGCATGCCAATCTCTCCTGGCTCAAAGTGGAGGAGAGATTGACTTCATCACTACCTGTATTTATGAGAGGTATTGACATGTTGAATGCACCGAGTGGTCTGTTTGAACTACTGGCACACAGCTCGGACACCCATGCATACCCCGAAAGACATGCCACAAGAGGTCTCTTCACAGTCCCCAAGTCCAGAACAGACTATGGGAGGTGCACAGTACTACAAAGAGCCATGACTACATGGAATTCTATTCCACATCAAGTAAATGATGCAAGCAGTAGAATCAGATTTAAAAAAACAGATAAAAAAACCCTTATGGAATAGCGGGGACTGGGAAGCAACACAAATATAGGCACAGACACATGCATACACACACACGCAATAACATACGCACTATACACACACATAAACATGGATTAGTACTGTAGATATGTGGTAGTGGTGGAGTAGGGGCCTGAGGGCACCCAGTGTGTCGTGAAATCTGTGTATGTATTGTAAAACATTTTTTTTATTGTTTAACTGCCTTAATATTGCTGGACCCCAGGAAGAGTAGCTGCTGCCTTGGATCCATAATAAATACAAATACAAATAGTATTCAATGCATTCAAGACTAAATAGGTTGGGTTTCCAGAGTTGCTTCTGCTAGACATGTATCTCTGCCTCATCCTGTCACTACTTAGAGGAAGGCTGTGGTAGTGAATGTTAGTAAACATCACCTCTGATTCCTGTCCTGTAGTGTTATCTTTCCTATGAGAGAGATAACCTTGAAACACATCAACCGAACCAGGGGAAGACTTCAAAAGAAACAATGTCCCAGACCATGGCGATGCGGGCCCTGAAACTATTTAATCAGGTTATCTCCTCCTTCCCTCTGCAGGAACCTGGAACTATGTCTGCATCCCATATGGCACCCTATTCCCTATATAGTGTCCATAGGGCTCTGGTCCAAAGTAGTGCACTATGTAGAGAATAGGGTGCCGTTTGTGGGAGTTTAACTGAGGAGAAATACATTATGTAGCTCCTTTTCTGAGTCAAGCTGTTGAACAGGCTCACAATAGTTTGGTTGATGATTAAAAAAAAAAAAAAATTATCATACAACTCATAGACCCAAGGTCCTGCAGAATCAGGATCACGTAATCACATTTGAATATCAAACATAGAGATACATTTACTCTTTTCCAAAGAAAAACATACTGACATAAATCTCAGTCTCGTTACTCATTTTTATTTGCATTTTGGTTTCTAGAAGTTTCTCTGAAATGGTTAGCCACCATGGACACTTTTGTTTATTTATGGATAAGCTGGTTTGTGATACATTCTCTTTCTCTGTGGAAGCCATCACAGACGAAGAAGAGACCAGCATGATTACAGGCCTCTCCTTATTCCATAGATGACATCATAGATCATATCATCGAGTGGTTTGGGATTCTCTCTGTATGTGTCCCACTATGCAGTAATGTACATGAAATGCATACTGTATTGTTGAGCTTAGGCTAAGTGGTCAGATTTGTTGCTGGAGGGAAACATCAGGTCAAGAACGACCCCATGTGTACATACATGCATGTACACATACCGCACACATACACAGGCATGCAGGCAGGCAGGTACACAAACAGCCACACACACACAGTATATGTGGTACACTACACACACACACTTCATGTGGGTCCATATGCTGTCCACTGCAGGTTGTTACGGGTGGTCTTATCACGGTGAATTACACCTTTCAGATAACAACCTATCAAAGCTGGGCTAATTGCTTACTCCTGTAGACTAAAGGCCAGATGCTCTGTTACCTCTGCGGTTGTTTTTCTATTTGACTTGTCGTCATGATTTCATCGTTCCTGGGAGTGCGTATTGTCCAAATTTAGTTGTCCAAGTTCCCAAGATATGTAACTTTCAAAATACACAAATCATCCCCATATGATGCAAAACTCAGCATCATATGATGCAAAACACAGCATCATATGATGCAAAATGCATCATACTGGGATGATTTCTGTATTTCGAAAGTTACATACCTTGAAAACTTGCGTGCTGACAAGCAAAACATGTTGGGACTATGTCAACAATGGACTAATGATAGAAGTACCAACATAGTCTTCCTGTAACTGCTGTAAATCTGCCACTCAGTCACATTCATCTGCTTTTTCCATCTAGCAGTAGTAGCAGCAGTAGAGATGTACTTCAGGCCTCTAGATTTCCAGTGGTTCTCTCCCAATGTTGTGTCTGGCTCTCCAAACTGTATCACACCTGAGGGGATATCTTATCCCAATCAAAGGAATGAGGTTAGATTTCAGATTCTAGTTGTGACAAGCTGCTGACAGCACGGTATGGTGCTGGTACAGAAAAACTCAACTTTGAATTTAAGACCACTGTGCATTCACCCCCAGTCCCTACATAGAATGTCAGTTTTATAAGGACTTAACCCAGTAATCATGGTCAAAGTATTTGTTTTAACGTGAGGCCCTGACTGTTTTCACTCAGCATAACCCAGCTGATGGCCTCAGCTATTTCTCTTTCCAAACCTAAAGGCTGATCTCAAACAATTTACATAAAGTTATACATATTAGTTTACATTAAGTAATGAGTACGGCGAAACAATCAGACCAGAAGTGAACGGGAACATCTCAGGGGTCAACTTCACCCCTTCTCCTTTTACTAGAGACAATGAGGGTACATAACCACAATGCAGTGCAGTAAAGCAGTTAATGGTGGTTGGTCAGGCATCAGCTTGGCTCTCCCAGCAGCAGCTGCCTCCACGCCCTCTTTGTCATCTTTAATCATTTCACAGGCTGATAAATATTTGTTATTATTCCCAAAATTCTCACATCTTACAGGAATATGTTCCTGCATGGGCATGCCTGGCACTTACTTGTACCCTGAAAACTGCTCCCGTTTGAAAGCATTTTTGCGCTGCTTGCCTGCTAGCCCTGCGATAACTATACTTAGCCAGCTAACCGCAGTACTTTGCCCTGCAGTTAGGGCTGAGAGAGTGTGAGAGAGAGAGAGAGAGAGAGAGAGGATGCTGGGATCTTCAGTCCCTCCCCTCCATAATTAGAAGAGACTCGTTAGTTTAGAGGCAGTTTGCTCGTTTGCTATTCAGCTGTTTTGAGCAAACATGGTTGGCAAGACTGCCCTACATAACATTATAGATAAAATCTACATAGGCCTACTGTTAAAGCTGAATGGAAACAACATCTTGCAGAGATTGGAAAGACACTAAAGTTTATGGAGACACACTAAAGTTCACTCAGGTGTTACCACAAGGATATTTCCCTCTGGTTTCACTGTGTTCAGTGCAGCCCTTGCCATCGGCACCTCAGGGGGGTGATGATATTGACTTGATGTTTTCTAAAGAGGACTGTGAGAACAGGGGAAGCTGATAGGACATGGCTGCACCTTTCAACAACTGTCTTTTCTCTGCTGGATAAACAACCAGGGAGCAGCCAGATCGCTTCCTTCATTACAGCAGGCTCCAGTTCTTTGAAAGGGATGAGCTGTCGGGTTCAGCATGATGTGTCATGGCCCCTTTTGTCCTGTGGTGCCTGTATATGATCCCTTATGACAGAAGGGCTCACTAGGTGTGTGTGTGTGTGTGTGTGCGCGCGCGCGTGTGATTACTGTCCCTCAGAGTGATGCCAGAGCAGACATTCCATCCAGGTGACTCAATAGGCCAGTTTCAAGAGCACCTCTTCAGCAGATAGCCCCATGCATTGTATCTCTTGTAGACCTGTATCATATTGACACAATACTGTCTTTCTCCTACGGGACAACTGTACCAGCTCCCTATCTGTCATCCTCTTCAAAACGTTAAACTTGAGAAGTGTTGCTCATACAGTTTCACCAGAGACAGTGAAGTTCTAAACCATTGTGTAAAGCTTTAAAGCATTGAACAAAGCTATTATGCTGAAACAGAGAAGTATTTTTCTATCACAAAACGGAACTGTTTGGTAGTCTGCCACCTCCTTCCCAAACCCTGATCCATACATTCCAACTCAATGTCACTTTCAGCTTCGATGAAAGAGGATTTTGGCTCCTCATGACACGACAAGCGATAACGTTTATATTTCTGTAAACAATAACACGTCAGTATGATCATAAAACAAGTCTGTAGTTGTGTCTATCCTCCTTAAGCCTGAGGGGATCTGAGTCGAGGAGACGTTTGAAATGGATCCTCTCTTTGAAGAGCCAGGGCAGATCGTCATAGGTACTTACCCAGGACGACAGACCATAATAATCTGCTGCCAAGCTTTATACAGCCGCTTTCTTTCCCACACCTAGCACCTTACACAGGCTGGTAGGAATTCAACACGGGAGGTGTGTGCGTGTGTGCGTGCGTGCAATACAACTGACCATAAAACATATTTTAATTTGAGTATTATTTATCTATTTATCAGTTTGACCAAAGTAGCAGAGAGGCAAAGAACAGAGAAGCAAATCCTGCTGTTTTTCAACATTCAAAACAGATCAATATGGAAGAGTACTCAAAGAGTCAGTGAGCTAAATCATTTATTTTAGCTTTAACGACTGGATCACATTGACAGGCTGCCAGGTAAGAGTAACAGGTCAATCAGGGGAGAATGACTGCCCCCTCGCATTGAGGATTTCCAGTTAAAGGCCGACCGCGGTACTGCAGACATTGTTTCCAGAAAAACAGGATCCCCCATTATAGTGAATGGGGAAATGTCGATCTTCGTAGTCAATATTCGTGGATATAAAAATAAAAAAAACACAATCATGGCACCAATAATTGCTTCTATTTCACCAGATGTATGTCCTTGAACCGATTACTTTCACACACAGACAAAGTTATAAGGATAATTTGTGGCTAATGGCAGTCTGCAGTACCTCAGTCAGCCTTACATTTCAGCTACTCCATGAGAGGGGGCAGCACTGAGCTAGCCTGCAACGTCGCTTCCTAGAGTAGCTCAAACTGCGCATGCAATGCTTCCTTTTGCCCTCAGAACAGCCTCAATTAGTCCGGGCATGGACTCTACAAGTTGTCGAAAGCGTTACACAGGGATGCTGGACCATGTTGACTCCAAAGCTTCCTATAGTTGTACCAAGTTGGCTGGATGTCCTCTGGGTGTGGTAGACCATTCTTGATACACACAGGTGTATGTGTGTAGCTTTACACAATGTCCGGGTTTGGCCCAGGGTAGGCCGTCATTGTAAATAAGAATTTGTTCCTGACTTTCCTAGTTAAATAAAGCATCAATGAAAATTGTCTCAAGACTTAAAAATCCTTCTTTAACCTGTCTTCCCCCCCCCCTTCATCTACACTGACTGAAGTGGATTTAACAAGTGACATTAATAAGGGATCATAGCTTTCACCTGGATTCACCTGGTCAGTCTATTTAATGTAAAGAGCAGGTGTTCCTAATGTTTTGTCCATTCAGTGTAGATGGGCTGTCATGTAGAGACTCATTTGTCTTCCAACCAACAGGTCAAAGTCTTCCCCACCTGACATCAGTGAATCCCCGACCCTATCTCCTCTTTTTGAAATCCCAAAAGGATGTTGCTGAACTTTAACATTCTATAACAACACAACTTTTGCATTGCAGTTAATCCAATTATTCATTTTGTCATGTCAGACTGTGTCACCAGAGGCTTGTTTTCCACTCTGCTCACATGGTAGACCCAACAACACCACAGTCTGCTGCAGATAACAGATGTGCTGATGATTAGTTCTCACACATTATGTTAACATTAAGTGTTTTCGGTGGGCAAAATCATAAGCAAAATGTTTCATACAGCTTACTATCGGTCTCCTCTCTGAGGTCTCTGCTCGCTCTTTTTACATCAATGAGTTATAGAATACGCTAAACATCCCTGTCTCATCTTCTATCTGAACTGGATGTATGACATTGGTAGCTGATGAAGAGAGAACTGAGTCTGAAAGGAAGCATTGAAATTAAATGGGCTGTCCAGATCCGTCTGAAATGGGTTTCCACAAGTCTGATTATATGAACTGCAGCCATGTTATCACTACAGCATGTCTCCAATATAACACAGTAGAGTTGACTATGGACTGATGGGCTCCAGTCAGACACAAGGAGCACAGATTGAACAAGGACAGAATGTGAATATGAATGTTCAAGCATTACTTCTGCCCTTAAATAAATGTGTCATTAATTGCTGTTCCTTTCTTAAACATGTATTAGAGTGCAGCTTCCTTTTTTTCCCCCTTCTAAGTTCACTAACTATCAAGTCTGCATCTTATTAACTGTGTGCGTGTGTACGTGTGTGTTCAGTTTCAACCATTCTGATTGGTAATGTCTGTGGTAATATCAACTTTACTGGCCCATCCTCCAGCCTTTCTCAGTTAACAGAGGAAACCCTAGCCCTTTGACAAAACATCTATATTGTAGTAGAGATCCAGTTTCAGGAGTCCTTTACTCCACTTCGTTATGGCCGTCGTTGAAGAGACTAGACCAAGGCGCAGCGTGGTTAGTGCTCATCATGAATTTATTAAAGATAGAACACTCTAAACAAAAAAAAAACCCCGACAGCCAATCAGTTCTGTCAGGTGCAAAACACTAAACAGAAATGAACTACCCACAAACACCAAAGGAAAACAGGCTGCCTAAGTATGACTCCCAATCAGCGACAACGATGTACAGCTGTCCCTGATTGAGAGCCATACCAGGCCAAAAACAAAGAAATACAAAGCATAGAAAAAAGGACATAGAATGCCCACCCAAATCACACCCTGACCAAACCTAAATAGAGACATAAAAAAGGCTCTCTCAGGTCAGGGCGTGACACACTTGTTGTTTTCTTTACTCATTTACTTCCTTGTCGCTTTTATCAGCAGCAGCTGGGCTGGGTTTCTAGTACTTTGATTTCCTCCAATACTTACTGCATTCTACCTGATGAAAGAATATGTAATACCACAGATGAAATTACTGCAGACTACGATCATCTTGTAGTCTAGCTACACTGCTCTGACTGTAGGCTGCTGACTTGAGAAAGTTGACCTGAGAGAAACTGATGGTTGTCTGTCTGCATTTTCACCATTGTCTCTTGAAGAGGGAGAAGGTTTGTTTATACAGCATGCTGGTCACACACACAGACCTTCAGCTGACCACTGACTGCACCTGTCTGGCCCTGTTATAGCAGGAAGAGGTTCATTTGTGTGTTGGGCATGGCTGGCTCCATAGGGTGTGTGGCCAAGGAGGGCTAGCAGACAGACAGGTGGCTCCATAGGGTGTAGCCCCTTTTACAGCCCTGGGTGGGGACAGGGGTAACCCCTACCCCACAGCCCACACAGACACACTGACCACAGTAAGCCCCAAACAGAGGGTTTTAAACAGCACTTCACATAGACAAATCTAGAGATTTTTTTATTATCCTTTTTACATTTAAATGGAAAAACACCATATTTCTAAACAAACTGTTATTTCTTGGAAGATAACTATATATTCTTGAATTAGCCTACATAGTAATTTAAAAAGCTATTCAATCACATTATTATTTGTGATTTATCTCAGTGTGCCAGTTATTCGTGTTATTTTCAGAATCATGCCTGAAAATGTAAGGGGAGGGAATTTGACCAATAGGGCGTGGATTCACACCCAGAAGGAAAGGGGTGTGTCTGTAGTCTGGTGATGGGGGCCAGAGGGCTGCGCGCGAGCCAAGGGAGAGGAGCAGGGAGCAAGATGGGACAAACTCCGTTTCTCTGAGCACTGTGCACTTTGGACAAGTTGACATTGACCCAGTTAGGCCTACAAATATTTATTTCAACAAGAGTTATGTGTTATTAAGTGGATGATTAAACATATTCATGGATTTTTTTTAAGTGCGCAATGGCACGACTTCATAATGAACGATGTTTTTATGGGTAACTTTATAAAGAAAGACCAGGCCTAATCTTTATTTTAAAACGCATTGAATTTATCTAATTTAAAAAGGCATGTTTTCTGCGTGTTACCCTCCAGCTCAGTATAGCGACTCATGGGATGTAGCAAATGGAGAGCTGTGTTCAACTTTGGACACCTGAAGGCGCAGTCCAAACTTTCCGTCTTCCTTACCATGATCATCATTTTCACTTACTTATTTTACTGTCTCTCTGGGTACTGCGAATCCTTACCTAGACCTGTATACGACCAACAGACAACTTTTATCAACAAAATCTTAGGCCTAAATGATGGACTGAAGCAGCAAAAGCTCGACCCGCACAAGAACAGTTCTCCCGGCTCGGTTGTTCGCGAACTCCCCGGGTTTGACAGTGTTGACTCACTCTTGCAGGGCAATGATAACGAACTGCGACCGGATAACAACATCTCTATAGCCAATAACTTCGGTAGTAAAACTTTTCCTCAGGCAATCATCATCGGAGTAAAGAAAGGAGGCACGCGCGCGCTTCTGGAGTTTCTGCGCATTCACCCGGATGTCAGAGCTGTGGGCGCCGAACCCCACTTCTTCGACAGGTTCTATGATAACGGACTGGAATGGTACAGGTGAGTAAGGGCTGTTTTGAATTTTAATTAAATCTGTTTCTTCTTGTATGCTTTAATTTACAGTAGCAGTGAAAACATATTGAACATGGCCAAAAAATGGAAAGATATATGATTTTCTATAATAAATAGCCTAATGTTTCACTTGAATCAGTCAATGCAGATTACCTGATACCCAGGTAAAATCATGTTATTGCACTGTGACATAGGTGCTTGGTAAATCACAAGTCATAATTTAGTCATAATTCATCCCAAAATATTGTGTGAAACTGCCTGTCATCACAGCCACCAAAAGAGAAGAATGTCTGTGGATTTACTGTATATCAGGTGTATATTTTGGTGCCTTATTTTTGCCATTGATCAACTCTCCTGAACAGGTTCCTATCTTCCCCTGCTTACTTCAGTGTCACTTCATTAATATCCCCTAACGCCAATAAGGACCCTCTCTCAGAGCCCCTCGGTTCGACGGGGTATTCAGTCCCCTGCCAATAAAATGCTGTTTGTTGACGTGATGTGCTGCATTTCTAAGTGTCTGTCTCTGTGTGTGTCCCTGGGGAGTCCTCACTGTCACCCATATCAGCTGGTTAGGCAGAAGGCAGGAGAGCACATAAGGATGTGACACAGAGCCAAGAAGAGGGAGAAATCAATACAGTCTGTTCATGAATATTGCAGACGTTGGGTACAAATGTAAACAGCATCAATGGAGGGATGAAAGTCTCCAAGCATACACCTATTATTTTTTACTAAAGAAATCAGGATTACACAGAAAAATGCCTATAATGATGTACAGTACTCTTTCTAAGCATTGACAGTGTAACCTAGGTCTTCTGCAAGTTACCTGACTGTACTGCCTTTCACTATAATTACTATATAATGAACAAAAATATAAAACGCAACATATAAAATGCTGGTCCCATGTTTCATGAGCTGAAATAAAAGATCGCAGAAATGTTCCATACGCACAAAAAGCTTATTTCTCTCAAATTTTGTGAACAACTTTGTTTACATCCCTGTTAGTGAGCATTTCTCCTTTGCCAAGATAATCAGGTGTGGCATATCAAGATGCTGATTAAATAGCATAATCATTACATAGGTGCACCTTGTGCTGGGGACAATAAAAGGACACTATAAAATGTGCAGTTTTGTCACACAACACAATACCATAAATATCTCAAGTTTTGAGAGAGTATGCAATTGTGATGTCCACCAGAGCTGTTGCCAGAGAATTTAATGTTAATTTCTCTGCCATAAGCCGCCTCCAATGTTGTTTTAGAGAATTTGGCAGTACCTCACAACCGCAGACCAAGTGCAATCACGCCAGACCAGGACGTCCACATCCGACTTCTTCACCTGCGGGATCGTTTGAGACCAGCCACCCAGATAGTTGATTGAACTGTAGGTTTGCACAACCAAAGAGTTTCTGCACAAACTATCAGAAACCGTCTCAGGGAAGCTCATCTGCGTGCTCGTCGTCCTCACCAGGGTCTTGACCTGGTGAGAAGAAGCCGGAGAAGCAGGCAGATGTTTTACGTTCCCCCAACCGATTGTGTTTTTTTTGTTTATTTGCGTTGTTTGTAACAATTTTTTGTACTTATTTTGTACATAATGTTGCCACTACCATCTCTTATGACTAAAAATAACTTCTGGACATCAGGACTGCGATTACTCACCACGGATTGGCAGAATCCTTTTTTTCCTTTAATGAGTCTGATGAGCCTGACGCGATTGATATACTGCTTTCTCGGGAACAGGCCCAGATCCCCAGGATTTGTGTGAAGAGGAGGCAGAGAAAAATGGGTCGGCGGGCGGGATGCCTTCTGAGAATTCGTAGGCGATCGAATAAACCCCCACTTCCTTCCATTCTGCTAGCAAACGCGTAATCTTTGGACAATAAAATAGATGACCTACGTGGAAGATTAAACTACAGTACCAACGGGACATTCAAAACTGTAATATCTAATGCTTGACACTATCAACATACAGCTGGCTGGTTATTCACTGCACCGGCAGGATAGAACAGTGGCGTCTGGTAAGACAAGGGGCTGCAGAATATGCATTTTTGTAAATAACAGCTGGTGGACGATATCTAAGGAAGTCTCGAGCTATTGCTTGACTGAGGTAGAGTATCTCATGACAAGCTGTTGACTACACTATCTACCTAGAGAGTTTTCATCTGTATTTTTCGTAGCTGTTTACATACAACCACAGTCAGAGGCTGGCACTAAGACAACATTGAATGAGCTGTATCCGCCATAAGCAAACAAGAAAACGTTCACCCAGAGGCGGCACTCCTAGTAGCCGGGGTCTTTAATGCAGGGAAACTTAAATCCATTGTACCATATTTCTATCAGCATGTTAAATGTGCAACCAGAGGAAAAAAAACTCTGGACCACCTTTACTCCACACACAGAGACACATACAAAGCTCTCCCTCGCCCTCCATTTGGCAAATCTGACCATAATTATATCCTCCTGATTCCAAAATTTGAAGCAGGAAGCACCAGTGACTAGACCAATAAAAAAGTGGTTAGATGAAGCAGATGCTAAGCTACAGGACTGTTTTGCTAGCACAGACAACAATATGTTTCGGGATTCCTCCGATGGCATTGAGGAGTACACCACATCAGTCACTGGCTTCATCAATAAGTGCATTGAGGATGTCGTCCCCACAGTGACTGTACGTACATACCCCAACCAGAAGCCATGGATTACAGGCAACATCTGCACTGAGCTAAAGGCTAGAGCTGCTGCTTTCAAGGAGCGGGACTCTTACCCGGAAGCTTATAAGAAATCCCGCTATGCCCGCCGACGAACCATCAAACAGGCAAAGCGTCAATACAGTACTAAGATGGAATCGTACTACACCGGCTCTGACGCTTATTGGATGTGGCAGGGCTTGCAAACCATTACAGACTACAAAGGGAAGCACAGCCGAGAGCTGCCCAGTACACGAGCCTACCAGACGAGCTAAATAACTTCTATGCTCGCTTTGAGGCAAATAACACTAAAACATGCATGAGAGCACCAGCTGTTCCGGAAGACTGTGTGATCACGCTCTCCGCAGCCGATGTCAGTAAGACCTTTAAACAGGTCAACATTCCCAAGGCCGCAGGGCCAGACGGATTACCAGGACGTGTACTGCGAGCATGCGCTGACCAACTGGCATGTGTCTTCACTGACATTTTGAACCTCTCCCTGTCCGAGTCTGTAATAACATGTTTTAAGCAGACCACCATAGTGCCAGTGCCTAAGAACACTAAGGTAACTTGCCGAAATGACTACCGACCCATAGCACTCACGTCGTAGCCATGAAGTGCTTTGAAAGGATGGTCATGGCTCACATCAACACCATTATCCCAGAAACCCTAGACCCACTCAAATTTGCATACTGCCCCAACAGATCCACAGATGATGCAATCTCTATTGCACTCCATACTGCCCTTTCCCACCTGGACAAAAGGAACACCTATATGAGAATGCTATTCATTGACTACAGCTCAGCGTTCAACACCATAGTGCCCTCAAAGCTTATCATTAATAAGCTAAGGACCCTGGGACTAAACACCCCCCTCTGCAACAGGTGGTAAGGGTAGGTAACAACACATCCGCCACGCTGATCCTCAACACAGGGGCCCCTCAGGGGTGCGTGCTCAGTCCCCTCCTGTACTCCCTGTTCATTCATGACTGCATGGCCAGGCACGACTCCAACACCATCATTAAGTTTGCTGATGACACAACAGTGGAAGGCTTGATCAACGACGAGACAGCCTATAGGGAGGAGGTCAGAGGCCAGGCCGTGTGGTGCCAGGACAACAACCTCTCCCTCAACGTGATCAAGACAAAGGAGATGATTGTGGACTATGGGAAAAAGAGGACTGAGCACACCCCCATTCTCATCGACAGGGCTGCAGTGGAGCAGGTTGAGAGCTTGAAGTTCCTTGGTGTCCACATCACCAACAAACTAACATGGTCCAAGCACACCAAGACAGTCATGAAGAGGGCACAACGAAACCAATTCCCCCTCAGGAGACTGAAAAGATTTGGCATGGGTCCTCAGATCCTCAAAAGGTTCTACAGCTGCACCATCGAGAGCATACCACTTCCTGGTATGTTAACTGCTCGGCCTCTGACCGCAAGGCACTACAGAGGGTAGTGCGAACGGCCTAGTACAGCACTGGGGCCAAGCTTCCTGCCATCCAGGACCTCTATACCAGGCTGTGTCAGAGGAAGGCCATAAAAATTGTCAAAGACTCCAGCCACCCTAGTCATAGACTGTTCTCTCTGCTACCGCATGGCAAGCAGTACCGGAATGCCAAGTCTAGGTCCAAAAGGCTTCTAAACAGCTTCTACCCCCAAGCCATAAGACTCCTGAACAGCTAATCAAATGGCTACCCAGACTATTTGCATTGCCCCCCCCCCCCCCTTTACACCACTGCTACTCTCTGTTGTTATCATCTATGCATAGTCACTTTAATAACTCTACCTACATGTCCATATTACCTCAACTAACCGGTGCCCACGCACATTGACTCTGTACCAGTACCCCCCTGTATATAGTCTCACTATTGTTACTTTACTACTGCTCTTTAATTACTTGTTACTTTTATTTCTTATTCTTGTCCATATTTTTTTTAACTGCATTGTTAGTTAGGGGCTTGTAAGTAAGCATTTCACTGTAAGGTCTACCTGCTTATGCCTACCTGTTGTATTTGGCGCATGTGACTAATACAATTTGATTTGATTTAACCTGACTGCAGTTCAGCATCTTAACCGACTTCAGTGGGCAAATGCTCCCCTTCAATGGCCACTGGCACACTCTTCACAGATGAATCCCAGTTTCAGCTGTACTGGGGAGATGGCCTCGTGTGGGCGAGCGGTTTGCTGATGTCAACATTGTGAACAGAGTGCCCCATGTTAGCATTGGGGTTATAGTATGGGCAGGCATAAGCTCTGGACAAATAGTAATTTGAATGCACAGAGATACTGTGATGAGATCCTGAGGCTCATTGTAGTGCCACTCTTCCGCCGCCATTACCTCATGTTTCAGCACGATAATACATGGCCCCATGTCGCAAGGATCTGTACACAATTCTTGGAAGCTGAAAATGACACAGTTCTTCCATGGCCTGCATACTCACCAGACATATCACCCATTGAGCATGTTTGGAATGCTCTAGATCAGGTATTCCCAAACTGGGGTACGCACAATGCCGTCGTGGGTACGCCAAATATATATATTTTTTCTTCACAGCCCAAAATAAAATTAAACCATCTAGGGTTCAGCGAAATAACAACACAATATCAAATACAGGTAGCCTCGTCAAGTTATTAACATCCAATCACATTGACCGTTACTCTCTCGCAGGAAACCTTCACTCTTGTGCAAACATTTAGAAACGAAACATGACAATTTGAAAAATGAGCCAAAGGAGTTTTTTGAGCGAGAATAAAGACGACTTTCGAGTAGTAAGACATGTATAAAAGCAACAGATACCATTAATAAGAAGGGGCTAGAAGCGTTTCATATCGTGAGCTACTGAGTTGCTAGGACAGGCAAGCCCCATACTATTGTAGAGGACTTAATTTTTCCTGCTGCCGCGGATATGCCTTGGACAATCCTGGGGGACAAGGCCCAAAAAACAATACAGACAATGCCTTCATCAAACATCACTGTTTCATGATGCATCAGTGACATGTCAGGAGATGTTTTGAAAGTGAATTATAGCCAGTGAATTATATGCATTACAGCTGGATGAGTCAACAGATGTGGCTGGCCTGGCCCAGCTCATGGTATATATCCGTTACGTTTATGGGGGGTCAATTAAGGAAGACATCCTCTTCTGCAAACCTCTGGAAACCAGGACAACATGAAAGGATATTTTTTAATTACTGGACAGCTTTGTGACATCAAATGGACTTTGGTGGTCAAGATGTGTTGGTATCTGTACTGATGGCGCAAAATCCATGACAGGGAGACATAGTGGAGTGGTAACACGCTTGCAAGCAGTTGCTCCCGACGCCACTTGGGTACACTGCAGCATCCACCGAGAGGCTCTTGCTGCCAAAGGAATGCCTGACAGCTTGAAAGAAGTTTTGGACAGTACAGTGAAAATGGTTAACTTTGTTAAAGCAAGGCCCCTGAACTCTTGTGTATTTTCTGCACTATGCAATGACATGGGCAGCAACAATGTAATGCTTTTACAACATACAGAAGTGAGCTGGTTATCAAGTGGCAAAGTATTGACACGTTTTTTTTTTAACTGAGAGACAAGATTAAAGTTTTCTTAACTGACCATAATTTTCACTTGTCTGACCGCTTGCATGATGACGAGTTTCTCACATGACTGGCCTGTCTGGGTGATGTTTTTTCTCGCCTGAATGATCTGAATCTAGGATTACAGGGACTCTCAGTAACTAAGAGGTTGGAGCTCTATTCTGTCTGCATTAACAAGGACAACACACATGTCTTTCCATCATTGTATGATTTTTTTTGTGTGCAAATGAACTCAAGCTTACAGACATGGTCAAATGTGATATAGCGAAGCACCTGAGTGAGCTGGGTACGCAATTACGCAGGTATTTTCCTGAAACGGGCGACACAAACAACTGGATTCGTTATCCCTTTCATGCCCTGCCTCCTATCCACTTACCGATATCTGAACAAGAGAGCCTCATCGAAATCGCTAGAGGGGGTACACACCTGGAGGTTGAATGTTTGACGAGGTACGGAACTATAGAAAGTTTGGGAACCACTGCTCTAGATCGACGCGTACGACAGCGTGTTCTAGTTCCCGCCAATATCCAGAAACTTCTCACAGCCATTGAAGAGGAGCGGGACAACATTCCAGAGGCCACAGTCAACAGCCTGATTAACTCTACGCGAAGGAGATGTGTTGTGATGCATTGTTTTTGGATCCACACCCCAACATTTCTTTTAAGGTGTCTGTGACCAACAGATGCATATCTGTATTCCCAGTCATGTGAAGTCCATAGATTAGGGTTTAATGAATTTATTTCAATTGACTGATTTCCTTATATGAACTGTAACTCAGTAAAATCTTGGAAATTGTTGCATGTTGTGTTTATATTTTTATTCAGTGTAGTTTGTGAGTCCAGGCAGATGATTGGGTAGTAGCCTACATTGTGGCACTACAAGAGTTACTGGCTACAGCCTTTGATGGTGTTGGGAGACCAGTGACCTTCTAACACATCTTTTAACACTGTCACAGTCCATGTAGTGCTTTGTTGCAGCTGCACAGCAGCTCTCTAGTCTCTCTTCTATCTCATAAGTGTGGTTTTAGTCTTTCCTAATCTGACGACAGGCATTGTCAACACTGTGTGGATTGGCCTGCTGTAATGACAGGTCAGGCATTAGCTCAGACAGCTCAGGGAAGCAGGGATGACATAACGTTGTGGAGTACCAGCTTGTCAGTGTAGGGGGAAGTTGCCCCAAGCCAAGGCTCTGATCTAAAGTCAGTATTGGGTATTTTCCACTAACGGTAAAGGTTAGGATTTGGGGAGGGAAAGCTGATCCTAGATCTGTGACTAAGGATGTGATGGTTTATTGGTTCTTATCTAAGACGTAGTATGTAGTACTGTGTTGGAGTAATGAGAATAGTGTCAAAGCACCCAAATCAGTCAGTCTAATCCCTTATCATTACCAGCTCCATCCTCTCTCCTCCCTCCGCTCTTCTCTCCTTTGTGTGAAAGGCCTTGTATCCTAATTGATGGGGTCTTTGATTTTAACCAAGGTATTACACAAGGGATTATGATGTCTTGTATAGTAACTTGTGTAACTACACAGTAACTGATATGAAACAGAATCTGACCTTTCAAAGCAATTCAATCACTGTTTTATGTGTGCGGCAGAGCAATAACATTCTTGTTACCAAATCGGTTATAGAGTAACTCTGTGGCATAAGGGCAAAGTGTTGCTATTCACATGGACATAGAATTAAGTAAAAACCCATTGGATATACATTCGTATCTGGACTGGAATCACTCCAGGCACCATTTAAGACGGCAGCATAAAGCATTTAGACTGGACTGGAAAATATCACTTAAGCATTATGTAATTTGACAGAGCTCTTAATTTCAAAGTGTATTATTACACTGCATTGAGTTTGAAAATGAACACTGTCCTCTGTCTTCAGTTAGTAACCAAATAAAACACATGGACATGTTAAAGAAGCATTTGGCAAATTGTTTTAGAAGAAATGCTTATATGTGGAAAAAACTTGGCCTCTCGATGCATTTGGAAATGGTTATGTGGTTTTGTGGGAGAGAACATGTTTAAAGGGTTTAGCTCTTTCTACTCTTTCTGTGTGTGACTGTGTGTGTGTGTTTCCATTGCATGTGTGCAAGTAGCATAAGCGTTTCAGATCAAAGCCAGTCAGGTGTCACATCTCCCTCTCCCCATTCTACTCTGCGATCCACCATTAAACCACACCTTTTCATGACACCATGAATATCCATTGGATATACTGTAGATGTCATTTCCAATATTGATCTGTTAAACTAGGGTTTCCTATTGATTCAGCTGTTGGTACCTTTACCAGGGCACTGCAGGGGAGGTTCCTTAACGGCTGAATATTCAATCTTGTTGACAAGGTGTCGTTGATCCTTCAACCAACGACATTTATACCCTACACACACTGTGAAGACTTTGAAACGTGTGGGGATTGGGGGGACAGGATTCTTCAGAAGTATATTTTCTTGCATAATTCAGTGTAGCATTGGTCACAGTATGCAGACAGGAATGTCCAGCTCTTATTTCTTGACTGCCTTTTTTAAAATCAATCACAAGGGATTCTTCCACTGCTGAATTCCCAGGCACATTTTTAAGGTTTTGAAATAGTGTTAGAGACAGAGAGAGAGAGAGTTCTTTGGCCCAACAAAAAGGTTTTGGGAGGGCCTTTCATGGTCAAAGTGTCTCTGAAATAAATCAAATATATAGAATTGGACTGAACAAAGGAGACTTTGTTTCCCTGACAAGGTCCACTGGTCGGCTAGTCTGTGTCATTATTTCAGGCTATGGCGGTGTACGGTCAAAGAGAGATCTACAATACATGCATGGCATGCATTCAAGAAACCAAAGGAATGTCTTCAAGACTGATGTCAATATGCAAAATGAAATGGGGCAAATATAACTGAATAATCAAACGTGATTTGATAAATTTTGTTGGGATGGGTATGGATTTTCAATCTGGAGAAAAACCTAATCGCCCAACTCAATATTTTGACAGCTCGTCATTGGACGACCTTTCACCTTCCGCATGTTATGCCCTATCCAATCAGATGATAGTTAATGAAATAAAGGGACATGTATAGGAGATGTGAAAATGATAACAATATGAGTATTTAGTATTGGACAAATGGAAAAGTCCATTGGACTTCCTTTCCAACCCTCTTAGTGTGATAGAACAAGGGACTGACTATTCCAAATCAATGTCCTCAATAGCCAGATGCCTAACCTAATTAGGTCTATATACATGATTAGCTAACTGATCATTTGCTCAGTGAATAGAACCACATGGCAATGGATTAGTTAAAACGGTGTTCCCTATACAGTTTACCAATTACTGCTGCATTCGCACATACGGTATATTAATATTGTTGTGGACTTTCAAAAAGGTATGATGTTTATTTTTTAACTAGCAAATGTAGGCTACTTGGATGCTCATTTACTATAATAATGTAAGACTAACCCAGAGATGTTTTCACTGCCACATTACCAAGCCTTTTCTACCTTCTTTCCCCTCATTATAAACGAATCCATTTTAAACAGATAGAGCAACAGAGCTATGACAGTATTGATCCAGTGGCCTGGATTCCTGTCAGCCTGCAGGTCTCTAACATGACTCCCAGGTTACAGTGACTGATTAGGGTTCATGTTTGGTGGAGTGTAAAAAATGATCCCCCACTCCTTCCCTCCCGACCTCATCCTCCCATGTCCCTGTCACAGCAAGATGGATGTCACAGCTATAACAACCTCACATAGCACTACACCTCTCTGGAATCATAATACACACCCAGTCAACGCTGAAGACCAGAGGGAAATGTCTTCTGTTTTCTGTAAAGCTGTGATTATACATTTGTGGACGAATGAAATTCTAGTTATCAGAGACTGTAGTAGGCCTAGTCGTTGTAGCGACTGTAGGATAGTGATACAAGTGTGACAGTCGAAAAGGGCAGCTTTGTTTTTGCAACAACACCAGAGTTGCTCTGTTTAGTTACACATGAATCCCTACACTTCAAACTGTCTAAACTTATTTTAACCGGGGTCCAGTCCCAATCAGAGTCTGCTTATTTGCCCTAGTCTATCAACAAGGGCAGTTATTGGATTATAATTCATCCAGGAGCTGTCTGGCGCATCATTTTACCCAGGACCCTTTAGGTTGACCCTCTACCCACATCACCCAGCATACCATCCTCTGTCTGGAGAGGCTGGTGAATCATTGACAGCACAGTGTGTATTGTTGTCTCAGCTGTGGCCTCTGCCTTATGCCCTGCCTGACCATCTCTGTTTAATGTCTGACTGACTGACCGACTGACCGACTGACCGTCTGGGTGAGTGGGTGAGAGGGTAAGGAGGGCAGAAGGGTGAGGGTGAAGTGGAGAGAGCGTGAGAACGTAGACTCGCTATAGGAATCATAGGAACACACCTTTCTTTGTTATGAAAAGCAGTTAAGGAAACATTTTATGGGTTGTCGTTAATAATGTAAGACAAATTGGTTTCTTGGACAATAGTTATGTTTAATTGTGAGGAAATGTGACTGATTAAAATGAGAACTCTGTCTGAAGGAGAACTCTGTCCTTTTCTGTTCGGAATGTGAACATTATCTAGGAAGTTCAAAAAAATAAATCTGAAAACCAAATAAATGCTTTCTCATATGCCGACATCGCTCTCTCTCTCTCTCTCTGTTGTGCTGTGTGTTTTAGAGACTCTCTCTCTCTCTCTGTTGTGCTGTGTATTTTAGAGACTCTCTCTCTCTCTCTGTTGTGCTGTGTATTTTAGAGACTCTCTCTCTCTCTCTCTCTCTCTGTTGTGCTGTGTATTTTAGAGACTCTCTCTCTCTCTCTGTTGTGCTGTGTATTTTAGAGACTCTCTCTCTCTCTCTCTGTTGTGCTGTGTATTTTAGAGACTCTCTCTCTCTCTCTGTTGTGCTGTGTATTTTAGAGACTCTCTCTCTCTCTCTCTCTGTTGTGCTGTGTATTTTAGAGACTCTCTCTCTCTCTGTTGTGCTGTGTATTTTAGAGACTCTCTCTCTCTCTGTTGTGCTGTGTATTTTAGAGACTCTCTCTCTCTCTGTTGTGCTGTGTATTTAGAGACTCTCTCTCTCTGTTGTGCTGTGTATTTTAGAGACTCTCTCTCTCTCTCTGTTGTGCTGTGTATTTTAGAGACTCTCTCTCTCTGTTGTGCTGTGTATTTTAGAGACTCTCTCTCTCTGTTGTGCTGTGTATTTTAGAGACTCTCTCTCTCTGTTGTGCTGTGTATTTTAGAGACTCTCTCTCTCTCTGTTGTGCTGTGTATTTTAGAGACTCTCTCTCTCTCTCTCTGTTGTGCTGTGTATTTTAGAGACTCTCTCTCTCTCTCTGTTGTGCTGTGTATTTTAGACTCTCTCTCTCTCTCTGTTGTGCTGTGTATTTTAGAGACTCTCTCTCTCTCTCTCTCTCTGTTGTGCTGTGTATTTTAGAGACTCTCTCTCTCTCTCTCTCTCTCTCTGTTGTGCTGTGTATTTTAGAGACTCTCTTTCTCTTACACACAAAAACACACACACAATTTACTGGGTCAGGATTGGCCCCTTAATGACAAACACTATCTTTCCCAGCAGCTGCAGTCCCGGTTTTCTGCCAACTGTAATCCCATTCCTCAGTTAAAACAATTCAAGGATGGGCAACAACCACAAGGAGTGGGACATTTAACAATTTAGGAAGTGGCATTCACTGCAGTCCAGTATTGAGTCTTCTCATAGAGTTGGGTAGACACCAGATGGCCAATGGTTGGAGTCCATTAGAGAGTTCTGAGGTGTACTTGTAATTTCAATTAATTTGGAAAAGGTAGGTAATTCATGGGAAAATGAAGGGGGGGGGTATTTTTCCCTCACCAACAGTGTTAACGGTAGCAGACGCTGGGGAAAGAGTAATGCAGCATGATGTATAGCAGTGGAGGCTGCTGAGGGGAGGACGGCTCATTATAATGGCTGGAACGGATAAAATGGAATGGCATCAAACACATGGAAACCATGTGTTTGATGTATTTGATACCATTCCACCTATTCCGCTCCAGCCATTACCATGAGCCCGTCCTCCCCAATTAAGGTGCCACCAACCTCCTGCTATCTACATCCGGCACCGACAGAGATGGCCGCCTCGCTTCGCGTTCTTCGGAAACTATGCAGTATTTCGTATTTTTTTATGTATTATTTCTGACACTGTTACCCCAGGAAATCTTAAGTGTTATTACATACAGCCGGGAGGAACTATTGGATATAAGAGCAACGTCAACTTACCAACATTACGACCAGGAATACGACTTTCCCGAAGCGGATCCTCTGTTTGGTCCACCACCCAGGACAATGGATTGGATCCCAGCAGGCGACCCAAAACAGCGGCGCCGCAGAAGGGGCAGACGGAGTGGTCTTCTGGTCAGGCTCCGTAGACAGGCACATCGCCCACCGCTCCCGAGTATACTCCAATGCTTGCCAATGTCCAGTCTCTTGACAACAAGGTAGACGAAATCCGAGCAAGGGTTGCCTTCCAGAGAGACATCAGAGATTGTAACGTTCTCTGCTTCACGGAAACATGGCTCACTCGGGATACGTTATCAGAGTCGGTACAGCCACCTGGTTTCTTCACACATCACGCTGACAGAAACAAACATCTCTCTGGTAAGAAGAAGAGCGGGGGTGTATGCCTAATGATTAACGAGTCGTGGTGTAATCACAACAACATACAGGAACTCAAGTCCTTTTGTTCACCTGACCTAGAATTCCTTACAATCAAATTCCGACCGCATTATCTACCAAGAGAATTCTCTTCGATCATAATCACAGTCGTGTATATCCCCCCCAAACAGACACCTCGACGGCCATGAAAAAAACTTCATTGGACTCTATGTAAACTGGAAACCACATATCCCGAGGCTGCATTTATTGTAGCTGGGGATTTTAACAAGGCTAATCTGAAAACAAGGCTCCCTAAATGTTATCAGCATATCGAATGCGCGACCCGGGCTGGCAAAATCCTGGATCATTGTTACTCTAACGTCATCGACGCATACAAAGCCCTCTCTCGCCCTCCTTTCGGCAAATCTGACCACGACTCCATTTTGTTGCTCCCAGCCTATAGACAGAAACTAAAACAGGAAGCGCTTGTGCTCAAGTCTGTTCAATGCTGGTCTGACCAATCTGATTCCACGCTTCAAGATTGCTTCGATCACGTGGACTGGGATATGTTGCGGATAGCGTCAAACAACAACATTAATGTATACGCTGATTCGGTGAGCGAATTTATTAGCAAGTGCATTGGTGATGTTGTATCCACGGCGACTATTAAAACCTTCCCCAACCAGAAACCGTGGATTGATGGCAGCATTCGCGCAAAACTGAAAGCGCGAACCACTGCTTTTAATCAGGGCAAGGCGACCGGAAACATGACCGAATACAAACAGTGTAGCTATTCCCTCCACAAGGCAATCAAACAAGCTAAGCGTCAGTATAGAGACAAAGTAGAGTCGCAATTCAACGGCTCAGACACGAGAGGTATGTGGCAGGGTCTACAGTCACTCACGGACTACAAAAAGAAAACCAGCCCCGTCGCGGACCCCGATGTCTTGCTGCTGCCAACATACTGACTCAACTCCACCCACTTTAATAATGGAAAAATTGATGTAATCAATTTATCACTAGCCACTTTATATTATATAATGTTTACTTACCCTACATTACTCATCTCTTATGTATATACTGTACGCTATACCATCTACTGCATCTTGCCATCTGATGTAATTAAATGTATCACTAGCCACTTTAAACAATGCCACTTTATATAATGTTCTCATACCCTACATTACTCATCTCATATGTATATACTGTACTCTATACCATCTACTGCATCTTGCCTAAGTTTGCAGACGACACTACAGTGGTAGGCTTGATTACCAACAATGACGAGATGGCCTACAGGGAGGAGGTGAGGGCCCTCGGAGTGTGGTGTCAGGAAAATAATCTCACACTCAACGTCAACAAAACAAAGGAGATGATCGTGGACTTCAGAAAACAGCAGAGGGAGCAGCCCCCTATCCACATCGACGGGACGGTAGTGGAGAAGGTGGAAAGTTTTAAGTTCCTCGGCGTACACATCACGGACAAACTGAAATGGTCCACCCACACAGACAGCGTAGGGAAGAAGGCGCAACAGCGCCTCTTCAACCTCAGGAGGCTGAAGAAATTTGGCTTGTCACCAAACACACTCACAAACTTTTACAGATGCACAATCGAGAGCATCCTGTCGGGCTGTATCACCGCCTGGTACGGCAACTGCCCCGCCCTCAACCGCAAGGCTCTCCAGAGGGTAGTGAGGTCTGCATAATGCATCACCGGGGGCAAACGACCTGCCCTCCTGGACACCTACACCACCCGATGTCACAGGAAGGCCAAAAAGATCATCAAGGACAGCAACCACCCGAGCCACTGCCTGTTCACACCACTATCATCCAGAAGGCAAGGTCGGTACAGGTGCATCAAAGCTGCGACCGAGAGACTGAAAAACAGCTTCTATCTCAAGGCCATCAGACTGTTAAACAGCCATCACTAACATAGAGAGGCTGCTGCCAACATACTGACTCAAATCTCTAGCCACTTAATAATTAAAAATTATACCATCTACTGCATCTTGCCATCTGATGTAATTAAATGTATCACTAGTCACTTTAAACAACGCCACTTTATATAATGTTTACATACCCTACATTACTCATCTCATATGTATATACTGTACTCTATACCATCTACTGCATCTTGCCTATGCCGTTCGGCCATCGTTCATCCATATATTTATATGTACATATTCTATTCATCCTTTTACACTTGGGTGTATAAGGTAGTTGTTGTGAAATTGTTAGATTACTTGTTAGATATTACTGCATGGTCGGAACTAGAAGCACAAGCATTTCGCTACACTCACATTAACATCTGCTAACCATGTGTATGTGACCAATAAAATGTGATTTGATTTGATGTATAGTATTAGATGATAATGTTTAACTTTGGTTCAAAAGGGATGGAGTTGCTTTTATGAAGTGCACAGAAAAACACACTTCAACCTGGCTCTGAGAATCATTAGAAGCCCTTATGAAATATTAATTTAGAACAAGAAGTACAGTATGGTTTTAAAGGTGGAGGTTCTCTTAAAAACGGGGTTTCTGTAGTTCTTTGTAAAGAATGACTGGGGTCAGGCTGAGGGAGGAAGGAGGAAGGAAGTGACCCTCCAGTTATCTGTCCATCTCTCTCTTCCTCCTCCTCTTGTCTGTTCATCTGTTCATCTCAGGGTGTGGGCCCCTGGCCCATGGTCACCCACTGATAAAGCCGCACAGCTAACAGCTAACCCACTGTGGGCCAGGCAGGAACACAGAGGAACGCAGGCTGATTTTCCCATTCGATAAGACGGAGGGGGGCAATTACAGCAAGGAACACACTTTTTTCTGTCTTTCTCTCTCACACATACTCTCCCGTCTCTTGCTCTCTCACACTAGTATCTCTCCAATTCTCTCTCTCTTTTTAATTCTGGAGTTGGAATGTCAGGCTTTATCCTGCAGTAGACAGTCTGGAGGCTTGAGCTGTTTCCCCCTTTCTCGCTCTCTCTGTCTCTCTCTCTCTCTCTTTCTGTCTCTCTCTACACTGTCATTATCTCTCCCGAGGAAACTGTGAGACCGCTTCCCACTGACTCTTCTCAAAGTTGCCTGCTGTAATAATCTCTGTATTAACTGTCATGTTCACTTTTCCCCCTCGTAGACACATTCTTTAGGTCTTTCTTACCGACCTACCTCACTGATGTAGGCCTAAACCTCCTCAACAAATAGAACTCTCACCACTCTCTGGCTGCTGTATTAAACCAGCGTGGGTGTGTTGTCCGACAGCCTTGGTGTGTACGTTACACCCTTAGACTCTACTATGCTATGCTACTGTACCGCGCGCACACACACACACACACACACACACACACACACACACACACACACACACACACGCACACACACACGCACGCACACACACACACACACACACACACACACACACACACACACACACACACACACACACACACACACACACACGTTTTATTGTTGTTTCCTGCTGACTTTGACTTCTAATTACTCTTCACTAACTCCTGAGGCCTCCATTTTCTTCTCCCAGGAATGACAAGCCTCTCCCTCTGCAGAGTAGCAGAGTACTGAGTCTAACGCAGGGGACAAAGAGTCAAAGGCATGTCTCAGCTCTCAGAGGCAACATGCCCTGTGTTTAAGCCTCCAGATGAACTTGTAGTGACAGAAATGCAGTCCCCCAGTGATGGGAATTGGTTTACAAAATGTCTTCTCAACATTCCTGCACACTGTGTGTACTCATAATGTAACTTGCAATGTCCTATGGAAGTATCCCTGAGAAAATAAGTAAAGAGAGGGAGAGAGAGAGATGCTGAGCTGAAGACATCTTGCATTATAAGCATCCCCCGTGGGCCCGATGGTCTCACCCACTGAATCATAAGTGTCTGCCTCTGACCTTCAGGGTGGAAAGGCCCATGTTCTCTCCCAGAGGGGTCTGGCGGGGGTCACAGTGTAAAGTTACACAGAGCCAACATAGATCACAGCATACAGGGTCTGAGCCCTGGGACCAACAGGGAAAACCTTTCCTACCTAGCAACAAATCTTTATATCCTCTACTGCATTTCACACACGTGCTCATACTGGTACAAACATTTGCATGTGTGCGCATTCACACAGACACACACAGAGACAGACAGACACAGACACATACACAGAGACAGACAGACACAGACACACACACAGAGACAGACAGACACAGACACACAGACAGGCAGACACAGACACACACAGAGACACACAGACACACACACACACACACACACCGACAGACAGACAGACAGACAGACAGACAGACAGACAGACAGACAGACAGACAGACAGACAGACAGACAGACAGACAGACAGACAGACAGACAGACAGACAGACAGACACAGACACACACACAGAGACAGACAGACACAGACACACAGAGACACACAGACACACACACAGACAGACAGACACAGACACACACACACAGACAGACAGATACAGACACACACACAGAGACAGACAGACACACACACAGACAGACAGATACAGACACACACACACAGAGACAGACAGACACAGACACACACACAGAGAACCTCATCCTGTCCTGCTGGTAACAGTGCCGAGTCTAAGCTGCTCCTGCATAAGGGTGTAAGGGTGTGTATGTGCATGCCCATATGTTTGTGTGTGTGTGTGTGGGTGGGTGTGTCTAGGTGTGTTCTTTTGAGAGTGTGGCCAACTTTTAAATCAAAGCTCCTGTCCTATGTTTACACACATGGGGAGAGGAGAGCTAACACTAGGAAGACAAATAAGAGTTAAAAGCCCAGGTTGGAGCACTTTGTGTGTGTGTGTGTGTGTGTGTGTGTGTGTGTGTGTGTGTGTGTGTGTGTGTGTGTGTGTGTGTGTGTGTGTGTGTGTGTGTGTGTGTGTGTGTGTGTGTGTGTGTGTGTGTGTGTGTGTGTGTGTGTGTCCCCAGCCATCCTCACGTACGTTGTGCTCCCTCAGATGTTGGAGCTGCATGACGCCCCTACGCACACGCATGCTAATGCCCAGATGCTGCGTTTTACGAGTGCGCTCACCTACTTAGTACAAAAACGATTAAGTCAATATTTGTCAACATTAAAGTTTCCACAATTAGTGTGTAGCTTGTCTTTTCCCCTTGTTTTTGAGATGACATTGACACACACTCAGGTCGGTGTACTTAGTTCAGTCTCTACAATACGGTCATAAACAGTAGCCTATTAACCTGAGGTATTTTACAACAGGGCCTAATAGAGCTGAGGGCCACCCAGACGGTGAGTACAGCAGGTCTATGGAGATAAACACACATCTGTGGACCCTCTGACCTGCATTCTTGTGCCAGATGCTAGCAGTGCTACCGCTAGGCTAATGTGTGATCAAAACAAACAGCGGGTCACTTAGCTAGCCTCCGCTAACCTGGCTGCCGTTGGAAACCATACAGAGAGCAACAACATCTGATAAAGAACAACAACAGCAGTTGAATAGGTATACACTCTAGTATATGGTCTCACTTTAATACTGTGAGATAAGGCTGACCAGGTTAATGTGGGTCCCTCCCTCCCTCCCTCCCTCCCTCCCTCCCTCCCTCCCTCCCTCCCTCCCTCCCTCCCTCCCTCCCTCCCTCCCTCCCTCCCTCCCTCCCTCCCTCCCTCCCTCCCTCCCTCCCACTTGGGTTTGTGTTGTAGCCAGAGAGTTCCGTGATTACAGGACAGTGTTTTGGGGCTCCCGGGTGGCGCGGTGGTCTAAGACACTGCATCTCAGCGCTAGAGGCGTCACTACAGACCCTGGTTCGATTCCAAGCTGTATCACAACCGGCCGTGTTTGGGAGTCCCATAGGGCGGCGCACAATTGGCCCAGCGTCGACCGGGTTTGGCCCGGGGTAGGCCATCATTGTAAATAAGAATTTGTTCTTAACTGACTTGCCGAGTTAAATAAAGTTTAAATAAATAATACATTTAAATAAAGAATGTAAATATGATGGCAATGGAAGCCGGGACATGTCCAGCATGGATGCCATCAGCCTGTTTGTCCAGAATTAAACATTCAGTTACTGTTGAGTACACACTACACAAACAGACTGGCACCTCTGTATGGCAGCCCAAAATAATTATTGTAAAACATAAAAAAAATTATAAAAAGAAAGAGCAAAAGAAGTATCAAATGAAATAAGTATAAATCTTTAGTTGTCATGGGTTGTAGGGGTAGTTGTAAAGGAAATGGTCTCCTTTATATCTTGAAATGAACAGAGTTATGAAGTGATAGAATTATAGCACAATGCTGTCCTACGTAACTGATCGGCCACCGTGGGAGTCGTTCAGAACAGAGGAAGACAGGAGAGAATGTGTAGAGATATGTCCCTCTAAAGCTGGATCCCAGTGGAGTTGTTGCTCTTGAAAGGAGGTTTTCTATGTTACTATTTGACCTCTTATGTTGTAATATTAATATCAACATGCTATAGCCAATGAAACGTTATCTACATGGTTTTCTTTTCCTTAACCTTTATTGAACCAGGAGATCCCATTGAGATCCCATTGAGATAAATCCTCTCTAAAACCTAACACCTAACAGATTTCGTTCTGTAGTATGAGTGTTATCTATATACCTGATCCTCATATCCACTCATACCCAGGCTGTAGTAAAAAAAAAAAGAGGTGGTCTGTTGTAAAAACATAGGCCATGTTTTCAGGATTAGCTTCATGGCACATTCGTGGTGGGGATGTCAGATTTGGATCAGAGAGGAGTATGTTCCCCACACAGCTCAGGCCAGAGCCCTGCATTTAGAGACCAGACACCAACCACGTTGATGACAGCTTTTGGAATGCGTCTCAAATGGCACCCTATTCCTTATAGAGTGCACAAATTTTGTTCAGAGCCCTAGTGCACCGTATTCTAGGGAATAGGATGCCATTTGAGACCCACTCTCAGTATCTACCACATGGCTATGCTACGGGGGGAACCATCCGTGGAAATTAAATGAGGGATTTTCTGAGGAGTTGGAACGTTCCTTCATGCTTGGACTTCTAAAACATAAACCCGCCGTAAGATTTGAATCCCCTCATTTGAAATGAAATGAAGGTGGTCCTTTTCTGAGGAGAGTTGGAAGGATTCCTGTTTTCTGTCCTTAGGATTCTAAAATGGAACTTCTGGGATTCCACTTTAGATAGTGTTCCAACATTAGGTTCCAACTGTCAAAGGACACATTTTTAAAGGTTAAATAATAGTTAAATAAAATAAAAATGAAACAATTTGGAGACTATTAGCTGTCTTTCATCTCTTTAGCTCATCATCAGATTCTTTACTGCTAACCTGGGTGCCAGTCTATTTCTCATTTGTCAGACTGGTGCTGGTCTGTTGGGGAGTTTATTGCAGTGTCAGTGGTATACGATAGACAGTACATGGCATAGTATACAGTGCATTCGGAAAGTATTCAGACCCCTTGACTTTTTCCACATTTTGTTACATTACAGCCTTATTCTTAAATGGATTATATAGTTGTTTCCCCCTCATCAATCTACACACAATACCCCACAATGGCAAAGCAAAATCAAGTTTTTATACATTTTTGCAAATGTATTAAAAATACAAAATATTCAGACCCTTTACTCAGTGCTTTGTTGATTAGAGCCTAGAGTCTTCTTGGCTACAAGCTTGGCACACCTGTATTTGGCGAGTTTCTCCCATTCTTCTCTGCAGATCCTCTCAAGCTCTGTCAGGTTGGATGGGGAGCGTCGCTGCACAGCTATTTTCAGGTCTCTCCAGAGATGTTCGATCGGGTTCAAGTCCGGGCTCTGACTGGGCCACTCAAGGACATTCAGAGTCTTGTCCCAAAGCCACTACTGCGTTGTCTTGGCTGTGTGCTTAGGGTCGTTGTCCTGTTGGAAGGTGAACCTTCGCCCCAGTCTGAGGTCCTGAGCGCTCTAGAGCAGGTTTTCATCAAGGATTTCTCTGTACTTTGCTCCGTTCATCTTTCCCTCAATGATGACTTTCCAAATCATGTCCAATCAATTGAATTTACCACAGGTGGACTCCAGTCAAGTTGTGGACACATCTCAAGGATGGTCAATGGAAACAGGATTCACCTGAGCTCAATTTCGAGTCTCATAACAAAGAGTCTGAATACTTATGTAAATAATTCTAAAAACCTGTTTTCGCTTTGTCATTATGGGGTATTGAGTGTAGATTGATGAGGGATTAAAAAAAAACATAACGTAACAAAATGTAGAAAAAGTCAAGGGGTGTGAATATTTTCCGAATGCACTGTATTTGTCCAGGCAGCCTGAAGGAGAGCCCGCTCAGCCCAGCTCTCAGCCCAGCTCTCAGCCCAGCTCTCAGCCCAGCTCTCAGCCCAGCTCTCAGAGGTGCTCTGACAGGCTTGTGAAGGAGGAGGAAGTCCTGTGGAAATGACTTTTCACTGGTTATTATGGTTTTGTGGTTTCCCTTAAGCACCCACTCATTGACTTCCTCTCCATCTGACATGCATTTCAGCGAGGCCAGCGTCTAATGTAGATGTTTATATTGATGTAATCACAGACCTAACCAACTAATTACAAAGCTAAATCAGAAGCCCTCAAGGCTGGGGAGCATCAAAGGGGACGGTTGGAACACTCCATTAACGCATGGAATATTAATATTCCATAAAATGTTGTAATATAAAACATGTGGAAGCAGATCAGGTCATGTTTATGACACACAAACCAGGTTCCAAAGGTCTTAAAGTTTGTTGCATTCCCAGAAGCTTTTAGTGGGTTAGTTTACCAAATGTTTGGGAACCACTAATCAAATCTTTCCTCTTCTCTCCTCTCCTCTCAGAAACCTGATGCCTCGGACGTTGGAAAGCCAAATCACCATGGAGAAGACACCAAGCTACTTTGTCACCAAGGAGGCTCCTCGGCGTCTCTTCGCCCTGAGTCGTCATACCAAGCTGATCGTGGTGGTCCGAGACCCCGTAACCCGGGCCGTGTCCGACTACACCCAGACGCTGTCCAAACAACCCGGCCTTCCGTCTTTCCAGAGCCTGACATTCCGGAACTCAACCACGGGCCTCATCGACACCTCCTGGAGCGCCGTGCGCATCGGGATCTACGCCAAGCACCTGGAGAACTGGCTGCGCTACTTCCCCCTCTCAAAGTTCCTCTTCGTCAGCGGGGAGCGGCTGGTGACGGACCCGGCTGGGGAGATGGGCAGGGTGCAGGACTTCCTGGGGCTGAAAAGGGTGGTCACGGACAAACACTTCTACTTCAACCAGACCAAGGGTTTCCCCTGCCTGAAGAAGCCTGAGGGGAGCAGCAGGCCACGCTGTCTGGGGAAGTCTAAGGGAAGGCCTCATCCACAGATCTCTCCAGAGGTGCTGCTCAGGCTCAGGGAGTTCTATAGGCCATTCAATATGAAGTTTTACCAAATGACAGGCCATGACTTTGGCTGGGACTGATGGAAATGGGACGGGATAGAGCATAGACATGTGTCTCCAGAGGATCTACAGGCCTTGTAATGGCCACTTAACCTGAGGTTTTGCCAAATGACAGGTCCTCGTGACTTCGGCTGGGACTGGTGGAAACAGACAGACTAGTATATTTTGGTTTTTAAAGAGAGGGTTTAAATCTCCTTGTATAAACAGATGTGATTTTCCAAGTATGATTGTTGTGTCACTACAATGTAATAAAAAATACATATTCTGACAAAACTGCTCCACGAGCCTGCCAAATATTCATCCCAAATATGCTAATACTATTTCAATAAACTAGACTACAATAAGCCAAGTGCGTTTCTAAAATAATTTTATTAATGACACATCATTTTTACTGTTATCCCATTCTCATGTTTTAAAATGCAATCGCAAAGATGTTTAGGTGACATTATTTTTAACAATGCAGAAGACTATTGCTGGTATAAACGCTGGACTGTGTTCTATTTTTTTGTTAACAAAATATATTACTGATTTACTCTGTGTGCTGTAAAATTGCTATTATTTATGTTGCAAGTGTTATGCTATTGAGAATTATGGTATATGCTATATCTGTATCCCTTATCTTTCTTCATTGTTTGTTTCATTCCAAACTCATAAAATGTACCCCTCCTTGACTGTACATTTCTGGAAGTATAATTTATTAAAATGACAATGTTTTGAGATGTTTTATCTGCTACTTTTGTATTTGAAGTTGCTAAAGCCTTTATTCTAAAATGGACATAATTTTTTCATCATATAAATCAACATTTCAGTATGAAATGGCTTTCTATGAAATATCCACACCATATGATACACTGTTCAGTCACACCAGACCACAGAGAGGGAAGGCAGATAGGGTGGTGTGTGGTGGTGGGGGTCATAGGCCCTGTAGCCTCCAAGGCAACATTTGAAGTTAATGCAGAAAGGAAGCTTTCTGATGTGTAAGCAATCAATTGGCCGGGGTCATTGGAGACCTTTGGGATGGCAATCTTTGACCCCTGACACTCTGTTGACCTGTAGGCCTCGCCTCCGTAAACTGCTGACCACCCCAGTGCTGCGGCGGCGTTGGCCAGTGGAGCCGCCCAGGCCCAGCCATACTCCCAGGGTGCTTCCCAATATAGTGCACTATATGGGCTCTGGACAAAAGTAGGGCACTTTATAGGGGATAGGATGCCATTTGGGATGCAGATATACTCCCTACTTTAGAGTATCCATTAATATTGCAAACTCAACCTCTGGGCCCCGGGCTGAAGGGAGCTGAATCAATAACTGCCTGTTTAGTTTATAGACTACGGCATATGTGCTTATGCGTACCATGTCCCCTTGTCACAGTGATTTAGGCCAGGTCGGACACAGGACGCTATCACACATTTGTAAAGTATTATTTAACGTGTGATTTATCGCTCATACACATCTAATCGATGTAGGGCCTAAGTAGAAATGTATGAGGATATCATTTTGGCCCGTGATTTGGAGCCTTATCTTTACTGGCCTACATACTAATATACTTACTGACTGTTTGTGGTTTATACTTCATTCATTTGGTGTGCTATTTATGTAGTCATGAAGAACTTATTTCAATCAGAATCGGAATCACCTTTATTTGACAAATACATTTGCATGTACAGGAATTTGACTCAGTGAAATAGTGCTGCCACAATAAACAGAATATACAGACAAGATATAGACACAGAATTAACACAATCCACATACTGTACAGAATGTACACCAGTGGAGGCTGCTGAGGGGACTCCTGCTCATAATAATGGCCGGAATGAAGTGAATGGAATGGTATCAAACACATGGTTTTTATAAGGGCACAAGGCGAGACCCAGATGCAGACACGGGAGGCAGATGGTTTGAGTCTTTGATATTTATTATATCCTAAAGGAGTAGGCAAGAGAATGGTTGTGGACAGGCAAAGGTCAAAACCGCTTCAGAGTCCAGGAGGTACAGCGTGGCAGGCAGGCTCGAGGTCAGGGCAGGCAGAATGGTCAGGCAGGCGGGTACAGAGTACAGAAAACAGACAAGGGTCAAAACCGGGAGGACTAGTAAAAGAGAATAGAAAAGGCAGGAGCACGGGAAAAACACATTGGTTGACTTGGAACATACAAGACGAACTGGCACAGAGAGACAGGAAACACAGGGATAAATACACCGGGGAAAACAAGCGACACCTGGAGGGGGTGGAGACAATAACAAGGACAGGTGAAACTGATCAGGGTGTGACAAGTTTCCATGTGTTTGATAACATTCCATTCACTCCATTCCAGTCATTATTATGAGCAGGACTCCCCTCAGCAGCCTCCACTGATATACACAATGAACACCATTCTAAAAACGACTACACTATGAACACTATAAGCTACGCTATGAATTGTGCATGTTCATTACATTGCCATCAGTCCCTCTTTTTCTATAATCTAGGTATCTCATAACACTGTGAATTTACTGGATTTAAGGAATCTGATACATGATAAAATTGCCTTGACTAAAAAGGAGAGTCTGGTGATTAGAATGGGCAGGCCAAGGTTCAACAATGTAGAAGTGGGGGATGAAGAGGGGGAATGAACAAGAGGGGAACAAGGTAAAAAAATGATAACAATACAACAACAAAAACAGCAACAATAGTGGCTTGTTGCTCGTTGGGTATAGAATGTTGAAAGTCAGAGGATTCCATTCATGAAAGAGGAGAGGAGAGGAGAGAAGGAGGGGAATATATTTGAGAGTTCCCCCAGCTAAAAGTTCCCTTTATGTTTCAGTACTGGAGCCCTGAAAGCGGATAGCCATCTATTCACCAGTTGACTGGATACATTGCATTGAGGCTTGGACATATTAATATGCAAAGAGCCAGACAGGCTCAACACAAGGAATGTAGAGCGCGCTGGCTTTTATAGACAGGTCCTGAGATTTCTCCTCATACACCTCTCCCCATACATCACACTAGTGCTCCCTGTGAAGGCCTGACTGCGGTTTAGCCATAGTCGGTGAATAAGGCCCATGAAGCCAGGGTCCAGGGATGAAGCCAACACGGATAAGGCTGGAGCCTGGAAGTCACCCTAGCCCTCAGATCACCTCAGATGAAAGTGATTAGTGACCCTTGCAGTGGAGGTCAAGTAGCTGCCAATTCAGGCCAGCCTGCCTGTCTGCCTGCCATGGGCACTCTGCTTCAACACAAGACATTACGAGGAACAGACAGAAGAATGCTGTCCTCCTCTGTTGAAAATTCGTATGAATTCTAATAGGTGACAGACATCACAAAGGGCTGCTAATCCAATCCTCATTCTTCACTTCCGGAGTGCCTGCCTGCCTGTTATGGACACCGTTTAGCTTACTGTTGTAGCAGGAAGGGGCGTTTGGCAAGACTATTATTACTGTTAAGAGGCCACTACAATGCCAGCCCAATGGTTCCAAACTGTGACCAACTGGTCAAAATTCATGTCACTGTGACCAATACAGGTACTGGACTGGAGGTTTGTTTTGGGTTTGTTCAGTCATGGAAATTCATGTTAAACTCATCCCAATAACAGTATTCACCATCTATAGCAGCCTGTAAGTCCAGCATGCTTCAATATAGGGGCACATATCATTGTCCACATACTGTAGGTCAAATCTATTATTTTCCCTGATTGAGTTGCCATACACAGTCTTCACTCTTCACCCCTCAACTGACTAGAGCAACTGCCCACTCCTCGGTCTCTCCTGGTCCAGGATAGAGCCCTCTCTGTGGGAGTCTGATCTGGCCCTGGTGACCCTGGAGCCTGTAGTTCATGGGGAGAGAGCATTCCACCACCAAGTCACCTCTCTGACCCATATACCCTCTACAGGCCAGGCTATTCTCAGAGAGACAGGGAGAAAGTGACAAATATGTTGAGAATGTTCTGGACTAGGCAGTCTGATTAACTGTCTGAAATATTGAGGGGGAGAAATTGGAGGGAAATGTATTTTTCTAATATATTATGGCTGAATGTGATATTTTTTTTTGTAGACTGTTGAACATTACTGTAAAGCATTCTGGTACTCTTTCACAGTTTTCTACACGTGCTACAGGAACATACATGTAGCAGAAATAAATAGAATGCAGGACGTGAGGTCAACTAAACATAATTCAAAGGACCGTGCTAATTAGATGTACAGTGTTTCTGAGTCAACTGTTGCTCTTTAACAGCTGTGCAGTGTCATGGGTAGTCCCCGTCAGACATACCTGTACTATAATGGATATGTCCGACATCCTCTCCATCCTAAACACGTACCACATTATAAACATGTCAGGTATTCTATCTCTATTGGAGGTGTTTATGGTTAGTTATGGACAACATGTAAAGTGTTTTAAGACACAGGTAAAATGTGCTATGGACAAGAAGAGCCACATTCAGAGCACCCAAACAAGTAGGCTAGATCAAAACTGGCCTCAACACGTGTACCCTTCCAGATGCAAGAACATGGCAGTCTGAGCAGATGTCAAACAAATATGTCTCTCTGATGATATGTTTAATATGAGGGTTCCTTCTCTCTATTGAAGACTTCAGTCTATAATTACGACATTAAGGCTGGTGGAAACTTAAGATCACATTCCTCCATGCACCAGAAGATTATTTAGCACCCGTGTTTCCTTTATAATTAGCTGATCAAAAGAAGAAAGTCAGTCAAACATCTGCTGTGATTATAAATCAACCAAGAAAGAAACAACTGAGTCCTGCACTGCCGTTGCCATTTCCGCTGTTATTGAAGGGGCTCCCCGATGACAGCTTGTCTAATGAAAAGGCCTCTCATTGATTTGTCCATATGTTGAGCAGTGGACATTGGGGTGTCATGACCATGATATCAGCCTGCCTGGTTACTTCACTGGCCGTTAAAAGAGGAATCAAAGACATGAAAAAGAGCAAGTAAGAGCTATGGAGAAATATCAGCACAGGGATCAACAGATCATCAGACAAGAGGAGGATCTGAGTTAATTCATGATAAAAGCTGATTCAAACCTTCATGAGATGAAGCAGGGAGAGAGAGAGAGAGAGAGAGAGAGAGAGAGAGAGGAAAGGGGATAGAGAGAATGCAGCAGCCAGCTCGCCCTCAGGGAGAGTCATTGATAGTAAATGAAGCTTACCCCTGAGTGGATATTCATGAGTGACCTCTGACCTCTTCAGTGCATTTTGAAGATCCCTGCCCTCTCCATCTGAAACTATAGCAAAACTAATGCCCAGAGACAGATTTCCTTGTGTGTGTGTGTGTGTGTGTGTGTGTGTGTGTGGGTGCGTGCGTGCGTGCGTGCGTGCGTGCGTGCGTGCGTGCGTGTGTGTGTGTGCTTGTGTAAGCTACGAGGACAATGTCTGTTCAATAGAATGGTTGAGTGGCTTCACTTCCCTATAGTACCTATTATTACTATCCTCCATCTCTGTGTTCAGCCTGTGATTATATGGATGTTTCCAAAGCCTACGCTCACCACCTGTCCTGTACTCTGCCCACTACAAACCCCCTACACTGCTCAGAGGGAACAAGGGACTCCCTCACCCCCCTTCCCTCACCCCTTTCAAAACTGGTCACCCTCCAAAAAGTAAATTAGATCCAATCCCACTTAACAGATGTTCAATGTTCCTTGGAGAGGGAGTCAGATCTCCTCTGGTCTGGTGGATGGAAGGTGATGCCTCAGACTAACGTTCTATGGTCGGGATGGGATGGCCTCTCTATTGTTCTCTCTGAGGAGGGAGACATGGTGCCCGATCAGCTTTCAGCCACTTCATTTCCATCTAAGTGAGGAGAGAGGAGGAAAGGAGAGAGGGAGCCCCAAGGTCATTCAGTGGATGAAGCAGAACACTGGAGACCTGACATAGGGGCATGTTTAAACTCATTCACAACACAGTGAGGTCACTTCGGTGCCAGTTGTATAAACATAAGTGTTTTCAATTTACTAGATTCACTAGATGGTGTAGAAGTCAAAGATGATTCATTCAAAATGACCTCTCCTGTGTTTGTTATTTTATCATGTTGTTTTTTTAGATATTAAATATTTATCCTCACAGATCACCAGACAAAATGGGCAGGCCCATACAAAATGGTGACATTCTGCTCACATTGAATAAGTATTTTCTCAAGCAATTAGTGACCAAATCTGAGACAATGTCCACTTCCTGTGGGCATTCCTTGGCTTCGGTTCATTACCACATCTCTAGGTCAAGAAAAAGTCCTCTAGCCCCCAGGGTCTGAACTATATCAGAGAACACCTCCCCAACTCTCATTATTTAATATTAAAGTGCTTGTGTGAAAGGCTGATTGGGGGTCAGAGATTTATGACGATATTCAATAAGACCCGTGTCACATATGGCCTTGGAGCAGTGGATTTGCTGCCTGCCTGCCTGCGTGTGTGTGTGTGTGTGTGTGTGTGTGTGTGTGTGTGTGTGTGTGTGTGTGTGTGTGTGTGTGTGTGTGTGTGTGTGTGTGTGGGGGGGATCATCATCTCTGGAGAAGGGGACACTGGATTGAGGAAAGTAGACTTCATAGATTTGTACCCCACACTGTCAAATACAGACAGACAGACACACACACACACACACACACACACACACACACACACACACACACACACACACACACACACACACACACACACACACACACACACACACACACACACACACACACACACACACACACACACACACACGCCTAATGATAATGTTCATAGACATCATCAACAACCATCAGGATCAGAAACAATTGGCTTCACCATTAAACAGTTTGTGATGTCAAGAAAATGACAAGAGAACGAAGGGTACAATTATTTATTATTCATGTCTTTCTGTCTCCCATTCTGTCTGCCATTGTCATACTTTGGAAATAAAGTCATCCTTAGGCCAAATGTTCCCTAAAGACAATAGATCACTCTGACATTCTGTGATTTGAGGGATGAGAAAAACCAAATTGACATAGACAAAAAACTGAATATATGAATACTAATTGCCCAATATTTTAACTGTCACTCCAGATGTCCAAAGACAGACAATTGCAATGACATCCTTTCACCACACAAAATTGTAAACAGACTATTTAAACTGGCATCAAGCTCTGGCATTACGCTATGCCCGCATTTGCAATGTGCATATAAGCTAGCTACCGAGAACCCTGACTATGGAGTATCTTAAAACTACATCAGTCCACTGTAACACACTGACTAGTGCCAAGGGGTTTTAGAGAATTCCTCCAGAGACAATAGGTAACCATCTATACCATGGAGACGAGACACACTGCAATCAGAGACCTTTCACACTCCCAGCGATCGATCAGCAGCTAGCAGCCTGATGACCATAATGCTGTCCAGTGTGCAGGCCACTATCTGACAGTCAGGTACAGGTAATAGAGCATGTCCTAATCCACACATGGCCAGGCTCAGGGCCTGCTGGGATCAATACACAACTAAAAGAACAGGTAATATGATATTGATGGGCTCCCGATGGTAAGGGGATATGGAGAAGGGTTGGTCTCTCTCTGTGTGTGTGTGTGTGTGTGTGTGTGTGTGTGTGTGTGTGTGTGTGTGTGTGTGTGTGTGTGTGTGTGTGTGTGTGTGTGTGTGTGTGTGTGTGTGCGTGCGTGCGTGCGTGCGTGTGTGTGTGTGTTTATCTTAATGCGTATTCTAACAATATAAATGTATCTTCACACAGGCTGACATTCCCATGTATTTCTAACCACTGCATACTCTGTTTCATCTTGCATGAGTTGATCAAGCTGACGTATTGGTGCGTTCAGACTAATGGAAATCAATGAGACAGAGAGTGTGCTGTTAATAAGAGCAGTGCATTTGCTCTTACTCAAGACAAACCAGTTGATTGAACAGTAGCCACAGCCCCATCTGAGTAATGGGATAGCTCATCAGAAGTGCAAAATGCCGCCATTACAGTGTAATGGAAGACAAGCGTCACAGTAAGTAATTCACAGTAGATTCACTCTAGTCCTTCACTTCAATAGATTTAACCGTGACTACACGCCTGGTGATACGTTATTATGACTACACGCCTGGTGATACGTTATTATGACTACACGCCTGGTGATACGTTATTATGACTACACGCCTGGTGATACGTTATTATGTTTACACGCCTGGTGATACATTATTATGACTACACGCCTGGTGATACGTTATTATGACTACACGCCTGGTGATACGTTATTATGACTACACGCCTGGTGATACGTTATTATGACTACACGCCTAGTGATACGTTATTATGACTACACGCCTGGTGATACGTTATTATGACTACACGCCTGGTGATACGTTATTATGACTACACGCCTGGTGATACGTTATTATGACTACACGCCTGGTGATACGTTATTATGACTACACGCCTGGTGATACGTTATTATGACTACACGCCTGGTGATACGTTATTATGACTACACGCCTGGTGATACGTTATTATGACTACACGCCTGGTGATACGTTATTATGACTACACGCCTGGTGATACGTTATTATGACTACACGCCTGGTGATACGACGTTATTATGACTACACGCCTGGTGATACGTTATTATGACTACACGCCTGGTGATACGTTATTATGACTACACGCCTGGTGATACGTTATTATGACTACACGCCTGGTGATACGTTATTATGACTACACGCCTGGTGATACGTTATTATGACTACACACCTGGTGATACGTTATTATGACTACACGCCTGGTGATACGTTATTATGACTACACGCCTGGTGATACGTTATTATGACTACACCCTGGTGATACGTTATTATGACTACACGCCTGGTGATACGTTATTATGACTACACGCCTGGTGATACGTTATTATGACTACACGCCTGGTGATACGTTATTATGACTGCACGCCTGGTGATAGTTATTATGACTCACGCCTGGTGATACGTGATACACGCCTGGTGATACGTTATTATGACTACACGCCTGGTGATACGTTATTATGACTGCACGCCTGGTGATATGTTATTATGACTACACGCCTGGTGATACGTTATTATGACTACACGCCTGGTGATACGTTATTATGACTACACGCCTGGTGATACGTTATTACATGTAAAAACATGACATCTAATAACGTGACAACAAAATGAGCAACATATTTTTTTCTTATTTGGTTAGGAAACGAGAAGTTGTCTAAAGCAATAACATACTGGCATCAAGGATCCATACAGCCAGGGTGGCATGAAAGCCAATTTGTTAACCAAATATGATGTGACACTCAGCAAGACATAAATACTACATTTAGGGACCAAATATAACATGACGCAGACAGTCTATGAGGGATAGCGGAGCCAGGGCCCCAACTTATTGTGCTGTACATCTAACCTGTCACCTCACAGAATGGATGCTGATTTAAGGACAGAGATGTCGCTCCCTCTAGGGGCAGCCGTGATTGCTTCTCTGCCAACCCACTAGAAACCTCACTTTCACTGGCACAGTGAGTACAGTAGGGGTGGTATGTGTGTGTAGGGGCTGATTGAAAGACAGAGATGTCACTCGCTCTAGGGACAGGGGTGAGGTCTTCTCTGCCCACCCACAAAGACGGTCACCGCTTAGCGCTTACACTGATATTTCTTAATTTCTTGTTTTTTGTGGGTGGGTTTTCTTTTTGGATATTGTATTGCTTGATATTACTGCACTGTTGGAGCTAGAAACATAAGCATTTCCCTGCACCTGCAATAACATCTGCTTAATCTGTGGACGCGACCAATAGTATACATTTTGATTCGACACTATCTTTACATATTCTGAGGAGCCTGTTATATTCTGAGGAGCCTGTTATATTCTGAGGAGCCTGTTATATTCTGAGGAACCTGTTATATTCTGAGGAGCTGTTATATTCTGAGGAGCTGTTATATTCTGAGGAACCTGTTATATTCTGAGGAGCTGTTATATTCTGAGGAGCCGGTTATATTCTGAGGAGCCTGTTATATTCTGAGAAGCTGTTATATTCTGAGGAGCTGTTATATTCTGAGGAGCCTGTTATATTCTGAGGAGCCTGTTATATTCTGAGGAGGTGTTATATTCTGAGGAGGTGTTATATTCTGAGGAGCCGGTTATATTCTGAGGAACCGGTTATATTCTGAGGAGCCGGTTATATTCTGAGGAGCCGGTTATATTCTGAGGAGCCTGTCTAGGGTTTGTGGTGTCTTTAGACTAGCTGTGTGTTCAGTGTCTCTGACGTCTGTAGACTAGCTGTGTGTTCAGTGTCTCTGACGTCTGTAGATTTGCTGTGTGTTGCTGCAGTAGTAGGGTTTGTGACGTCTGTAGACTCGCTGTCAGTTCTGTGTCTGTGATGTCTATAGACTTGCTGTGTGTTCTCCCCCCAACCACTGTACGAATCCCAAGGGCCTGCTCAGTAATTACTGGGAAGCCTTGCTCTTCCACCAGTCAAATTCCTGCACTCTGTCATCTCTCCAATCCCTGGAATGGCTTGTGGCCACACTTGTGCTCTACTTCAATGGGATAAGTCCATAACTCGGTCCACGCTTTTTTATTAAAAACCAAGCCACACTGTTATTAATGCTTCATGAAGGGTTGCCTATAACAGAATGTGATTGCTACCATATGTGACATAACGACCAGTACCAGCATACCATCCAGCATGAGATTAACTGAAAGAGACGGCTGAGACCGACCCTTTCGGTCTAATAGCACAGTTGGATTTGAAAGAAGCCAATGTGTCATTGAAAAGGGCAAATTAGTGAGACATTTAGTTCTTGGAGGAGAGACATATCGATGCTACTACAGGATTCCATATTTTACCATATCATTTTCACAACCTTACCAATAACAGATTCACAGATCCTCTCTCAGCATTATTTCCAGTGTACCACAGAATCCGATACCGTCCACCTTCAATAAACGACTTGAGACCTGGATGGATAACCTGGACTAAAGATAGCACACAGAGGCTGTGATGTCCTTGGGAGATTCATGGTGTTTTGGGCTGGTGTGATACATCAACAGTGAAACTGAATGACTCCCCTAACCAACCCCTGAGGAGTACATCTTCTGCTGCGGGTGACAGGCAGCAGAGATCTATAGTAAATGCTGAGAAAAACCCTCCATAGCGTCGCTCGGGTGAATGACAGATTATGCTAGAAATACTGAATATCAATAGGTTAAGGGACCTTCATATCATTATGTATTTAACCCTTTGTGAGCGTCAACACAATGTCTGGGTCCAGGCACCACCTCACTTGCATCTTGCCTCAGTTTAGAGTGGCTTACACATGATTTCGCTTATGCAACTTAATGCACAATAGCACAAATATAATTGGTGATTCATGTAAAAAAATCTTATTTTCAAACATGTTACATACTTAAGCTAGCATATCGAACCAGCTCATAAACAGTGTAATAATTCCACATCCTGTTATTGAATGACATTATTGTAAGAGCCTAACTCACCATGAAACTGAACTCACCATGTCCCACTTCATTCCCCCCTTTTTGTGTTGGAGAACTAAATGGACTCATTGTTCAGCGGAGCACATGCAGCAGAGAGAAATGAAAGCTTCTGTTTAAAATGTTTTCACAAATTTAATTGAACAAATGTGTGTTCCTTCTTATTTGGCACTTCAAAGGCTTGTTTTTTTTAGAAAAGGAAGAACTCTGGGGTCAAACTCAAAGTGAGATAGTTCTGTCTGTCAAGGCCGATTCGGAGGAGAACAAACCTAAACATGATCTGTTCTGACTGAATGCATCTCAGACAGAGACGGGCTGGACCTTTGATGCTGGTGAAATACTGCACTGGGTCTTTCCACAGTAAAGATGAAAACAGAAGAGAAATCTCTCTAGGTAACGTCATACTGAGAGGCAGTCACTGCATTACAAGCTGGAGTTTTATTTCGAGTGGACAAAAAGTGAGTATTGAGTGAGGTGAAAGCAGTTTATACAGGTATAAACTAATGCATAATGCAAGCATACACAAGCACACTCACTAAAAGTAGACCAGCTAATGTCTCAGCATGGATGTGCTGATTGCTGACATCATGCAGTGTAATGTCACTGCTCTCTACCTCCGCACTGGTTTCCTTCAGCACCTTATTAACATTATTAATAAGGCCTCCTCCAAAATAATACCAGGTCTATTGAACCTGATAGACAACAGACAGGGAGCATTGTTCTAATAAAGCTCTCAGCTGGATTAGGCCCAAATGGCTACATACTATACTGTAGGCCCAAATGGCTACATACTATACTGTAGGCCCAAATGGCTACATACTATACTGTAGGCCCAAATGGATACATACTATACTGGTGGCCCAAATGGCTACATACTATACTGTAGGCCTAAATGGCTGCATACTATACTGTAGACCTAAATGGCTACATACTATACTGTAGGCCTAAATGGCTACATACTATACTGTAGGCCCAAATGGCTACATACTGTAGTGTAGGCCCAAATGGCTACATACTATAGTGTAGGCTTAAAGAAAAGCAGTTGCACAGGTGTTAGGAATATTCCAGAGAAGTATACATAGAGTACCTCTATTGTACTTTAGACTTTTTCCACTTTAGAAACACACACCCATTCACGCACCACCATGTTCCTTGGCCAGTGCTTGTAAAATGCTATATTTTCTGGTTTGATTTTAACTCTACAGCATCGATGTAGTGGTCATTGTATTACCATTTTGCACCACTGATTTGACTCTTGACAATAGTTCCATTGTTAGTCTGTGGATTCTAACTCTTTGTTCCACCTGTAACCTAACCCCTGGAAATGTTAAGTGGTCTAGCTCTCCCTCCAGTTTCCAAATGGCACATGACTGTACCACAACTTTGCTTCTCTCCCCCTGTTTGGGAATATGGAGTGACAGATAACGGTATTACTCATATAACCAAGATAAAAACTACATTGGACAAGTGTTCAATGAAATCATCAGAAATCATCCGATTATGCCTACTATAAAATGCTTTCACTGGAGGGTTGAGTGAGGACAACTCTGACAATAGCCTTACCATAGAAACTGCTTTAGTCCCAGTGGACAACATGGACCTGGCTCTGGGCTGGTCAGAGTCACAGGTCAGGTGCAACATGGCTGCCCTCTAGGCCACTGAAGTAGGTTAACTGGTTTGATTAATAGTTCAGGATGGTGAACGGTCAATGGTCAGGGGCCAGCAGACCACTCCAGTCCTCCTTGGTGAGGACTTATGGAAACGACCCTCAGACGACCCTCAGACGAGGGGCCAGCCAATCACAGAGCATTCCATCAGTGCCTCTGTTTGAAAGCCTGTGTATTTCCTGCTCGACTCAGAATGAGACATGTAAGCAATGTCACAAGTGGCATTCCAAAGCATCCAATAGGTGATAAATGTGATTTCTAAATTCATACAAATGATGAATTAAAGTGTATAGGGCCTAGTCTAGTAAACGTTGATTCCCCATTATGTTGAATACAAAATAATAGTACATTAGCATACATGTAGATTTAACATACTTATTTTTGTGTAATTTAGTATTCGGTGCAGTCAATGGAATCACAAACCCTGTTAGGAAAGGCCTAATGAAGTTTTAATTTGTAATATGATAACTGAATACCTAAATGACTCTCGAATGTCGGCCTACATGCCTTTGCATGGAATTATAATGTTGATCACTGCCACTATCAACATAACTTCAAAGCTGTCAAATAAACTATATTTGATATATAATATAGCATATTGTCATATAACAACATACAGGTGTTTTAGCATACATTGTAGCCATTTATAACGTACGGCTCTTAAGTAGCCTATGTATACAGTGCATTTGGAAAGTATTCATACTCCTTTACTTTTTCCACATATTGGTACATTACAGCCTTATTCTAAAATGGATTAAATCGTTTTTTTTTTCAATCATCAATCTACACACAATACTCCATAATGACAAAGTAAAACAGGTTTTTTGAAATGATTGCACATTTTTACTCAGTACTTTCTTGAAGCACCGTTGGCAGCGATTACAGTCTTGAGTCTTCTTGGGTATGATGCTACAAGTTTGGCACACCTGTATTTGGGGAGTTTCACCCATTCTTCTCAGCAGATCCTCTCAAGCTCTGTCAGGCTGGATGGGGAGAGTCGCTGCACAGCTATTTTCTCTCCAGAGATGTTCGATCGGGTTCAAGTCCGGGCTCTGGCTGGGCCACTCAAAGACAAACAGAGACTTGTCCCGAAGCCACTCCTGCATTGTCTTGGTGTAACAGTTTTGTTTCCGTCCCTCTCCTCGCCCCTACCTGGGCTCGAACCAGGGACCCTCTGCACACATCAACAACTGACATCCTCGAAGCATCGTTACCTATCGCTCCATAAAAGCCGTGGCCCTTGCAGAGCAAGGGAAACAACTGCTTCAAGGTCTCGAGTGAGTGACATCACCGATTGAAACGCTATTAGCGCGCACCCCACTAACTAGCTAGCCATTTCACACCGGTTAAAATTGGCTGCGTGCTTAGGGTTGTCCCTGTTGGAAAGTGAAACTTCACTCCAATCTGAGGTCTTGAGTGCTCTGGAGCAGTCTTTTCATCAAGGATCTCTCTGTACTTTGCTCCATTCATCTTTCCCTCGATCATGACTAGTCTCCCAGTCCCTGCCGCTGAAAAATATCCCCATATCATGATGCTGCCACCACTATGCTTCCCCGTAGGGATTGTGCCTGGTATCCTCCAGATCTGACGCTTGGCATTCAGGTCAAAGAGTTCAATGTGGGTTTCATCAGACCAGAGAATCTTGTTTCTCATGGTCTGAGCATCCTTTAGGTGCCTAGCGGGCTGTCATGTGCCTTTTACTGAGGAGTGGCTTCGGTCTGGCCACTCTACCATAAAGGTCTGATTGGTGGAGTGCTGCAGAGATGGTTGTCCTTCTGGAAGTGTCTCCCATCTCCAAAGAGAAAGTCTGGAGCTCTGTCAGAGTGACCATTGGGTTCTTGGTCACCTTCCTGACTAAGGCCCTTCTCCCCCGATTGCTCAGTTTGGCCGGACGGCCAGCTCAAGAAGAGTCTTGGTGGTTTCAAACTTCTTCCATTTAAGAATGATGGAGGACACTGTGTTCTTGGGGACCTTCAATGCAGCAGACATTTTTTTGTACCCTTCCCCAGATCTGTGCCTCGACACAATCCTGTCTCGGAGCTCTTGGACAATTCCTTCGACCTCATGGTTTGGTTTTTGCTCTGACATGCTCTGTCAACTGTAGGACCTTATATAGACAGGTGTTTGCCTTTCCAAATCATGTCCAATCAATTGAATTTACCACAGGTGGACTCCAATCAAGATGTATAAACATCTCAAGGATGATCAATGGAAACAGGATGCACCTGAGCTCAATTTTGAATCTCACAGCAGAGGGTCCGAATACTTATGTAAATAAGGTATTTCTGCTTGTTTTTTATAAATTTGCAAAAACCTGTTTTGTCTTTGTCATTATGGGGTATTGGGTGTAGATTGATGAGGCATTTTTGTTTATCCATTTAATGATAAGGCTGTAACATAAAAAAAAAATGGAAAAAGGGAAGGGGTCTGAATACTTTCCGAATGCACTGTATCTTGCATGACATCCCGATTTCAAATATGACGTGAACTAAAAACAGAAAACATGGTTCGGCATATGAAAATCACCACCAGTCAGTATCTGATCCAAAAACACAACACACAGCGAAAAGGATTACAGTAAGGAACTTGACTGACGACAAACAATGTGGTTTCCAATTACACCTTTTGTTATCCATTCAGCTGTGAAACACACTGTATTGTGTTCCAGCTCCAGGTTAGTGTATCAAAGCAGCTCCCAGCATTTGGTGAAGGGAGGAGCTGTCATAGCTGTCTCATCAAATACAGACACCAACGACTGAGAGGCAAGTACGATCATCTTCGGTCTCAAAATAGGGACAATACCGTAGCCTGTGGCACTGCTGTTATCCTCTCTTTGTAATGAAAACATCTCAAATGTCAATGCTACGGAACAGAAGAGCCAGGCCGTGCCAGACGTTGATATTCCAAGTGTAGATCGCACCTGTGCATCATCGCCAGTTTCGTAATTGTTCGTGTAGGTTTTGTGTTTGTACAGCTGCCTGCTCTGCATGACCGTTCTTTGGAAGGTTTATTAAACATTGTTGTATCTGAAAGTTAAAGCTTAATTCTAGCCAGAATCTTACTGTGGCTAGATCTACAGTATAACATTTAGAATAAAATCTCAAACTGAGTGAGTCAAAGGTGGAGAGGCAGAGCCTTCACATATTTGGTTTGCCCATAGTCTATAAGGATTGGGCTGCTTGCAAAACACAGGTCAGTGATTGAGATGTATTTACCTCATAACAAAGATAGAGCTCATCTCGTAGCCTCTTTTAATGCTCTGGCTATAAACTGCTCTAGGACATCATGGGCCTCCTCTATGATAGTGTAATGTAATGTCTGGCTATTACAACGTACACTGTACTTACTACTGAGGTAGCCTAAAGTCTACATGTGGAAACCGGCTGGTTTACATCATGACAGTTCAGTAAGGTCATGTCTCAAAAGGGTCTGGATTGACGTAGCAGGCTACTGCAGTAGACCCATTCTCCATGTCAAGGCCTAGGTCTGTAGCCAAGGGAATTTATTCATCCTCAACCACAAGTCATAAATCCTATCAATAAGGAGTGAGAAGTCCTTGGATGCTGCTGATAAATGTTTATCTATTTTTTAAATGAATGCCAAGAAAAGTGGGCGGTGGAGAAGAACATTACTGAGAGGAAGTTGTGTCCAAAGAACAGTTTTATCACATAAGTCAGGGATGGGCAAAATTTCTAAATTTGCTTGTGCATCAGTATTTTTTTATTGCTATGTCAGTCATTGACAGTCACTCACCCATGTCAGCAAAAACATTTAGATTAGTAAATTATAGCCAGCTATCCAAAACGTAGTAATCATTGTCAAATTACCATCTGGGGGGCTCCAAATGATTTTGTTAGTCACTAATACTCAGATATCATATTAAAAAATGCTAACATTTCTTCCCACTCTATGCAAAACTGTGTAGAATTGCAGGAAATTAGCTGTAAAACTGCAAGTGTTTCTCTCCATCATATGGCAAAATGAGTAGAATTGCATGAAATGTGTTATAAAATGGCTAAATCTTCTCTGTGCCCCATGATAAATTGTGTAGAATTGCAGCAAACTTGCTTTACAACTGTAACATTTTCTCTACGACCATGGCAAAATGTGTAGAATTGCATGAAAAAAAAATATTATAATCTCCGCTGTCAAGAGAAGCGCCGCTAAATTGTTTTGCTCGTATGGTGCGGGGCCCCACTAAACAAAATTGTGTTAGCTCAAAAGGCTAGGGCCGGCTCTGACTGCATGTGTGGTTATGGATGTGGGCAGTGATGGAAAATGTATCCAATTGTCATACTTGAATAAAAGTAAAGATACCTTAATAGAAAATTACTCAAGTAAAAGTGAAAGTCGCCCAGTAAAATACTACTTTAGTATTTGGTTTCCAATATACTTTAGTATCAAAAGTAACTGTAATCGCTAAAATGTACTTTAGTATCAAAAGTAAAAAGTACAAGTAGAAATCATTTCAAATTCCTTATATTAAGCAAACCAGACGGCACCATTTTCTTGTTTTAAAAATTTACGGATAGCCAGGGGCATACTCCAACATTTAAACATAATTTACAAACGAAGCATGGGTGTTTAATGAGTCCGCCAGATCAGAGGCAGTAGGGATGACCAGGAATCTTCTGTTGATAAGTGCATGAATTGGACCATTTTCCTATGCTGCTAAGCATTCAAAATGTAACTAGTACTTTTGGGTGTCATTGAAAATGTATGGAGTATAAAGTACATTATTTTCTTTAGGAATGTAGTGAAGTAAATGTAAAAGTAGTCAAAAATATAAATAGTAAAGTAAAGAACAGATACCCCAAAAAACTACTTCAGTAGTACTTTAAAGTAAAGTACTTTACACCACTGGATATGGGTACACAGACAAACTAGCCACTGTGGCATGATGAGCTCAGTTTTGTTGTGGGCCCCATTTCCATCAAAGTTTCCCATCCCTGATACAAGCCTTACAATCAAAGAACAAGCACATGATGTAAAAGCCTAAAAGAATACCTTGGTTGAAAGAATCAGAATAAATCCAGTTTCACAACAACAAAAAAGTTAAACGATGCGCTCTCTCAATGCAGATGAGACAATAGCATCAGCCATAGAGTACCATGTGTTAGTCTATCATCCATCCACAAGGGTGCAGTGGGTGGGTTAACAACATGGCTTGAGCGGGCAGGTAATCTCAATGGCTTTCCGAAAAAATACTAAGGGTACTTGTTTTTTTATATTGTAAACTCAGCAAAAAAAGAACTGTCCCTTTTTCAGGATCCTGTCTTTCAAAGATAATTCGTAAAAATCCAAATAACTTCACAGATCTTCATTGTGAAGGGTTTAAACACTGTTTCCCATGCTTGCTCAATGAACCATAAACAATTAATGAACATGCACCTGTGGAACGGTCGTTAAGACACTAACAGCTTACAGACGGTAGGCAATTAAGGTCACAGTTATGAAAACTTAGGACACTAAAGAAGCCTTTCTACTGACTGAAAAACACCAAAAGAAAGATGCCCAGGGTCCCTGCTCATGCTGCAAGGAGGCATGAGGACTGCAGATGTGGCCAGGGCAATAAATTGCAATGTCCGTACTGTGAGACGCCTAAGACCTCGCTACAGGGAGACAGGGCAGACAGCTGATCATCCTCGCAGTGGCAGACCACGTGTAACAACACCTGCACAGGATCGGTACATCCGAACATCACACCTGCGGGACAGGTACAGGATGGCAACAACAACTGCCCGAGTTACACCAGGAATGCACAATCCCTCCATCAGTGCTCAGAGTGTCCGCAATAGGCTGAGAGAGGCTGGACTGAGGGCTTGTAGGACTGTTGTAAGGCAAGTCCTCACCAGACATCACCGGCAACAACGTCACCTATGGGCACAAACCCACCGTCGCTGGACCAGACAGGACTGGAAAAAAGTGCTCTTCACGGACGAGGCGCGGTTTTGTCTCACCAGGGGTGATGGTCGGATTCGCGTTTATCGTTTAAGGAATGAGCGTTACACCGAGGCCTGAAAGAGCTGCTTTCTGTGCTTGGCCCTCCTATGTTGAGCATAATAAACGGCTCTCTATCCACCGGATGTGTACCAAACTCAGTAAAAGTGGCAGTAATAAAGCCTCTCTTGAAAAAGCCAAATCTTGACCCAGAAATTATAAAAAACTATCGGCCTATATCGAATCTTCCATTCCTCTCAAAAATGTTAGAAAAAGCTGTTGCGCAGCAACTCACTGCCTTCCTGAAGACAAACAATGTACACAAAACACTTCAGTCTGGTTTTAGACGGCATCATAGCACTGAGACTGCACTTGTGAAGGTGGTAAATTACCTTTTAATGACGTCAGACCGAGGTTCTGTGTCTGTCCTCGTGCTCCTAGATCTTAGTGCTGCTTTTGATACCATCGATCACCACATTCTTTTGGAGAGATGGGAAACCCAAATTGGTCTACATGGACAAGTTCTGGCCTGGTTTAGGTCTTATCTCTCGGAAAGATATCAGTTTGTCTCTGTGAATGGTTTGTCCTCTGACAAATCAACTGTAAATTTCGGTGTTCCTCAAGGTTCCGTTTTAGGACCACTATTGTTTTCACTATATATTTTACCTCTTGGGGATGTCATTCGAAAACATGTTAAATTTCACTGCTATGCGGATGACACACAGCTGTACATTTCAATAAAACATGGTGAAGCCCCAAAATTGCCCTCGCTAGAAGCCTGTGTCTCAGACATAAGGAAGTGGATGGCTGCAAACTTTCTACTCTTAAACTCGGCCAAAACAGAGATGCTTGTTCTAGGTCCCAAGAAACAAAGAGATGTTGAATCTGACAATTAATCTGGATGGTTGTACAGTCGTCTCAAATTAAACTGTGAAGGACCTCGGCGTTACTCTGGACCCTGATCTCTCTTTTGAAGAACATATCAAGACTGTTTCAAGGACAGCTTTTTTCCATCTACGTAACATTGCAAAAATCTGAAACTTTCTGTCCAAAAATGACGCAGAAAAATTAATCCATGCCTTTGTTACTTCTAGGTTGGACTACTGCAATGCTCTACTTTCCAGCTACCCGGATAAAGCACTAAATAAACTTCAGTTAGTGCTAAATACGGCTGCTAGACTCCTGACTAGAACCAAAAAATGTTATCATATTACTCCAGTGCTAGCCTCCCTACACTGGCTTCCTGTTAAGGCAAGGGCTGATTTCAAGGTTTTACTGCTAACCTACAAAGCTTTACATGGGCTTGCTCCTACCTATCTTTCCGATTTGGTCCTGCCGTACATACCTACACGTACGCTACGGTCACAAGACGCGGGCCTCCTAATTGTTCCTAGAATTTCTAAGCAAACAGCTGGAGGCAGGGCTTTCTCCTATAGAGCTCCATTTTTATGGAATAGTCTGCCTACCCATGTGAGAGACGCAGACTCAGTCTCAACCTTTAAGTCTTTACTGAAGACATATCTCTTCAGTAGGTCCTATGATTAAGTGTAGTCTGGCCCAGGGGTGTGAAGGTGAACGGAAAAGCTGGAGCAACGAACCGCCCTTGCTGTCTCTGCCTGGCCGGTTTCCCCTCTTCCCACTGGGATTCTCTGCCTCTACCCCGATTACGAGGGCTGAGTCACTGGCTTACTGGTGTTCTTCCATGCCGTCCCTGGGAGGGGTGCGTCACTTGAGTGGGTTGAGTCACTGACGTGGTCTTCCTGTCTGGGTTGGCGCCCCCCCTTGGGCTGTGCCGTGGCGGAGATCTTTGTGGGCTATACTCGGCCTTGTCCCGGGATGGTATGTTGGTGGTTGGAGATATCCCTCCAGTGGTGTGGAGGCTGTGCTTTGGCAAAGTGGGTGGGGTTATATCCTACCTGTTTGGCCCTGTCCGGGGGTTTCATCGGATGGGGCCACAGTGTCTCCTGACCCCTCCTGTCTCAGCCCCAGTATTTATGCTGCAGTAGTTTATGTGTCGGGGGGCTAGGGTCAGTCTGTCACATCTGGAGTATTTCTCTTGTCTTTTCCAGTGTCCTGTGTGAATTTAAATATGCTCTCTCTAATTCTCTCTTTTTCTTTCTCTCTTTCTTTCTCTCTCTCGGAGGACCTGAGCCCTAGGACCATGCCTCAGGACTACCTGGCTTGATGACTCCTTGCTGTCCCCAGTTCACCTGGCCGTGTTGCTGCTCCAGTTCCAACTGTTCTGCCTGCAGCTATGGAACCCTGACCTGTTCACCGGACGTGCTTGTTGCACCCTCGACAACTACTATGATTATTATTATTTGACAATGCTGGTCATTTATGAACATTTGAACATCTAGGCCATGTGCTGTTATAATCTCCACCCGGCACAGCCAGAAGAGGACTGGCCACTCCTCATAGCCTGGTTCCTCTCTAGGTTTCTTCCTAGGTTTTGGCCTTTCTAGGGAGTTTTTCCTAGCCACCGTGCTTCTACACCTGCATTGCTTGCTGTTTGGGGTTTTAGGCTGGGTTTCTGTACAGCACTTTGTGATATCAGCTGATGTAAGAAGGGCTATATAAATAAATTTGATTTGATTTGTACTCTGGAGCAGGATCGATTTGGAGGGGGATGGTCCGTCATGGTCTGGGGTGGTGTGTCACAGCATCATCGGACTGAGCTTGTTATCATTGCAGGCAATCTCAACACTGTGCGTTACACGGAAGACATCCTCCTCCCTCATGTGGTACCCTTCCTGCAGGCTCATCCTGACATGACCCTCCAGCAGGACAATGCCACCAGCCATACTGCTCGTTCTGTGCGTGATTTCCTGCAAGACAGGAATGTCAGTGTTCTGCCATGGACAGGGAAGAGCCTGGATCTCAATCTCATTGAGATGGTGGAAGAGTTGGGTAACATCACAGCAAGAACTGGCAAATCTGGTGCAGTCCATGAGGAGGAGATGCACTGCAGTACTTAATGCAGCTGGTGGCCACACCAGATACTGACTGTTACTTTTGATTTTGACCCCCCCTTTGTTCAGGGACACATTATTCAATTTATGTTAGTCACATGTCTGTGGAACTTGTTTAGTTTATGTCTCAGTTGTTGAATCTTGTTACGTTCATACAAATATTTACACATGTTAAGTTTGCTGAAAATAAACGCAGTTGACAGTGAGTACAGTTTATTTGACATAGTTTGTTCATTGACCTTCAAGAAAATGTTTGCCTTACCTGGCTTTTAGCCTGCAAAGGTGAGTTGTGGTAGGTAATCTGGAAGGAAGCAGTTGCCAGAGCAGTTAGCTAGCTAGGCCAATAATGTCACATTTGCCAGTAATTATTTACTAACTCACACAGGTTGGATATCACACAGGTGTGTTTTCTATTAATCTTATTTCAGCAGCGTCTCCACCCTAGAATAGGATACATTTTTTTTAAATGGCATACAACGGCCAAGCTCAGTACTTTGTTGCCATTTCTGATTTACATCAAAACACAATACATCATTTCGGGTGGCAGGTAACCTAGTGGTTAGAGCGTTGGGCCAGTAACTGAAAGGTTTCTAGATTGAATCCCCAAGCTGACAAAGTAAAAATCAGTTGTTCTTCCCCTGACCAAGGCAGTTAACCCACTGTTCCTAGGCCGTCATTGTAAATAAGAATTTGTTCTTAACTGACTTGCCTAGTTAAATAAAAAAATGTATGTGATATGATACAATTGATACAGTAGCCTAAGTTGTGTGGACTCATTGTCATAAGAAAATCAATACCATGAAGTGAAATAAACTGTCAAGACTACATAAATAATTTTGAATCGTGACTGTTGTATTGATTTGGCTAAATAGGTTTGAAGCCTACAAAATGTTGAAATATATATTGTGTTTTTCAGAGAGTGGCTGGAGTCATCATTGGAAAAACTGATGTCAAAAGCCATCCAGACAGGAAAAGTTGAGGATTCAATTTAATTATATTTACCCCATAATTTAATACTGGGGAATACTGGGATCAAATAGTCTATATACATTTTCAAGTATTCATGATTGGTATCAAATGCAGTGAGGCCTCTTGACTGTCCTCCCCAAACTTTCTCCAAGGCATGCCTGCACTGTAGCCTAATGTGCTCAAGTTTATTACTTGCTCACTAGTATCATCTTCTGGCAGGTTTCTGAACTCTCTCGTTTCTCAACATTTCAGGTATTGGTTTTGACCAGTGGCGACCCGTCATTCATGACAGGTGAGGCAAAGCCCAACATTTTTATCCAAAAAAAAATTTAAAAATATAAAATACAAAATAAATATATATATATATATATATATATATATATATATATATATATATATATATATATATATAACCTAGAGAGGAACCAGGCCATGAGGGGTGGCCAGTCCTCTTCTGGCTGTATATATATATATTTTTGTGGGGCTTGCCTGTTTTTCATGTTATTTTGGCATTAATACATGTCACATATCAATTTGCAAACAATGTAAAAAAATTTTTTTAAATTGAGTTAATAAAGCCGCATACAAACATGCTGTATTTTTTGTTTTCTTGAGTAAGGCAGCTCCAAAATGCAGGTGTTTCAGCCTAGCTCAGTGCTTTCTGTGGTGGTGGGGCAAGCCAGCAGAAAATACGAAGCGTTGCGCCATGATTGGCTTTGTGTTCTGTCACTCATGGGGACACTACGTCACCACCAAGTCTAAGGGTAGACCTAAAACATTCTAGCCCTTTGGTGCTGTCATAGAGTTACATTAAAAGTGCCCATCCAAGAAGGCTCAAGATCATTGGCCACAGATACAATTACATCAAATCACATTATATGTACAGTAGCTTTAATTAGACTGATCATGTCAAAATCATAGTTTCAAAATCTTAGCCCGCAGTCATCATCATGAATCAAGTCGACAATCTACTGGCAAATCCTTTTCAATCCTTGTCATATGAAGATAAATAATGAAGAAAAATTAAAGATAAAACGTATCGGTGCTCATCGACCATTGGACATAAACATTACACAACAAGTTGGAAATCGCAAATTCAACAGTGAGTGGTTTGGAAGGAATCAGTGACAGTGGCTGTGTGGTCCCAAATCTGAGATTAAGGAGCTCTTTTCCAAGTTTGAAATGATAAACATTCAACATTGGCCACACTGTCAATGAAGCATGATTTGTGCCGCGCTCATAACAACTGTTAACTCAAAACTTTACTTCAGTGAGTTCAAGACAACTGGGAAGTCGGGAATAAACAAGCTACGACTGGGAAAATACGTTTTGAACAGTCATCCAACTCAGAATGTAAATCCGTCCTCTTTCTAGAGCTACAACCTGAAGATCACTGACGTCATCATGATTCTACCTTGTTTTTTTCCCTAGTTCCCAGTTGTTCTGAAAGCACCATAAATCCAGAGAATGACAGGCTTTGATGACAAAATTTGGCCACACAGGACCGCTACGCCACCTTCCTGTTCAAGTGAGCACAGCACAACAAGGTGAGTCCAAAAGTGTCTTGTATGCTGCTGCATAAATAATGTAATATGCCAGGGAGATATGTATACTGTAGCTAAGAAAGTAATACTAAGTGTATGTTGTGTAGTAAGATGTTAGTAGCACATGGTGTACAGGACTTGGTGTACAGGGAGAACACTGTAAGAACGACCCATGTTCTGAATTCTGTCGCTTATAAGGGCACAAGGCGAGACCCAGATGCAGACACAGGAGACAGATGGTTTGTGTCTTTGATATTTATTATATCCTAAAGGGGTAGGCAAGAGAATGGTCGTGGACAGGCAAAGGTCAAAACCGCTTCAGAGTACAGGAGGTACAGTGTGGCAGGCAGGCTCGAGGTCAGGGCAGGCAGAATGGTCAGGCAGGCGGGTACAGAGTACAGAAAACAGGCAAGGGTCAAAACCGGGATGACTAGCAAAAGAGAATAGAACAGGCAGGAGCACGGGAAAAACACACTGGTTGACTTGGAACATTCAAGACAAACTGGCACAGACAGACAGAAAACACAGGTATAAATACCCAGGGGATAATGGGGAAGATGGTTGATACCTGGAGGGGGTGGAGACAAGCACAGGTGAAACAGATCAGGGTGTTACACGCTATACATTTCAAAAGTTCTAAACAAATCGTTATATTGACTACGTCCGTCCTAGCTCGCTCATTAATGTCTTAACCGAAAATACGGATTGCCTCTTATCTGCTTGTCGTCCCCTTATGCCATAGTTTATACATCTCAATTGTCATTAGAAACCACATTTGTTTAAGCAAGTCAGCCATATCAGCTATGTTTTTTTTAAAGGCAGTAAATGAGGCTGAATGAACTGTTTCTCTGCCGGACAAGGCTCAGCTGATAGCCAGGTGTAGCAGTAGTAAGGTGTTGGGACAGCTTTATGTAGGCCCTAACATTTTCTGGGCACCGTTTGTCACCGTTATAGTGCAATTCTGTCCTACCAAGCAAAAAGGCAGGAACTGCTCATAGCGTGGAACTGAGAAAAATGTATTTTGTTAACCTTGGTTTCACAGTAGCTTTATGCTGTTACTGCTAACATGACCCCCATTTTCTCCAAAACACAATACAATAGAGGCAGGATACTTGTCCACATGATTAAGCATGTATTTAATGTAGCAAAAAATGACAAAAACACATTTTTGACCAAATGAGCAGTTACTGCCTTTTTGCTTGTTAGGGCAGGATTAATGTATTGTTTAGTGTTATGTAGTGGCTTTGCTGGCATGCATTCCACTTTCCCCCCACCAAGACTTACATGCTAAAATCGCCACTGGTTTTGAAACATTCACTTTTGGCTTCACAATCAAGGACTCGCCAGACTATTTCATGAATCTCTCCTCGTGGGGCAATGATGAATAAATACATCAATGGGCTGTCTAACACTTTCAGCATAGGAGACTGTGGTGAGATTATACATTCAATTCAATTATCTCGCTATGAAGATAGATAATAGATAATGTACAAATACAATGTGTCAGTCTTTATGATATTTCTAAGATATTTATAATTACAATAATTTATCTATACTATATCCCCCTTAAGTTATTATAGAAAATCCTTTAGTTGCTACCAAAGATCCTGAGAAAGAGGATAGATTCTGCCCCTCAACTCCCAGGTACTGTAGTAAAGTGGTTAGTTATATTTTTAAACATTACTACGCTCAAAGTAATATAAGTAACAAAACCAATTTCTCTGTCTCAGCTTCTACAGGTTGCTGGTAAGTGAAGCTCACTCCCAGCTATTAATATGCTCTGACATAGAAATAACGAACAGGCTGCTGCCTCTGCTCCACCTGCCTGTGAAGGGACTTCTACTCTCTGGGAGACATCGTGGCCAGCGGACAGAGCCTGGACGGGAATGTCATTGACATACTTGCTGCCGTTCGGTCGGTAAGTACTGAGAGTACATAGAGTAAAGTAGGTCTTGAGTGGGGTACTATCTGGTAGGGTTGTGTAAGAGCCATAAACTAGGCCCTGTCATCACATGTCCAGCAGTATAAGTACCATATGTATTAGAAACACTAAAAGCTTTCAGCAAGAAAAAGAGAAGTGTTGTAAATCATTTCCAAACCACTATTTCTGCCCTCTAGATTGCAGAGCCAAAGTATTTCACCACGGCCGATGGACGCAAAGGGCAGAGGCTGGAAGTGAAGCTTTTGATGATTCTGTCAAATCCTTTCCCTTAGTATGATAGGAACTAAGATGTACCACTTTACCTCTTCTTCAATATCCCCATCCTCTCCCCTGAGTAACCATAACAACCTCTGTATCACACAGCTGGGACAGAGAGGCGATTCAGCTAGTTTAGACTCTGATACCAAGAGAAACAGTTTGGTATACAGTGGGCTCTTATTCTCTGTTACTTGTTAAATGGAAATGTGTGAGAGTTTGTGTTTGTTTAAAAGGTAATTGACTGAATTAGACTTTTCTCTGTACTTCAAGTGCTCTTTATCTCAGATGCTAGGATTGGTTTTGACAGCTTCCGGAACTGCATGACAGCTACAGTCAATTCTATAGCCATAATCACTGTCAACCTGGGTAAGGATATCACTTTATCTGGATTGATCATATCTGTTTACAACACATGTGCCTTTTCTGCATTGAGAAACAGTAGACAATTGTTTTTCTAAGAGCATATTTTAATGTTCACATTAATCATTTAATACAGTACCTAATACTGTAATTAATGTGATTATGTTTTGAGATACATAAGACATGAAGGAAGCCAGCCTTCTGTTCAGCTATGCCAAAGAGGTCTCTGAATCTTTTGGATGAGGATGACAGGCCTGGAGATGTGCATGGTATGTAACAACTATGACTGTATTAGTATTATCCTACATTTGAGACTTTGCAATCATGATTTTATTATCACATTTTGTTACATGCGCCGAATACAATAGGTGTAGACTTCACTGTGAAATGCTTACTTAGGAATCCTTTCCCAACAATGCAGAGTAAAAAAAATTAAGGAAATTAGCTAAAAAATGTATAGGAAATAGTAACACATTAAAATTCAAATAATGAGGCTATATACAAGGAGTCAGTACCAAGTAAATGTTCAGGGGTACAAGGTAGTTGAGGTAATTGAGGTAATATGTACATCTAGGCAGGGTTGGGTAGGTTACTTTCTAAATGTAATCTGTTACAGTTACTAGTTACCTGTCCAAAATTGTAATCAGTAACGACACTTTTCGATTACCAAAACTCAGTAATGTAACTTTTAGATTACTTTCCCCTTAAGAGGCATTAGAATAAGACAAAAATGTATGTTACCAATTGAACCACATCTATTGCAGGATAAATCAATGTTAAAGTTTATATAGCAGGCAATATGGATGTTACATTTTACTTTATGGGTTGGTTATGTAGGCTTCTTCCAACCCATCGCTTTCTTCTACATATAATAATATGATTAAATTATATATTTACATTGAAAACCAAAGTCTATCAGAATTCCAGTCATTCCAATAAATATTATACCCCTTGATTTTCAAGAATAGGACTTGGAAATATGGAAGTATAGATGAGCCAAATTGTTTTGCCTGAGCATAACCCCAAAACTAAGAACTTATTAGCCAGCCCTACTCTGTTGTTTATGGAATGGCATGCTTTGAGCACTACTGCATTTAAAAATATATATATATATTTAACCTTTATTTTAAAAAAGTGATATTTGCATGTGAAAAACTTTGGACACACGTACTCATTCAAGGGTTTTTCTTTATTTGTCCTATTTTCTACATTGTAGAATAATAGAGAAGACATCAAAACTATGAAATAAGTTTGGACACATGTACTCATTCAAGGATTTTTCTTTATTTGTACTATTTTCTACATTGTAGAATAATAGGGAAGACATCAAAACTATGAAATAACACATATGGAATCATGTAACCAAAAAAGGATTAAACAAATCCAAATATATTTTAGATTTTTCAAAGCACTCACCCTTTGCCGTGATTGCACACGCTTGGCATTCTCTCAACCAGCTTCACCTGGAATGCTTTTCCAACCATCTTGAGGGAGTTCCCACATATGCTGAACACTTTTTGGCTGCTTTTCCTTCACTCTGCGGTCCAACTCTTCCCAAATCATCTCAATTGGGTTGAGGTCGGGTGATTGTGGAGGCCAGGTCATCTGACGCAGCGCTCCATTACTCTCCTTCTTGGTCAAATAACCCTTACACAAACTGGAGGTGTGTTGGGTCATTGTTCTGTTGAAAAACAAATGATAGTCCCACTAAGCGCAAAGCAGACAGGATGGCGTATCGCTGCAGAATGCTGTGGTAGCCATGCTGGTTAAGGGTGGCTTGAATTCTAAATAAATCACTAACAGTGGCACCAGCAAAGCACCGCCACACCATCACACCTCCTCCTCCATGCTTCACAGTTGGAACCACACATGCAGAGATCATCCCTTCACCTACTCTGCGTCTCACAAAGACACTGCGGTTGGAACCAAAAATCTCACATTTGGACTCATCAGACCAAAGGACAGAATTCCACTGGTCTAATATGTCCATTGCTCGTGTTTCTTGGCCAAAGCAAGTCTCTTCTTTATTATTGGTGTCCTTTAGTAGTGGTTTCTTTGCAGCAATTTGACCACGAAGGCCTGATTCACGCAGTCTGCTCTGAACAATTGATGTTGATATGTGTCTGTTACTTGAACTCTTTGAAGCATTTATTTGGGCTGCAATCTGAGGTGCAGTTAACTCTAATGAACATATCCTCTGCAGCAGTGGTAACTCTGGGTCGGTCCTCATGAGAGACAGTTTCATCGGAGGGCTTGATGGTTTTGCTACTGCACTTGAAGAAACTTTTAAAGTTCTTAATCTTCAGGATTGACTGACCTTCATGTCTTAAAGTAATGATGGACTGTCATTTTTCTTTGCTTATTTGAGCTGTTCTTGCCATAATATGGACTCGGTCTTCACCAAATAGGGCTATCTTCTGTATACCACCCTTACCTTGTCACAACACAACTGATTGGCTCAAACGCATTAAGAAGGAAAGAAGTTCCACAAATTAACTTTTAACAAGGCACACCTGTTAATTGAAATGTATTCCAGGTGACTACCTCATGAAGCTGGTTGAGGGAATGCCAAGACTGTGCAAAGCTGTCAAGGCAAAGGGTGGCTACTTTGAAGAATCTCAAATATAAAATACCTTTTGATTTAACACTTTTTTGGTTAATACATGATTCCATGTGTTATTTCATAGTTTTGATGTATTCACAATTATTCTACAATGTAGAAAATAGTAAAAATAAAGGAAAACCTTGGAATGAGTAGGTGTCCAAACTTTTGACTGGTATTGTATATACAGTGGCTTGCGAAAGTATTCACCCCCTTGGCATTTTTCCTATTTTGTTGCCTTACAACCTGGAATTAAAATAGATTTTTTGGGGGGTTGTATCATTTGATTTACACAACATGCCTACCACTTTGAAGATGCAAAATATTTTTTCTTGTGAAACAAACAAGAAATAAGACAAAAAAAAATGAATTTGAGCGTGCATAACTATTCACCCCTCCAAAGTCAATACTTCGTAGAGACAACTTTTGCAGCAATTACAGCTGCAAGTCTCTTGGGGTATGTCTCTATAAGCTTGGCACATCTAGCTACTGGGATTTTTGACAATTTTTCAAGGCAAAACTGCTCCAGCTCCTTTGGATGGGTTCCTCTGGTGTACAGCAATCTTTAAGTCATACCACAGATTCTCAATTGGATTGAGGTCTGGGTTTTGACTAGGCCATTTCAAGACATTTAAATGTTTCCCCTTAAACCACTTGAGTGTTGCTTTAGCAATATGCTTAGGGTCATTGTCCTGCTGGAAGGTGAACCTCTGTCCCAGTCTCAAATCTCTGGAAGACTGAAACAAGTTTCCCTCAAGAATTTCCCTGTATTTAGTGCCATCCATCATTCCTTCAATTCTGACCAGTTTCCCAGTCTCTGCCGATGAAAAACATCCCCACAGCATGATGCTGCCACCACCATGCTTCACTGGGGATGGTGTTCTCGGGGTGATGAGAGGTGTTGGGTTTGCGCCAGACATACGGTTTTCATTGATGGCCAAAAAGCAACATTTTAGTCTCACCTGACCAGAGTACCTTCTTCCATATGTTTGAGGAGTCTCTCACATGCCTTTTGGCGAACACCAAACGTGTATGCTTATTTATTTCTTCAAGAAATTGCTTTTTTTCTGGCCACTCTTCCGTAAAGCCCAGCTATGTGGCGGGTACGGCTTAAAGCGGTCCTATGGACAGTTACTCCAATCTCCGCTGTGGAGCTTTGCAACTCCTTCAGGGTTATCTTTGGTCTCTTTGTAGCCTCTCTGATTAATGCCCTCCTTGCCTGGTCCGTGAGTTTTTGTGGGCGGCCCTCACTTGGCAGGTTTGTTGTGGTGCCATATTCTTTAAATGTTTTAATAATGGATTTAATGGTGCTCTGTGGGATGTTCAAAGTTTCGCATATTTTTTTATAACCCAACCCTGATCTGTACTTCTCCACAACTTTGTTTGTCCCTGACCTGTTTGGAGCGCTCCTTGGTCTTCATGGTGCCGTTTGCTTGGTGGTGTTGCAAACTCTGGGGCCTTTCAGAACAGGTGTGTATATATACTGAGATCATGTGACACTTAGATTGAACACAGATGGAATTTATTTAACTACTTAGGTGACTTCTGAAGGTAATTGGTTGCACCAGATCTTATTTAGGGGCTTCATAGCAAAGGGGGTGAATACATGGATGGATGCAGTCTATCACAGTTCCATCCGTTTTGTCACCAACGCCCCATATACAACCCACCACTGCGACCTGTATGCTCTCGTTGGCTGGCCCTTGCTTCATATTCGTCGCCAAACCCACTGGCTCCAGGTCATCTATAAGTCTTTGCTAGGTAAAGCCCCGCCTTATCTCAGCTCACTGGTCACCATAGCAGCACCCGTAGCATGCGCTCCAGCAGGTACATTTCACTGGTCACCCCCAAAGCCAATTCCTCCTTAGGCCGCCTTTCCTTCCAGTTCTCTGCTACCAATGACTAGAACGAACTGCAAAAATCACTGAAGCTGGAGACTCATATCTCCCTCACTAACTTTAAGCACCAGCTGTCAGAGCAGCTCACAGATCACTGCACCTGTACACACCCCATCTGTAAATATCCCATCCAACTACCTCATCCCCATACTGTTATTTATTTATTTTGCTCCTTTGCACTCCAGTATCTCTACTTGCACATCTATCACTCCAGTGTTTAATTGCTATATTGTAATTATTTCGCCACTATGGCCTATTTATTGCCTTACCTCCCTTATCCTACCTCATTTGCACACACTGTATATAGACTTTTTCTATTGTATTATTGACTGTATGTTTGTTTATTCCATGTGTAACTCTGTGTTGTTGTTTGTGTCACACTGCTTTGCTTTATCTTGGCCATGTCACAGTTGTAAATGAGAACTTGTTCTCAACTAGCCTACCTGGTTAAATAAAGGTAAAATAAAATAAACATATGCACGCACCACTTTTCAGTTTTTATTATATTTTTAAATCTAAAATGTATTTTGATTTGTTTAACACCTTTTTGGTTACTACATGATTCCATATGTGTTATTTCATAGTTTTGATGTTTTCACTATTATTCTTTCCCTTCATGTGGAAGTTGAACTTTATTTTCACCATATTTAAGAAACAGTGAATACTACTTTCATTAAATGGTTGTCATTGTCCCATTTATAAGCCTTGACAAATAGTTTGTTAGGTCCTGTGTCTATTCACAATCACATTTTAGTTGTGAAAATACTTGTCAGAATTTCAAATCAAACTCTGTCTGTGTGTGATGTTTTCCAGTGTGTCCCTATGGAGTGCTTGCTGGTAAAGATGCCTCCAGGGGCCTGACCATGTTCTGTCTGGAGAAGGAGGCCCTGAATGACACTCACAACGACTTCTCGAGTCTCAGCGCCATGCAACAGGAGACCCTTAACAAATGGGAGACCCAGTTCACCTGTGAGTTGATGGTGGCGTTGGTAGAAGTTGCTAGAAAACACTTGGTCAGATACTGTATTTTCAACTTCTACCTCAAGCAAATTGGACTTCTTGCGGTCAACATCACATGCACACACTCCACTCAACAAAATGCAGTGCAAGGTGTTGATCGATGGAGGCTGCTGAGGGGAGGATGGCTCATAATAATAACTGGTATGGAGTCAATGGAATGGCATCAAACACGTGGTTTCCATGTGGTTGATACCATTCCATGTACTCCGTTCCAGCTATTATTATGAGCCATCCTCCCCTCAGCAGCCTCCACTGGTGTTGATGCACCTAGCCGTATGGTGGTCCAGTCTGTTTATGCTTTAGCCAACTTCTGTGTTTGTTGTTTTGCTTGACTACGATAGAAGAGTTAGCAGCTACAGCATATTCAATATGGCACCATACTAGGACATAATGGCGTAAACACTATGTTGCATCAAATTAACACTTTCAGTTCAACCCAGACTGTCATTACATTGAGTAGTGCTGTGAATTCAAACCCACACATGGGAGGGAGTCTTTTTAAGCGAAGGCTATTCTCCACTCAGTGATTACAATGTCCTTGAGAAGGGTTGTGATGTTGTGTCTAGCTAATGTCTCTCAGGAACATCTTCTTCCTCCCTTTCACAGAAAAGTATGACTATGTTGGCAAACTTCTGAAACCTGGAGAGGAACCCACTGAGTACACTGATGATGAGGTGGTCAAGGACAAAAAGGACAAAAACTCACAAGTGCGCAAGGGAAATTCAGATGCCTTAATTTTTTTCACATATTGTGATGCATATTGCCTTGTGTTGGGGCCATTGAGCAAAATGCTTTCTCCTGTATATGTTTTGTATTATCTCGTCATGGACCATTACCTCTTATGCTATGTTTATATACCACAGACCTTTAATTTACCAAAATACAGCAGATTTTAGGTTAAGGCTATTATAACTTTTGAATACTGTAGTGTCTTTTTAAGGGCACTATACAGGTAGTATACTCCGTTATTTTATTTATATTTGTGTTTTTTTTGTGAAGCATTCTTGCCTGATTTTGGATGCGTTCGTAAATTCACTCTAGCCATCTATTCCAATTTCAGAGCCCTTGTCAGTGTGACAGAGCGCAGAATAACTGACGAATTTATGAATGCTCAACACCCGTATGGCCTGTGCCGGTAAACGTCGGCAAAAAAAGCAATTAAATTGTTGCCAGCAGCACAGTTAGTCACCAGCGCTCTGGATGTCATGAAAACAGCTTAACCAGCTCTCCGAGGGCAAGTAAAATGGTCAGAGTGAGGTGTTCTCTCATTTGTGTCTGGAAGTAGGTATCAAGTTAGCCACTTAGCTTGGGTGCTTGACTGCCGTTGTGCGCTCTGAACGCTCTGAGAGCGAAACGCTCTGAATTTACAAACGCGGACTCCAAATTGGCACTCCAAATTGAATTTACGAACGCACCCTTTGTCTATATTATATTGTTACTTAAAAAAAACTAAACAAACATATATAGTTACCTAGCTATCAGACACATTTTCGTCTATGAAGCCAGGTGGTAATAGACCAGTAGGGAAGAAGCTAACCGGAACCAGTTAGAAACCGGAACCTAGCGTAAAGCACTTATTGTGGTGGGGAACTATTAGTCCGACGCCCTACAGTATTTCCGGAAAAAACACAAGCAAGGCTATTTACAGCTTTCGCATCACTTTTGTCATTAAAATATTACATATCTTGGAGGTAAGATAATATTTTTCTTAGCTAGTGCCATTTGCACACGATTTGTCTGGATGTCATCCATGTCACCAAATGGTTTAACAAACTAAATAGACAAGGCGACTAGCTAGCATAGCTAGCTAACTTTGCTCTAGTCCATCGCGCGATGACAATACGAGTTGCCCTTGCTCTCTGGCAAGTTAAATTGATTATTTCATAGAGGATTGAATATCTTTTTAATGACTGACTGAATTTAATATATTTTAGAAACTCACCAAAGTAAAGATGTTACTACTGTGCTGGAGAACACTAAATGTAGCTCTGGTTGACACAATATCAAACACATGAGAATGGACCAGAGCTACTAAAGGATAGCTCGGCTTACGTCTGGCAAGTTGTTGACGTGCTGTCAGAAATACTTGATAGCTAAGTAACAGTGATATAAAGTTATTGATCACTGACATTATTACTCACTGACATTATTGCTCTTCAATGCCTCCAATATTTGACACTTTTACCGCTCGTTTTGCAGTGACAACATACAGCACTCGAGCATGAACGTGAACCAGGGCCAGGGGACAGTGGGGAGTGACCCGGTGATTCTGGCCACCGCAGGATATGACCACACAGTGCGGTTCTGGCAGGCCCACAGCGGCATCTGCACCAGGACAGTCCAGCACCAGGACTCAGTATCCTTACCTTCGCATGCTTCACACAAATCTATCAAGAAAGACATTTCTTGCTGGTTTTGCCTTTATTCCATTTCTAAGATCCCATGTCATTGTTGGTTGTAACAACTTAGAAAGGCCTCCAACTCCTTGATTAGAGATCTTTTTTTAAATTAACATCCCCTAGTGAGCACAATATGTTGATAACATATTTTCAAACAAAAATACGTATTTTGATCCTAAGGCTGTTATTGCACAATCATTGTAGCTTAGCTACCTTTAATTATTTTCTTAACCAATACTTTCAGCAAGTGAACTCCCTTGAAGTTACTCCCGACAGAAGTATGATTGCTGCTGCAGGTTTGTGCAGAAATAAAATATTCACACCCATACTCATCATAATCATTAACATGGTACTTGACTGTGTATCTTTTCTTCTATTCCAAAGGTTATCAACACATCCGTATGTATGATCTAAACTCCAACAACCCAAACCCGGTCATAAACTATGATGGCGTCAGTAAGAACATTACGTCAGTGGGCTTCCATGAGGACGGCCGCTGGATGTACACAGGAGGAGAGGACTGCATGGCTCGCATCTGGGACCTGAGGTACTCTTGATAATATGGCGACTGTCGCTTCCTGTTGTGTCTGCCTGCTATGGAATTCTCACCAAGCTACATATATTGCTCTGGTCTTAGGTCAAGGAACCTGCAATGCCAGAGGATCTTTCAGGTCAATGCTCCCATCAACTGTGTATGTCTTCATCCCAACCAGGTAAGTCAGTGTCTCAAAAGCGATTGAAATATGCCACCACTAGAGGGAGCACTGTGACTGATACAGTACTGTGAGTTGTACCAAAGAAGATACAGTATGAAGGTAGGCTAAAACTGCTTCTCCAAAATAAATCCCTGATCACACTTGTAGGCGATGTCATAGCGACGTTGGCTAGCTAGGCTCATGCGTAGAAACACGTCATTGGGTCTAACTGTCGTCTTGCGCCGAACTGCGCATGTGCAGGCCATCAAATCAAAGGCACTCCTTCAATATAAAAGTTGTTTTGACGAAAATGAAAACATCAGTTTGTCACTTTCACGAGGTTGGAGTAATAACATGTTCAATTACTTAAGACATTGGCTCAAATCTAGGTTGTCCCTTTATATTTACAGAAAATGAACAACATTGACTTCTCAAACCCCAAGTCCCTGCCTGCTCTGCCTGGTTTGTTTTGCAAGTGTTCCCGGAAGTCTTGCGATGTTGCGCCTCTGAGTTCAGAAACTCTGTGGTTGTACTGTAACTGATGATAAACACCTTTGTTAATCCTTGCCTTCTTTAACGCGGCAATCAGCAGTTATAACAAAAACAAAGCGTACTAAAATCAAACGTTTTGGTCACATGCCGATATTATTGCGGGTGTAGCGAAAGCTTGTGTTCTTAGCTCCAACAGTGCAGTAATATCTAACAATTCACAACAATACACATATCTAAAAGAATGGGTTTAAGAAACATAAATATTAGGACGAGCAATGTCGGAGTGGCATTGACTAAAATACAGTAGAATAGAATAAAGTATATACATATGAGATGAGTAAAGCAGTATGTAAACATTATTAAAGTGACTAGTGTTCCATTATTAAAGTGGCCAGTGATTCCAAGTCTATGTATATAGGGCAGCAGCCTCTAAGGTGCAGGGTTGAGTAACGGGGTGGTAGCTGGCTAGTGATGGCTATTTAACAGTCTCATCGCCTTGAGATAGAAGCTGTTATTCAGTCTCTCGGTCCCAGCTTTGATGCACCTGTACTGACCTCACCTTCTGGATGATAGAGGGGTGACCAGGCCGTGGCTCGGGTGGTTGATGTACTTGATGATCTTTTTGGCCTTCCTGTGACATCGGGTGCTGTAGGTGTCCTGGAGGGCAGGCAGTGCCCCCGGTGATGCGTTGGGAAGACCGCACCACTTTCTGGAGAGCCCTGCGGTTGCGGGCGGTGCAGTTGCCATACCAGGCGGTGATACGGCCCGACAGGATGCACTCAATTGTGCATCTGTAAAAGTTTGTGAGGGTCTTAGGGGCCAAGCCGATTTTCTTCAGTCTCCTGAGGTTGAAGAGGCGCTGTTACGCCTTGTACCCCACACGGTCTGTGTGGGTGGACCATTTCAGTTTGTCAGTGATGTGTATGCAGAGGAACTTGAAGCTTTTCACCTTCTCTGTGGTCTCGTCGTTGTAGATGGGAGTGTGCTCCCTCTGCTGTATCCTGAAGTCCACAATCCGCTCCTTTGTTTTATTGACGTTGAGGTAGATGTTATTTTCCTGGCACCACTCCATCAGGGCCCTCACCTCCTCCCTGTAGGCTGTCTCGTCATTGTTTGTAATCAGGCCTACTACTGTTGTGTCTTCTGAACTTGATGATTGAGTTGGAGGCGTGCGTGGTCATGCAGTCATGGATGAACAGGGAGTACAGGAGGGGGCTGAGCACGCACCCTTGAGGATCAGCGAAGTGGAGGTGTTGTTTACTACCTTCACCACCTGGGGGCTGCCCGTCAGAAAGTCCAGGATCCAGTTGCACAAGGGGGAGTTCAGACTTAGGGCCTCAAGCTTAATGATGCGCTTAGAGGGTGCTATGGTGTTGAATGCTGAGCTATAATCAATCAACAGGATTCTTACATAAGTATTCCTTTTATCCAGATGGGATAGGGCAGTGTGCAGTGCGATGACGATTGCATCGTCTGTGGATCTATTGGGCGGTAAGCAAATTGAAGTGGGTCTAGGATGTCAGGTAAAGTAGAGGTGATATTAACCTTAACTAGCCTCTCAAAGCACTTCATGATAACAGTAGTGAGTGCTACGGGGCGATAGTCATTTAGTTCAGTTACCTTTGCTTTCCTGGAAACAGGAACAATGGTGGACATCTTGAAGCAAGTGGGAACAGCAGACTATGTCCGTAGACAATCCAGCCAGCTGGTCCCTGCCACTGTTTTGGTAAATAGCTGAGGGATTGGGCTGGAGAAATGTAACCACTCTGAAATTCATGGACAGAGCTATAAACGCAAGGACTGACTATCCATGATAACAAAATTATAGTTTTAGCCATGTTCTGAGGCTCTACAGTGTCTGTTTACATTTACTTTGTTTACAGACATAGGAGTAAAACAAGCTTATTTGGGGTTTTGATGGGGTATGGAAGTTGAACTTCATGGGTACTTATAAATGAATTATAAGTCCAAAAATGTATGTAGCAACTGCATATTGCCCCTTTTTTTAAATTCTTCTTATTGTATCTAATTGATTCTCAATCAGGCTTGTGTATTTTCCAGGCTGAATTGATCGTGGGGGACCAGAGCGGTGTGATCCATATCTGGGATCTGAAGACCGATCACAACGAGCAGCTTATTCCTGAACCAGAAGTGTCCATCAACTCAGTCCACATCGACCCAGACGCCAGCTACATGGCAGCAGTCAATAGCTCGGTCAGTATGCTGAAAAATATAATTTAGTTATGCTGGACACTCTAGTACAGGGATGGGCAACTTTGATGGGGTTGGGGCCAAAAAAAATCTGAACTCATCATGAGGTGCCACAGTTTCTCACGGGTCTGTGCAACTATAGTGCCAGTCAAAAGTTTGGACACACCTACTCATTCAAGGGTTTTTCTTTATCTTTACTATTTTCTACATTGTAGATTAATAGTGAAGACATCAAAACTATGAAATAACACATATGGAATCATGTAGTAATCCATTTTTTTTAAACAAATCAAAATACATTATATCTGAGTGAGACTCAATAACCAAATCAATGGGGGCCCCCCAGCCGGTAATTCGACACTGATAACAAGTTTAGATAGTTTAGCGCCCAGCTAACTTGGCAATCTAAAAAAGCTAGCTGACTGACATAACAAGAGGCGAATTTCAAAATGTCACCTTCTGTCGTGTCTATTCGAACTCGAAACAGTAAGTTGAAACCCCGACTGAGGGCCTTCAAGAATGGCCGGTTAACCATCCCTGTTTTAGAGTTAATTTTGTCTAATACGACACATTTTTCCATGGGGTGTAGAGCAAATGTTTTAAAGCATGTTTGCGGCAATTCTACACATTTTGCCATGGGGCTGAGAGAAGATTTAGCAATTTTATAACTAATTTCAATCAATTGTACTCATTTTGCAATTGGTCGGAGAGGAAAATTAGCTGTTTTAGAGCTAATTTCATGCAATTCTAAACATTTCGACCGTGATAAGTTTAGATATCTGGCTGCTAAACTATACTGAACAAAGATATAAATGCCAAAATTTCAAAGATTTTACTGAGTTACAGTTCATAGAAGGAAATCAGTCAATTGAAATAAATTAATTAGGCCCTAATCTATGGATTTCACTTGACTGGGCAGGGGCACAGACATGAATGGTCCTGGGAGGGCATATGCCCACCCACTGGGGAGCCAGACCCAGCCAATCAGAATACGTTTTTCCCCACATGGGCTTTATTACAGACAAATACTCCTCAGTTTCATCAGCTGTCTGGGTGGCTGGTCTCAGACAATCCTGCAGGTGGTTACACGTGGTCTGCGGTTGTGAGGCCAGTTGGACATACTTCCAAATGTTCTAAAATGACTTTGTGCTCCAACGGATCAATCAGTAATTCTCTGGCAACAGCTCCGGTGGACATTCCTGCAGTCAGCATGCCAATTTGTGGCAATCTGTGTCGTTGTGTGACATAACTGCACATTTTAGAGTGGCCTTTTATTGTCCTCAGCACAAGGTGAATCTGTGTAATGATCATGCTGTTTAATAAGGATCGGACCCAAATCTAACAGCTCCGGTAGACGGCCTGTAGCTCAGGACCTCAGTCAAGGATATGCATATTTTTGATACCATTTGAAAGGAAACACTGAAGTTTGTAGAAATGTGAAATTAATATAGCAGAATATATCACATTAGATCTGTTAGCTCGTATTTTTGTTCTTTCTTTGAAATGCAAGAGAGAGGCCAATATATGACTTAGTAATCTAGGCGCAATTTAGATTTTGGCCACTAGATGGCAGCAGTGTACGTGCAAAGTTGTAGACTGATCCAATGAACCATTGCATTTCTGTTCAAAATGTTGTATCAAGACTGCCCAAATGTGCCTAATTGGCTTATTAATACATTTTCAAGTTCATAACTGTGCGCACTCAAACAATAGCATGGTATTCTTTCACTGTAATAGCTACTGTAAATTGGACGGTGCAGTTAGATTAACACGAATTTAAGCTTTCTGCCCATATCAGATATGTCTATGTCCCAGGAAATGTTCTTGTTACTTACAACCTCATGCTAATCACATTAGCGCATGTTAGCTCAACCGTTCCGCAGGGGGGACACCGATCCTGTAGAGATTTTAATCAGCTTCTTGATATGCCACACCTGTCAGGTGGATGGATTATCTTGGCAAATGAGAAATTCTCACTAAGAGGGACGTAAACACATTTGTGCACAAGATTTGAGAGAGATAAGCTTTTTGTGCGTATAGAAAACTGAACATTTCTGGGATCTTTTTTATTTCAGCTCATGAAACATGGGACCAACACTTTACATGTTGCGTTTATATTCTTGATCAGAATAATTAACCAATAAAAAAAAAAAAGTGCTAATTTGAGTTTAAATTGTGATCACTGTCCATCTCTCACAGGGAAACTGTTACGTGTGGAACCTGGCAGGAGGGATGGGTGACGAGGTGACACAGCTCATCCCCAAAACCAAGATCCCCGCTCACAAGCGCTACTCCCTCCGCTGTAAATTTAGTCCTGATTCCACGTGAGTACACGACACACATTTCTTTAAGGAATGTGTGCATAATCCAACATCAACTATTTAGAAGTAGGAAGCTTTGATTGCATGTCTTGTATATGTGACTTAACTGTGTCTTTTCCCCACAGTCTGCTGGCGACCTGCTCGGCGGACCAGACGTGTAAGATCTGGAGAACATCTAACTTCTCTCTGATGACGGAGCTGAGCATCAAGAGTAACAACCCTGGAGAGACGTCCCGAGGCTGGATGTGGGACTGTGCCTTCTCTGGAGACTCACAGTACATTGTAACAGGTCAGTGTTATATTTCTTCCCCGTGTGTTTTATTATGCACGATAACAACTAAATGATTCATGTGTATTTACACTTTATCTAGCTCTGTTCCTGTAGGTTTTCACTCCAACCCTAATCTAGTGCACCCGACTTTAACAATTAGCTGGTAGCTCTCCAGGAACAGGGTTGGAGAGCCCTGATCTAGGGTAAGGGATTGGTTTTTGCTGTTGGAAAGTGACTGACTTCCGTCCTTTCTAGTGTGGCTATAGATTGTGATGATTAATCCTGAGCCGCGACGGCATGGAGCCTCAAACTCATTAGTTAACTCACGTTTGGGCAGTTCTGACTTGTGCTCCAACGGATCAATCAGTAAATGTGATGAATTTCCTTCCAGCCTCCTCTGACAACCTGGCACGGCTGTGGTGTGTGGAGACTGGTGAGATCAAGAGGGAGTACAGCGGCCATCAGAAAGCTGTGGTGTGTCTGGCCTTTAACGACAGCGTGCTGGGCTGAGGAGACAGCAGCAGTGGACTCCAGTGGATGAGGAGCTGCACTACAGCGAAGCTCTGTGACTGTGTGTGTGTGTGTGTGTGTGTGTGTGTGTGTGTGTGTGTGTGTGTGTGTGTGTGTGTGTGTGTGTGTGTGTGTGTGTGTGTGTGTGTGTGTGTGTGTGTGTGTGTGTGTGTGTGTGTGTGTATATATATATATATATCCACACACCCATCTGTCTCTGCTTCCACAAAAGCTTTTGATTTATCAGGATAAGAGAGAGGAGAGAGGCTGTTTTTATATTTCTCATAAGGAACACATTTTGACAGATTGGGGATACAAGGAGGTCTATGGGCTTGTTTGTGTCTTATAGCTTGGGCGAGGAGTTTCCTTACCATGAAAAACTCTGGGCCATAGCTAGAATAATGTATTTAGGTTCAGTAGCTCAATCAAAGGTGAAAAGTCTGAAATGTGAGGTCTTTGAAAAACTGAAATGTGGACTGAGTCTCATGTGTGACTGTACAGGATATGATGAATTCCAGTAAAGACTAACTGGTGTGTAACAGTTACTCTGTGGTGCTTTTGTCTTGATTCTCTGTTTTAATACATCATACCAGGAACTACCACAAAGAAGGCTTTGTTTTTTGGTATGAAGTGTTGGAAAGATTCTATTTCATTTCTCTATAGTAAAAGAGACAATCCGTGTTTTACACAACTGTTTTTTATTGGAGGGATCAAGTCATTTTAACACACTCCAGTAAACAGGAATGGTTACACACACAATGACTCATCAGCTGTGGGTTGCAGTACAGGAAATAACAAGCACAAAAAAAACGGACTCTTATAATCTCCAAAACTCTGCCACAAGGGAAGGTATTAAACATCAAGGGAGGGTGACGAGGGGAGTCTGCAGATAAACTTGACAGCTTGTTTCCGTCCCTCGGAATGGAAAGGACTGAGGCGAAAGCTTAGAAGGGACTAAGGTAGCTGCAGTATTGAGTCAAAGCTGGCTGCTGTTCCCCGGTTGTATTCAAATTGTTTTTTTTGCAGCCGGCGACTTAGCAGGGATGAGAAGGAGCACTCTGTTTCCCTGATCAGCGCTGGTATGTGCTGCCTGAGAGTTGATGATGGCAGGTCACTCCGGCAGGTAGTAGAAGCAGACAGACACACAGATGTTACTAGGGAAGCAGATGTCAATGCAGAAGTAGACCAGACGGTGTTTACCTGGACCTTCAGAGAAAGTGAGAGGGTTTGTTACTGAACAAGCAGTTTGGTAGCGAAGACCAACAAAACCCAAGTGGTGTAAAGTACTTAAGTATAAATAGCAGTGAGTTCAGCCTGAAGGTTGTGCTTCTTATTTACTTCTGGCACACTGTAAAGGTCACACAGCACCGCAGTTTAGCATTATGCTAACTAACTGTAGCTGTTAGATCACTAGTGCAATATCTAACCCTTACTATAGCAGAAAGCACTGATAGCTAACTGTTTGAGAGGATGGCTCCTCTGAATCACCAAGTGAGTAAAACTGGAAATACGGTTCCATTAACACTGTAGTTGACTTGCATACTTTGGGGTTTTGCAGTGATGAAAAAAGTACCCAATTGTCATACTTGAGTAAACGTAAAGATAACTTAATAGAAAATGGCAAGTAAAAGTCACCCAGTAAAATATTACTTGAGTAAAAGTCTGAAAGTTTACTGCTGCGGCACTGCAAAGGTCACACAGCACAGTAGTTTAGGATTATGTTTCTCACTCTGCCCTATTCTGGAAAGAGCTGCCAACACACAAAGACACAGGGAGAAAGCTCTCCCTCAGTCTGAGGAACTTGTTTTACAAAAGAGCCCCTGGTCTTTCCTTTGTATGACTATTGATTTATCCCAGAATTTAATATAAAATTGGACCCACATTAAAATAAAACAGTCCACAGTTACATAAATGTATGTCATTGTATAAATGCCAAGGCAAGTGAATGTGTATTTAGCATGAAGCTATAATGATGTGAAGAAGGGTACTCTCACCGTCTTGTCTCCTGGTCCAGTGGATGGAGCTGTGTCGACACAGGGCCTGTAAAGGCTCCTCCAGGGTGGACACATCAACCTGACTGCCCCCCATCACCCCCAGGAACTCTGTCTGTCTCTGGGTCTCATTCCCCAACAACACCTCCTGGCAGAAGATGAACACATTTTTCTCAGGATTATGAATGATGAGAGCAAGCTAAAGGGACAGCAAAAGAGGAATTATGATTGCACTGCTTGTGAGGTCACCTCAGTGGTTTTTCTAACAACAAATACAAGTGTCAATTAAGATTCTATATAAGGATAGAACAGTGTTCTTTGGCAGACATGAAACTCAAGCTGCCATTATAGAGCAGTATCTCTATTAGATCACTTCAGTGGTCTATGCCAGGTTAAACACTCAACCCTGCATCATTCTCAGCTGAACTCTGCTCTCTCTCATTTGGCACAATGGCCATTTAGTAATTGCACCATTTACACTGGTGATGAGTCCGATAGGGACCACTTAAAGTGCCGTTATGCCTGAGCGAGCCTTCTAACAGCCCGATTCCCTCCACTCTAAAGAGCATTATGCTGCAGAAGAGATATTTTGCTCTCAGAAAGGCCCAGCCTTTTCTATGTGGATGAAGTCTATCCATTAAATCAGACACTTAATGACCACAATCAGTGGGTGGTTCTCGTGCTGAAGTATAGTTCTACGAGATACTTGATACCGTGAGAGTCAGAACTCAAATGCAAACACAAACGACTATGTTTCTATCAGATAGCATGAGAAAAGGATGAAACACTTGGGATTTTGGCATACGTGGCATATTTCTCTTTTGAGTTTATATGCAACTTAAGTCTGTACAACCAATTAATGATTGAACGAGTCCAGCTGCACAATGGTCCATAACTATGGAGTAATGAACCGGTAATTAACTAATGACATGAGTAATCATACACCAGCTCTTGTGAATAAATGAATTATCCTAGGCCCTGATAACCATGATTCAATCTGATATGAGCAAGTAATCGACTCATAAAGTAAAAGCTAATGGGCCTCAAAATAAAATAACTAACAAATACCCAGCAAGGACAACGGTAGATATCGCCATGGCCCTGTAGATACACGGTACCACAGCAGAAAAGCAACCCGTCCATTCTGCAATGACCATTGACATTGACCAAACATAGCAAAAAAAAAGCACACCTCATTAAAGATGTCCACTGTAGGACTGGCCCTTCCCTCGCTAACCAACCATAGTCTCGCCACTTTCTCCAGCCCAGTGAAGCCTTAACAAACCCAGTAGTCCCCAAACAGAGTGGCCATTGTGCAGATCTGAGCCCCACTGCTGTCCCAACCTGTAAGGGGATCCAGGGAAGAGAGAGGTCTAGGAGGATCAGATGCCCTGAGGAATTCAGTCCTGGAGAGACACTACACTATAAACATTTAAGGCCTTGTTCAGTCTATTACCTCCCACTCGTTCTCTGGACAGGGAGAGGAGAGGGATGCTAAAATCAACACTCCTAAGTCCAATAGGGTCTGGCTGGCCATGGAGGGAGACAGAGGTGACACTAAGCTATCAGTCACTTACAATGATCCACCCCCACTGCCAACTCACACATTAGCAACAGTGTAAGGTAACGGGGCACCCTCAACTGAGAGCCAGCTGACACACAGTAGGGTGTTTCTGCATACTCTTTAGTTGTTGCCATGCCAATAAGTCCCTATGTGGCATATTTCCTTTGCATGGTAACAGGCTCATATAAAGTGAAATCCAAAATAGTATGTTTCATACACTGTTATATGTTGGAAAGGTGAAACATCTTTACCTTTTGCATTGACTGCTGGAGAAGGGACTGCATGTTTTCATAGTCAGATCTCTCCATCTTACTCAGGTAGCAAGTCTCCTGGTTCATAGGTTTGTAACATATCAAACCCTGCACAAACAAACATAACACAATGTCAGCTCAGCATCCATTGAAGCTCAGTTCTAGCATGGGAAACTGTTTCTAGACAACCAGCCTTTTACAATGCAACAATGTTGAATAAGGAAACAGCCATACAAACAGAAAGGTTCACTGCAGCTTGCCTCAGTTCAATACACTTTCAACAGGTCTGCTCCTTACATGTTTGATGTCAAAGAGCACGGTGGTTGTGTGGTTGGCCGGTGAGGTCACAGAATAGGTCACCAGGTCGTTGTGCTTGTCAACCAATGCTGATTGGTTGATCAGGGTTCCAGTCAGATCCGGAACTGTGATTCTAACAACCTGTAAAGACCACAGTAGAGGGATAAGTTTACTCAATGTAAACTCATCATCAACATTGTGATTGTACAAGTGTGAGCGAATATTTTGTACATCAACCACAGTCATGTGTGCATCTATGCTAGATTGGGCTACAACACCTCACAGTTTTAATGCCAAATACAAAGCAACGTGTTTCCGACAGGTGAATCAGGTGAGAGTTGTGTCTCCCACCTGTGCGTCGGGCTGTCTGACCCATAGATGCCCCCTGACGCCAAGGGCGATGATGACCAGGAGGAGAGTGGCACTGAGGGTCACCCAGAATGCCTTGTGTGGGAACTGGCAGGACACTGTTGGACCCTCGTCCTGAGGAGACCATACACAACAGCTTATCACAATCTACATAGCCACTTGTCTGGGTGAGTGTCTGACTGTTTCTGGATTCAACAACATTGTTGACTTCAACAACAAGTTTGTTCAAACTTGAAATCGAATGACACACTATACCCTATGACAGGGATCCTCAACTGGATTCGGCCGACGGAGGATGTTTTCTTGAGCGGATGGTCAGGGGGGCGGAACATAATGACAAATCATTTGTAGACTGCAAATTGACCGCAAGCCCAAACAGATATCATATTTAACTAAAACATAATCATTTCAAACCTTGCTTACATTTCTATACGATCATGTCTCTATATAATGCTTGGGAACAGATTTCCAAAATGTCAATCACTTGGAGCTGATTTCCTGGTATTTTTTGCTTGGGGGGCCAAATAAAGCCGCCAGTTGGGGACCCTGCTCTGTCAGTATTGCACAAATAACATTACCATAACATTACCAAAAGTCTTTCTACCTATATGAAAATAACTTTTCCAAGAGCAACAAAATCATTGAGGCTAACAACAAAAAAATCTGACTTTTGCCACAGATCATTTGAACCACCACTGAGCGAGGTATAGATGAGTCCCACTCCTACCATGCGTTGTGAATCCTCCAACCCGGTGGTTTCTGAACGTTTCCAACACCTCACCATCCTGCGTCCGGTGACTTCTCTTCTCTCACTCCGACTTCACCCTTCTTCTCTCACCTATCTGCATCGAGCTGCGGTCATGACCAGTACTGAGTGAGACGCTCTGCGATACACCTGGCCAACTTCTCTCTCTCGCTCTCTGTAGACCCGTCTCCCCCTCTCCTCGCCTACCTCCCCCTCACAGACACACACGTGACAGTCCAAACCCTTTGGCCGGCTACCCTCACCCCAGACAATGGACAAAGGGGTGAGACAAACTCACCTCTGTGGACAGGCTCTGTCATCGGCCATGGCAGGGTGATATGAGGAATGGACTGAAGGACCGTCCAGTCGATGAAAGGCCAAGGTGACTTTAAGAGCTTCTGTGATAATAACACCAGGGTCCAGCACAGCCCACTGTGTTGAAGTTAACACAATCCACAGGGAAGCCTTACATTTTGGAAAAGGTATGTTTATTTTTTTATCAGTGTTTGATTTACTTGAGTCAAGGTGAATACTGTTGTCAAGGACAGAGGATGATACAGTAGTTTGATTATTGTATTGGCAGTACAGACAATCTAACATATTATAGACAGTTACTAAGACTGACATTATGTTACATTAAAACACACTTAACAAGATCATTGATTATTGCGCAAACCCCTAAACTTCTAATTGAATGGGAACAAAAGGTAGTTCTATTTTTACATTTACAATACATCAGGATACAATAAGAGTATAACCCAGTTTATGTATACTTCCTCACGTGAATGGGTAATGTAAATGGCAATAAACACAGCATTGGTACAGTGAACATGAGAGTGGACAACATAAGATATATAATTCCTGATGAATTGTCAGTGCACTCCAGTTTACTGTATTTCTGCATAGCTCTCTGCCTTAGATAAATATTGAGTGACGTGATTTCAAATGTATGCACACAGATGAGGGAAATACCCAAAAGCAGTGTGTACACATTTCCTCTGTGTTTGAGATCATTGCTACAGAGGGATATTGAGCAAAGAACACAGGCCTTGCATAGCCCTTCTTCCTTTTCACCCAAACACACAACACATACTTCTCTACCATTTCATGAACAACTCATTTGAAAAGAAAATCGAAATCCATTTATCAACACTGGAAATCAGGAGTGGCTAACCCTCGTCCTGGAGAGCTACTGGGTGTGCTGGGCAGGCTTTTGTTCCAGCCCTGCTATTTGTTTCCTTTTTTGCTGCTGAATCTATGTGGTGCATTACAGCAGGGCTGGAACAAAGGCTTGCACACCCAGTAGCTCTCCATGAGGAGTTCGGCTACACCGGCTGTATATCTTGAATATATATTCAGCCATAGCATACTGTAGTTAAAATAACTTTAATATAGGTTTGTTTTGTTGCAGTCTTAGTATAATCGAAGCAGTTGATTAACTCTCTGTACCTTCCTGAATTTTCACATCCGTAACCCGGAAACAAGCCTGGGTTTTCAGACGCACACAGTCCTTAACGGTCCTTTATAATTAATCAATATTAATCGAATTATCATCTATCAAGGCTAAAGTCTCATTGAGATAAAAACCTATTTATCTTTTCCACGCCCTGACTGGTTATCCTTGTAGAGCAGGCAGGAGTTCTGCAATACTCTCTACGTAGTAGTCAGGCACCATCCCCAGCCGCTCCGGACAGCCACTCTCCTGATGGGCCTCAGCGTCAGCCACAGTGGACACCCCGGTCAGGGTCAGCAGAGTCTTCAGGCCACAGTTGGACCCCAGCAGGATGTCCGTGTCCAACCGGTCCCCCACCATGAGGCAGCGGGTGCGGTCCAGGCCGAACTGGCTGGCCACACAGTCGTACATGAAGTGGTTGGGCTTTCCCACCGTCTGGGCCTGGCGCTGGGCTGCGGTCTCCACAGCCTTCAGGATACAGCCCGTCCCTGGTGGAGACAGAGAGGGGAAGACATTCAGTGTTGTTGACACATGCTTAAACATACAGTAAGAGATGAAAGATCTGGCTTGGGGCAGTGGAAAACCCCTCATGTTATTGCATCACACTGGCTGTGAAGCTATGTGAAGCTACTAAAGATCATTAACACAGCACTCATGTAGCCTCCCTGTATGTGAGCACTACGGACTCTGCCACAGATGGTGCGCACTCCATGTGTACGGTAACCACAGTCTTGTTGGTTCATACTCCAGCTGTTGTCTCTGCACAGACAACATCCTACTTACCTGGGACAGCTTTGCCTCTGCACAGACAACATCCTACTTACCTGGGACAGCTTTGCCTCCTTCCAGGGGCAGTCTGGTGTCAGTGTTGGTTCCCACCAGTAGACAGTCAGGGTTGTTGAGGTACTGCAGGGCTCTGTTCAGTTTCATGTAACTGAAGTGCTCATCAAACCCAACAACCACAGCCTTCACCTCAGGGTCCAGGGGCACGTTGGCCCAATCAATCTGGACACCTGATATCGGATCAGGCCCCACACCCGTCTGCTGGATCCCAACCTTTTCTAGTTCCTGCCTCATTGCATTGCTTCCTATGAGATACACTTTGCCCTGTAGTCTGGAGACATGTTTTAGGTACATTGCAGAGCAGTACGCGGTCCCAAACACCTCATCCTCAGCTGCGTTGAATCCCATCAATGCCAGTTTGTCTGCATACATCTTTCTAGTTTTAGTGCTGTTGTTGGTGACGAAAAACACTTTCTTTCCATTCTTCTTGAGCAGGTTGATAACGTCAGGGGCGCCAGGGATTGCCTGATCCCCTCGCCAGATGACACCATCACAGTCGAAGAGGACACTGTCCACAGAATCTAACATTTGCTTTATTAAGGGACCGTTCAGCCGGGTGCATTTTGACACAGCCATTGGGAAAAGGTGTGCGTACTGTCAGCTACCGGTATCTCTTGTTCCTCGATCAGTCAGTGTTCAAAAAGAACTGGCTAGCTAACGTCACTGAACGCTACCACTTTCTTGCAGACTAGCCACGATGTTTAGCGCAAAATGTACGAGAACAATCTCCCCGAAGAAATATGACATTCAATTTAAGCACGAGTACTATTTCGTTTGATCTTGCAGTTGGATCATTTGGTGTCTTCAATAACGATTTATTGCGAAGTTTCCTGACCTTATATCATTGCATCAAATCCATACTGTAACACACTTCCGCACCGGTTTAAAGTGACACGAGCATCCATGCACTAGCGGTTCTGGGGGGGGGGGGGAGTTCCCCAGTGACAACAATTTTGGACCCCTTGTGGTCCCCCTAAATGTGGAGTATGAAATCATTTTTACATAACTAATTTTTGCTATCGCTCTTTTTTTACATCCGTTATTAGACAGTAGCAACGCGGAACACTAATTTAACCCACACATTTTCTAGAGGGACGGCTTTAGGCGGAACACAACAGTATCGTACCACATGCATCTGCAAGTTTTTTTCTATTCAGAAGTTGTAAGAAATTCCGCACGAATGTTATAGTTTAAGCACAAAGAAGGAAATATAGAGGTGAGTAAAACTGTTAATATGTTGATTTGTATTAAATGCATTACAGAAGTGTAACGTTAGATCAGCTTATCTTAACCTGGCCGGTTGTTACTTTGTGGCAGTATGAAAAAGGATAAAATATATGATCAACAAACTCATGGTGCTGAACGCATTGTAACGTAAAACGGTTAGACATAAAGGGTAGTTACCTAGCAAGTCAGTTATTTTAAGTAAATGAATTAATAAGCGTGGTCCCCATTGCTTTTGCTCTAGTTTTCACCAAAATGAAGAGAAAGAAGGACATCATGTCCTTCTTCCAAAGAAAAGACAAGGCAGACCGTGAGACAGAGCCAGATGGTTCAGGTGTGGAGAGAGCAGAGAGCCTGCAGAGAGAGAGCAGGAAGACCTGTCCATTGGAAAGACTGAGAGTGAAGGCATAGTAGAGCAGGAAAGTGAGACAGATGGAGAGGCTGAGGAAGAGGCTGAGAGTGACACCAACAGAGGCGCCTCTTGCGTCCACAAGCAGTGGACCATCAGGTTGGTGATGTTGAATAAATCTGTGGTTACTTGTAAAGCAGTGCAATTAGTCAGTTTATATAGTGTATAGAAATGAGTCAGTTTATATGGTGTATAGAAATGAGTCAGTTTGTGATTGAAATGAATTCTTATTTAACATGCTATTGGGCTTGTGATATAGATATCAGATGGATTTCAGAAGTTGCCTGATGGCAATGGTATATCTAAAATGACCCAAATAGATACTTTTAATTTTATATATATATTTTATTTGGCAGATATCAGCAAATCCCGGGAGGAACCACCGGTGCAGCCAATGATGAACATAAACCCAAGAACTCTAATGGGGGACCGGCGGAGGAGCGTCAAGGCGGCGCGGTACCATATCCACCCCTGGCTTGAATATTCAAAAAAATCAGACTCTGTGTTTTGTTACGCCTGCAGGCATTTTAGCCCTCCCAAAGTCTCAGAGACTGTATTTGATTCACAATTGGATTTTAACAACTGGAAGAAGGCAACTTACAAAGAGGGAGGATTTGCAATTCATGCAAGGTCTGAGCGGCACAAACAAGCAATGATTACATGGAGAGACTATCAGAAAGCTGTAGAAAGTAATGCAACACTGGTAAATGCCCTAAACAAGGAACACAACAAACAGGTTCAAGAAAATCGGGACTATATTAAAACAGAAGTACTACTACTTTCAGCCACACAAAACATTGCACAAAGAGGACATGATGAGTCTGCAAAGTCAAATAACAAAGGGAACTTCATGGCAATCCTAGAAACAATAGCTAAGCATGACACAACTGTGAAAAAAAGGTTGACTTCCATTCATAATGCAAAATATACAAGCAAAGGGATTCAGAATGAGGTTCTGAGTTGTTTGGCAGACATGGTTCGAACAAAAAGTATAGAAGAAGTGAAAGACAGTGAGGTCTTTAGCATAATGGCAGACAAAACAAAAAATGTTTTTTTTTTTAAAAAGGAGCAGATATCTCTAGTACTCAGGTACTATTTCAGAGGAGCTGTCCATGAGAGCTTTCTCCACTTTGAATCGGCTGATCGACTAGATGCAGCAGCGCTTACTGACAAAATCATACACATATTAGAAAGTCATGGTCTTGAATACGAAAACAACCTAGTAGGCCAAGCATATGACGGTGCTTCCGTTATGAGTGGCAAGCATTCAGACGTCCAGGCACGCATTAAAGAACAAGCAAAGCATGCCTTTTACATCCACTGCAGTGCACACTGTCGAAACTTAGTTTTAGTGGATACAGTCAAAGCTGTCCCTGAGGTAGGACAGTTCTTCTCCTTACTAGAAAGACTTTACGTCTTCACATCTGGGTCATATGTGCATCAAAAATGGCTTAGCATACAAAAAGAGATGTACCCAGGTGCAGCTAGAGAGCTTCAGAGACTAAGTGACACTCGCTGGGCATGTCGATATATGGCTCAACATACTATTATGGATAGATTACCTGCCATTAAGCGAGTCCTGAAAGACATAGTCCAAGAACACAATGGTGACAGATCTGTTGAGGCACGAGGTCTGCTTGCACAGATAGATTTACAATTCATTGTGTGCCTTGTTACACTCCATAAAGTGTTTGGAGAAGCAAAATGTCTATCAGATATGCTACAGTCTTCATCACTTGACCTGTCAAAGGCTGTGGATTTAGTTGAAGCCTTAGTTCAAACTTTGAATGACTACAGGGATGAGTCATTTTTTGATGACCTATGGAATGAAGTGTTGAACACAGCTGAGCAATGTGGTACTGCAATACACCCCCCTGCAAAACGACCAAAAAGGCTAAGCTCTCAATTTAATGGAGACTGTACTCAGTACAGGGGGTCAGATTCAGAACAAGAAAAAGGCAGTTTTCGTACAACCCTTTTCTACCCTGTTTTAGATCATATGCTCAATGAGATTAACAGAAGGTTCCCTAGCAAAAACTGTGACATAATGAATGGCATCCAAACTCTAAACCCTACAAGTGATGTGTTTCTCAAAGAGAAGTCCCTGTTTCCATTTGCTAGAATGTATGAATCAAATATTGAGGACTTGGGGCATGAACTACATCAGTTCAGAAGACTTTTAGAAAGGAGAATACAGAGTGGCATGCAGAGACCCTCCAGTGTAGTAGAGCTGGCATTATTCATTGAGCCTTATAAATAAGTTTTCTTTGAGCTCTTTAAACTGTGCAAGATAGCTGTTTCAATCCCTGTTGGTACTGCTTCTTGTGAACGGAGTTTTTCTGCACTAAAGCTGGTGAAAACGTATCTCGGGTCCACAATGTCAGATGACAGATTAAGCAATTTAGGTGTATTAAGTATTGAGTCAAGGAGGGCAAAGGCCTTGAGTCTAGATGAATTTGCTGATCTTTTTGCAAAAAAACACAGACACCGGAGAATACAGTTGATGTGACCTGATACTGAATATGTAATGCAAATGAAAATTATAATGGAAATGCAAATAAATTGTTGAATGATTATGAACATGGTCTTTTGCCTGCAATGCAGTGAAGAAAACGATATGACAACAATAACGTCTAATGTAACTGGCCCCTCGAACAGTACAGCTTGGCCCCTTGAAATGGTCTAGAACCGCCACTGCATCCATGTGCCCTCTTCCATGTTCCTTGCTCGGTTCAAAATATACAGGTTAAGGGTGCGTTCGTAAATTAACTTTGGCTATGTACGATTTCAGAGCACTCTCGTCTGTGTGCAAGAGCGCTCAATAACTGATGCATTTACAAACGTGCAACACGTTGAATATGACCGTTGTCTGTAAACGTCGGCAAAAAACGTAATTAAATTGTTGCCAGCAGCACAGTTAGTCACCAACGATATGGATGTCATGAAAACAGCCTAACCGGCTCTGCTACAGCGAGTAAAATGGTCAGAGTGAGGTGTTCTCTCATTTGTGTCTGGAAGTAGCTATCAAGTTAGCCACTTAGCTTGGGTGCTTGACTGCCGTTGTGTGGTCAGAACGCTCGGATCAACCCTACTCCGCCAGAGCGTCCAGTGTGCGCTCTGAACGCTCCGAGAGCGAAACGCTCTGAATTTATGAACAGACAATCCGGCAACGCTCTGAATTTACGAACACACCCCCTAGGTTCCTTGCGGATCAACTTCATACCCACCCATCAGCTCTGGGACGCAAAATAGTGTTATGTTTTGAGACATTTTATTTTGGAATGTTGAACATTTCAAATTCGTGGATCATTCTTCAGTCAACTGACAGATGATGCAAGACTCAAAAACGACCTGGAGGATTTACAAACTGTTACAAAAGTATTTTAATATGTAATGTATGTTTAGCCCAAACAATATTTAGTCCATGTGAAGAAATATGTTAATGACATCCTGTTTTATATTATGCAGACTCTGGTTAGCTATCTAGTAGCTAACAACTGTCATTAGCTAGCATAGCAATTATAGTAATAAAAAAAACGTGTTAGCTAGCTAGTTAAATCTCTGAAAGGCATGTTACTTTTTTTCCAGTTGCCCAGGAAGTCCGTGCGGGATCAGAAAGAGAAGGGATCATGTCAAATGTCTCAACCTCGGTGATAGCTCAGTCATCACCATCTGATTATACAAAGATGTTTCAAGACATGTTGAGACAAAGCTGATCTACTCTAACAGCCGACTGCAATGCTTGTCTTTTCTGTGAGGTTTTATTTAATAGAGAATACATCTAAATGTTACATGAAATATATGCCCAAAATAAATGGCTGGTGGATTAGATTTTTTGATAATCGCTGAGTAGATCGGATTTATGAGTGCTGACCTCTATGCATGGATCGGCTGAGGTAAATGATGACTGGATGCTTGTATCTGCTTTAATAGTTATTGTGTAATGAACATGGCCTATTTCTCTGTCAGTATATAAAGATGGAATACATGTCAACAACTCCGACTCAAAGGTAAGCGGTCACCCAGCAAATACAAGTGACAGCAGTGCATCCAAAAATGAACAAGATACATGCAATGTTAATTTCTTCCCATGAGAACAGTGCTTAAATGATTCATTCTATTTTCAGACTGGACATAGAATAAAACTAGGGTCCTATCTGGTGTCAAACATTAAGCCCTTGTGGATGATAGGGCTTTCTGCTTCAGGTGAGCTATTCAGAATTAAGGTACAAGAAAATAGCAGGGTAGAGGCAGTATTGTTATTGATGTTGCTGTATTTATGATACATAACTACATACTTTCCAGCAGATTAAGCAATAGAAGCTCTGAGATCCCCAAACAAGAGATGACGATCTGGCTGTATAGACTTGAAGATGGTCGTTTGGAGCTCTATATAAACACCTTTATCAACCCCTGTTGTTGCTTCTGCCTCTTGTCAATAAATGTAGATTACTTTGATTTGGTGTGCAGGTCAATTTGTGCTATGGCTGTGCATGAGTTCTGGAGTGAGTGATTAGTATTTAGAACTAATAAAACGTCAAGACATTTCCAAGACGTGTCTAAAGACGTCTTCGTTTTAGTCTTAAGACATGGTTGATGATGGCTGGGTATGTTGTGCAAGCAGCGCGCAAAGCTCCAAATGCATGTCTGTGTATACACAGCCAGCATTGAATGAAAATGAATTACCTGTAGGCATGATATGCATCCTTGCTTCCTCTAATACACAATTAAACTTGATAGGCAAATTCATCTCAAGGAACAGAACAGGGAAAAGGTGTAAACAGAAGCTTTATTGCCAGTTAGAAAAATATTTTAAATCCACATACCAACATCTTTTAAAAAATAAATACAAATGACAAACATTCAGTATTGTAGCTAGTGGGCCTATAAACTGCCTCTGTTGTACTCAATGATCTTTTTTCTGCACGGGACGGAGGGGGAAAAATATCTCCCCCAGGTTTCTAAGCACCCCTCTACTATAGAACCACCTTTTGGACTGGTCAGAGGCTGGCAGACCACAGAGGTGGTCAGGTGAGGGGTGGCAGTGTTGGCAGACATTCCCTCGTCCCTTGTACCACTCGTTGGAGGTCTGGTTGACCAGAGCTAGGTAGAAGTGGAACATGGCGTAGCCCGCCAGGAGCAGGAAGACGAAGACCAGGAAGCCCAGCATAAACACGATCCTGGGGAAGGTCAGGAACAGGTGCTGGGGAGAGGTGGAGGAAATATACGCTGAGTGTACAAAACATTAACGCCTGCTCTTTCCATGAGACTGACCAGGTGAAAGCTATGGTCCACTTCAAATCAGTGTAGATGCAGGGGAGGAGACAGCTTAAAGGATTTTTAAGTGCCTTTGAATGGGGTACGTTAGTAGGTGCCAGGTGCACCGGTTTGTGTCAAGAACGGCAGTGCTGCTGGGTTTTTCCACACTCAACAGTTTCCCATGTGTATCAAGAATGGTCCACCACCCAAAGGACATCCAGCCAACCTGTGGGAAGCATTGGCATCAACATGGGCCAGCATCCCTGTGGAATGCTTTCGACACCTTGTAGTAGAGTCCATGCCCTGCCGAATTGAGGTTATTCTGAGGGGAAAATGGGCGTGGGGTAGAGTTCTTAATGTTTTGTACACAAGCTATATGTGGGAAGTGAACTTAAATTCAAATATAATACAAAATAAATAGTACATCTAAACTGAGACAGTGTGGTGCTTTCTGTGGCACATTAATGAAACTACATAGGATTTAATTCATGACATTCATATTTAAATTAATTAAATCAGACTTGCTGGGTTTAAACAGGCAGAAGGAAATACTAACTCCATGTAAACATCAGGCACCGATATCATTCTGTGTGTGTGTGTGTATGTCCAGTCTTTCACCTGTATGACAAAGAGCATCCCTGCCTGCTGCTGCTGCCCATCATCATCTATGTAACGGGCTTGTAGGATGCCTGACCTCACCACAGCGTGCAGTAACATGTCCACCGTCAGTAGTGCCATGTCTGCTGCCATGGCACACACACTCAGCAGGTAGAGAAGGAAGTACCGGGTGTTCTGAGCGCCGATGCAGTTGTTGACCCAGACACAGTGGTGGTCGAAGCGCTGCACACACCTATTGCAGACTCCTGGACAAGACAAGGGGAACATTGGCTATTCAATACAGTTTAGAGACAATAATAGCAGTTGCATCTTAGGATGTTATACACTGTTCTGAGAAGTATAGTTTAGACTGTACTATGCCTATATAGTAGACATTCAGAAGTACAGTATTAGATCTAATGCCTGTGACTAAAAGCCAAAGGCCAATCTGTACTACTTACTACAGTGTTTTGAACGAGCAGGTTTGACCAGCTGACAGGTTGGACAGCAGACTCCTGGCTGGAACATCCTCTTGTCATATGGGTATACCTGGAGCTGACCAGAATGTCGCTTCTTTGTAACTGTACCTACAGAGAAAGAGCGTACTTAATTATATTCATGGTGGGATTGTACTGCACAATACAATGTGCATCCATAAGAGTTTATAAAAGGACTAGCAGGAGCCTGTTCAGTAGAGGTCATGATATTCCTCAGGTGGAAACTTTACAGAACGTTCACTTCAGATAGTAATGTATTATGTTGATGTGATTTTCTGTCTACTAAATAGGCCCTAGTCTGGGTTATAGTTGACTTACCAGGTTCCCTGGTAATGCAGAGGTAGAAGAAGCAGGATTTGACCACCAGTAGAACATAAGGGACTGATAGGCTGGAGAGAGTGGTGTCCATGTCCCTGCAGTATCCAAACACCTCATAGGTGAACTCTGTGTACACAGCCCCCTCCAGTAAGATATGGAGATAGATAAACATTCTGTTCCTATGAGGCGACAATGGCAAACAGTTAACCAGAGGGACTGTTTTTTTAATCTATTCAATATAACAATTTTCAAAATTAAGGTTGACCCCATTTAGTCGACAGGCTGTTCAACCAATATTTTTTTCAGTCGGGAAGTTGCAAAGAAAACAACAATTCTACCAAGTCATTAAATTAAAATCCAGACGGAAAATATTTACACAAGAAGCAACCTAATATCACACAGTCAAACTCTGTCATTTAGTAAGTTCACCATTCTGCCATTCTCACTGTTAAACATGGCACAGTGTTCAACACAACAGCTCTTTATGTCCAATCCATTGCAGAGGCTGCGGGGATGGCACACCATTAGTACATTTCCCTTTAATTCCCATCATTTCTAATCTACAATGTTTTAGTTACTGTAATTTCTGTTAATGTCATTATTTTACAATTCTTATTGTCAACTTTGTCTGCAAAACAAGGACATTTCTTCTGAACGGTAGTGTATATAAAATAAACATACTGTTGACATGTAGGCTACACTCGTGAGAAACCAGTTTAGGTTTGTTTCATTCCATTTACGAGTTGTCAAATGTAGGCTTAAATGTGCCCATTTGGGGATCTGATAGTATTTCTGATTGTCTTAACTCAACACCACTAATGAGCTGTAGAGCTTCTAAAAATACATATTTTCAACTCAAAACAGCAAGTTCTCAATTTTATTTTTTACATCCATTGAGAATGACAATAGTTCCTCAATCTTTCCAGCTCTCTCCCTTGCGATAACCACTTGGTGTAAAAGAGAAAGAAAATGTAATTCTCTGACCAGGTGGAAAAGTCATAAAATAGACCTACCTGAAATTATTATCCCTTGTACAAATAGCCTACAACTGTGTCTGTCCGGAGCTCACTGGTGTGGGAAACTGAGGGTCCAACATATTTTATACAATGTTGCAAGTTTGTTAGCAGGGCTGAATGGACCAAGTTGATACAATGTTTTAAGTTCCTTGCAGAAAGGCCATGCTTAACCAATGTAATTTTAAAAAACAATTATAATAAAAAAAATTCAGGATATGTTCTACCTGCAAGCTGCAATGTTTTAATTTGTTGGCTTTTTATGTAGGCTATTTTTTGCCAACTATGTAATGTCAATAGAAGTTACTTTTAGATTTGTTTAGCCTGATTTTCATTTAGATAGCATTTTTATTAATCACATGACAATGATTTTGCGATACGAATACTTTATTTTAAAACAAATGAAACTGTTCCACGAAAATGTGAAAATCATAACTGGCACGCAGATCGGTAGAAATGGTTGAATTGGTTGAAAGAACAGATGACTTTTTAGTCGGGACAGCCCTAAAAGAAAGAAAAAAGTAGTGATTTCCAGGTTGTTCACTTACCGTTGATGAAATAGCATGTGCAAGGTCCTCTGTGTAAAGCTTTGAAGCCATAGTGGTGTCCAAGGTGCTATTACCTGTCAAACAAAATAAGAGCATACTTTCATAAATGAACATCTCTATGGTTATGGCTATAATTACAATGGCGCTATAGCACCACTTTGTGTACGTTTCGAGAAGTGCCGTACTCTGGTACAGTCTCTTACCTTTGTCACCGAGTCGAAAAGTAAACCAAAAGGAGTTTGTTGCTGACCAGAATATTTACAAACCAAGGCAATGCAGGTCAGCACAACCACCACATAGATAGCAAAAAGTGTGAGGAAATCCATTTGTTAACCTGTCAGAGTAGGAAACAGCCTACTGTTAGATAACTGGCTGTCAAGCACTGACTAGAAATAACTAACGTTAGCTAGCTAACTTATAATTACATCTACTTACACTACGATGATTAGTGTTAGTCGATGATGACGAATAACACTAAACCTTTGCTAATGTTAAAAGACGCAGGTACTCAGGTTGGTTAGCAACGACAGGTTAACTAGCTAGCTTAGCAGCTAGCTTGCTTCCTTTCACATTTCACTGACATAACTAGCCAAGTTTAACAGTAGCTAAGAGTTAACTACTTATCTAATCATGAGTTAATCGAGTCACCTTGTTGCTTACCCTCTTTGTGGGAAGTACAATTCATCATTGAAATGTGTGCCTTAACTAGCGTTGCAGTAAACTTAATTTACTTCCTTGGACCATTCTCTTGCACGGTGTGGGTGTCTTCACTTCCGTAGCATTCTTCTTCTTCATCGGTGGAGTTTAACAGCGGTTGGCATCCAATATGTCGCATTACCGCTCCCAACTGGACTATAGTATAAATCCATTATACTTTGCGATACAAAATGGAAAACTTCCATAGCATGTAGCTAACGTTTCTAACATTTTTTTTTATAGCGCAGCTGTTCTTCTACTACTTTAAATTTGAATTGGCAGATCGCATCCGAGAGGTGCATATACCGCCACCTATTGTACTGTAGTGTTAGGCCGGTGAAAAGGGAAGAATAATTGCCCTATCAACTAACCCTACACCTATTAAAACCTCACCACTATTCCACTACTTGGCCCTATCTGATCCTACACCAGCCCGGCTGCCTGGGAGGAAACCAACCTTAATAAACCAACCTTTCTGAAGCACATGTTATTCCTATCACTCTCTATTAGCCTCGGCCTACTCACAGGGAGCCTCTTAGGATCCCTCGCCCTGGACCCATCTTCCTCTACTACACTCTTTACTGCCTCAGCATATGGCACTGAGCTGATCCTGGGAGCCCCAACCTGTCTTTCTCTCACCAGACACTTCTAATCTCCAACACTATAGGTCCCCTACAGTTAACACACACAAACTTTTCCACCGATACTACACATTCCTTTGTCTCAGGCCCTCCTGCACACTTCTCACATCTAGGAATCTCCCTCCTACACACTGCTGCAACATGACCATAAGCTTGGCACCTAAAACACCATAATGGGTTCAGGACAAAAGCTCTAATGGGATAACTGACACATCCTAACTTGACTTTGTCGGGTAAAGACTCAGCATCAAAACTTAACAGGACAGACAGTGTCTTCTCTGTTTCACCACGCTCTCCACCGGGTCTGCATGACACCAAATGGCGGGCGTTACAGACACCGGGAATCTTCCATTTAGTTGATCCTCCTCAACCCTTAACACCACCCCAGTTATCACTCCTTTCAACAGTGCCCTGCTCCAGAGATCAAAGCAAGTCACAGTTCTTGTCCCTAGGCATGTGGTGCGGAGCGCCTGCTCCCTCTGGACGGAAGAAACTGAAAAAATCATCATGAGTCCACTTCAAGTTACTTTCACTGACTCAACAGTCCCCAAACTCTTCTTCACCCAACCTGACACCCGATATGGATCAGTCAGAAGGCAAGGATCCATTCTCTACAAAAATCTCACTCCCACTGGGAAAGAATCATCTCTGTCATCCTTTCCTTTCTTCCTACTCTTCACAGGCATATCAAACTCGAAACCTTGCAGCTCCGAATCCGCTCCTCCTTCAAACTCGATGTCACTCTCATCTGTCTCAAGTTCTGAGCTACTAAATTACATTTTTACTTTTTTGTACTTCTCTCTCAACATCCTCTCTTGTTCCAGGTTTTTCCCCCTTTGTTTCTTCAACTTTTCCGCTTTCTTCAAAGCTACTGAAATACTGTTTTCCATTTTTGTACTTGACGCCTATCAACCTCCCGTTCTCGACCTCCATATTCAAAACCCACAGGACTCAAACTACCAAAAAGTCCCTTGTTTCTCAGAACATCTACCATTGCTCTGTAACCTCCGGGACGATTAGCACAGCTGTTGCTGGTGTGACGTCAAAAAACGGTAGTGTTGCTTCTCGGCTTATCTCGGCTTGTTACTCGACACATTGTAAACAAATGGATACATTATAAGTAATTAATTATTGATATTTTATGTTATGCATGGCAAGGTTTGTTGTTAGTAATTTACAGTCAAGTTTCTAAATTCCATTCAGTTAGACTAAATTGCTTTAGACTTGTTTGACTTTACATTAACTCAAGCTTTTTGCAAATTGACTACACATTGAAAATTCATGAATAAGTAGAAATGGTCACCATTTTACCCCATTTCAATATTGTGCACCTGCTCCTCAGTTGCACACAACACAAAATACATAATGATGACACAAGCTGTTGGATCTGGTTGCTGTGCTTTGCCTGCATTTTCAAACAGGCCCTGCTCTCATGTTACACATTACAGTTAGTGAGAGGAGTGTTACTTAGAGGCACTTACTCTGTAGTGTATTCCTTCATCTTCTCAGGGACTTGAAAGGTAAGACTGCATCTTATTCTACTCTTTCTAAAATAATAATGTTGGTTGTAGACTCCACAGTTTGTATACTGTTGGGAATCGCCACATTATCTTCACTTCCACACTGAGTCACCAGCTGCTTCAATTTAGGCTGTTGTTACATGATGATGGTTTCAGCAGCTATCAACTCTCGCAGTTGTATTCATTTGTTTCAGTATCTAAATGACTTGATTGTTTGGCTGTGGGAATGAATATTGCTGTCATTTTGTTCTAGTCGGTCTCTGCTTTAAACAACGAATGCACAAATAGGCTGGTACCTACCGACCAGGGTGGGTCTTCTTACCTCAGGCTCAATGACCTGTATAATGTCACTTTCTCTCACTTGCTCTCCCTTATTCCTCTATACAAGTGAAGTGACCATCTTGAGCGAGGTGTAAGATGAGAGTTTGAGGGGAACAGTGTGTGTTTGGAGATACAAGCATGGCTGGAGAATAATTCACCTGGCCCTGTATGTATAACCAGGGCTGTGCTGTTTCTTTAACTTAAATATGACATGGGTACTGTTTCCACCTCTGCTGTTTCCACCTTTCTGTTGGAAAACAAGTCATTTATGTAGCTGTCTTAGTATACATACTAGTGTACAGTATTTAGGCCAATTATAGGCCATGTGTTATTACTGTTACTACATCCATTTGTTATTACTGTGCTATTACAATGTTATTACTGATTTCATTTAGAAGTAAAATGGAAAACTACTCTCACAGTAACCCTGTGCCATGCTCCATAAAGTCCCTCATCTCCAATAAAAGTCTCTCTCTACAATGAACCCCTCTCATTAACCCCCTGCTATTTTGTGTAGGTTTATTGTTACACCCTCCTCTGATCAGTAATTCAATTATCCGTATTGTGTGTGTGATGAACCTTTTTCGTTTTGAATTCATGTACTGCACATGCACTGACATATATTCCACAACTCACTGGCAGTGCTCAATTAGTATTGACTGAGGGCCATGTGACTAACTAACTAGCCTACTGATAGCCCCTATGTTTCCCAATACTCTATCTTACTGTAAATTGCCTCAGGGACAGGTTGCTGCAGCAATGTTTTAAAGTAACCCAGATCAGAGGCATACATACACACCACTGTGACTGAGTCCGTGTGGATATCTCCACAACCCTAACCCTAGTGAAGGGGGGCATGTGTCCCTGTCCTGATGGGGGGTGGAGGGGGAGTTTAAGACTCAGCCTGTAATCCCACTAATCCAGAGCAAAGTCTTAAATTGCCCCTGCTCCTTCTCAATGGGACTGAGCATTGTGGCACACACTTATACACCAGCACACATACACTACAATACACACCACACATATTAACGCGCCCAGGCAGACGCTCCAATTAGTGTGCTCATCGACCCCTCGCCGATCGACACACACACAGTGATTCTGGGCCAGTCTCCATCCCTTGGAGAGGTACCTAGCCGTGAGAGAGAGCAGGAAAAGAGACAGAGGAGTATTTATAGAAGAAAATGGGGCCTCACAATACCCTTTTTGGAGAGAGGTTTTATTAAGGAGCAGAGTGGAGCGAGGGTGTCCCAGTTTTATGATTAACACTGTGTAAACGGGCTGGAGGACTGCAAGGGCACATTCTGAGAGGAGATGCTGGAGCAACTCTGTGTCAAGTCTTCACCGGTGTTTCATGCACTGTCACCCTTTTCTCGTGTTGAGGTGGCAATGTGGATAACTCTGTGGAAGACTCTGAATATAAGTCATTTTTAATTGGCAACCCCTCTTGTTTAAATGGGGGTTGTTGTTGTGGTCCGATTTTTTTTTTTTACTCTTGTGATACAGTTAGAAAGCCAGGTTGGATACTAGCTCACAGGCAGGCCACCTGCAGTTTGATCAAGTCTGATACAAGATGAAGAAATTTCTGCAGAACAAGAAAGGCAGATACTCTTTCAGGAACCAGAACAAGCCTGCCGTTCCTCGCTATCCATCTAAAGATGACTGTAAGTCTGTCTGTCTATGACTTTTATGGACTTATTGAAACACATGACTGTACTGTTTCAAGGTTTTGGAGGTTGAATGCAGAAACTGATTCTGTTGCAGGGTTAATGTTAGATTATCTGTTGCACATGATCAAACAGAATAGATATTTGTATAACTCTATATTTGGTATGTGTGACCAGGGACGTTTTTGGAAGCAAACTCATGTATTCATTCTGATCCTGTTTTAATGCTCTATACCTGTTATAGTTTATATAATGTTATAAAGCTTCCAAAATGAAACATTAGTGATTGGAGTGTATTACCCCAAAAAGCACAATAATCTGCACTCCTCGATTTAAATGTGTTTTCTGTGTTTGGTTATGGCAGATATTTTTGCATAGAAAACATTGCTTCTTATACGCTTGAGTCATTCTCATGCAAGTAATAGAGTGGTACTATTTCAGAGCCTTCCGTCAGATAGAGATTCCGTGAACTTGGATTCACTTTGGAAGAGAATGCTTCCCGCTCCTCAAGGTCAAGTACTCTGAGATGCCTTTGGAGTTGTGTTCGAGGTCAACGACCCCAAGGGTTTGACAGGGGCTGAGAGCACTGCACTGCTTCTCTTATTCTCGTCTCAATCCGCAGGCGACAGAACATCTTTCAGTTAATCCTCATCATACTCCATGTGTTTCTTCATGTTCCTCTCCTCTTCGTCATTCATCTTTTCTCTCGTGTAGTCATTGCAATGCCGATGTCCAATCAGTGCTGGCCAGAGGAGTTTGGCTTCCAGCTGGGAGGAAGTGGTCCCAGCTACATCCTGTCTGTGGAAGAGGGGAGCAGTGCCTACCTGGCGGGGCTGCAGCCAGGTGACCAGGTGAGAGAGATTCTAGATTCTAAACTAAACCGAAAGGCCTAATCAGTAATTATTTCAATCCTTTATTTAACCATTATTTACCAAGGCAAGACAATTGACAAACATGCATTTAATAGTACTACAGGTATGTTATACTACGATGTTATGATAATAGTGTAATAGTATAAACAGGGATTTATACTGGAAAAGCTGTTTCTCGGTCTCTTCCTTTTACTGTCTCTCTGTGATCAGGTGCTGGAGATCGAGGGCCAGAATGTGTCCACTTTGGGATTCCAGGCTGTCATCGCCATCGCTCAGGCCCAGAGGAACATCCCTCCCAGCATCGGAGTTGTGTCTCGCATCCAGCAGGTCTGAACTCGCTCTGACTGGGACTCACCTGGCACCATCATGTTGTAGCCCAATGTTTGATACTTCTGATTGATTTTAAGTTCCTTTTTCTGTAATTCTGTTTGTGCCTACTGAAAATCTGACTCACTGTATTTCTTATTTTTTGTTTTTTTGTTGTTGTATTTTACCCCCTTTTTCTCCCCAATTCTTTCAATCTTGGCTCATTGCTGCAACTCCCCAACGGGCTCGGGAGGGGCGAAGGTGGAGTCATGCGTCCTCCAAAACATGACCCGCCTAACCGTGCTCCTTAACACCTGCCAGCTTAACCCGGAAGCCAGCCGCACCAATGTGTCAGAGGAAACACCGTTCAACTGGCATCCGGGGTCAGCCCGCAGGCACCCGGCCCGCCACAAGGAGTCGCTAGAGCACGATGAGCCAAGTAAAGGCTCACCGGCCAAACCTTTCCCTAACCCAACCCGACCACGGCCGATTGTGGCACAGCCCGGGATTTGAACCCGGGACCGTAGTAACGCCTCTAGCACTACAGCATACAATGCAGTGCCTTAGACTGCTGTGCCACTCGGGAGCCCCCGACTCACTGTATTTCTGATACCTCATGTAACCTCAGAAATTGTAGGGGCAATCCTGGATTTGCCGTGCTAATTTCATCGGCAAGGCCATACTTTTCAATTCATTGGTGAAAATAAATTCTCTCTATCTTAATATAATACAGTGAAAGTTAAATAAGAATTAAATCTCTGCTTCTCAGATGGACATCACTCCGGGTCCTGACGGTCGTTTCGGCTTCACCATCGTGGGAGACTGCCCCCTCCTGGTGGAGGATTGTTCCCCCTGCTCCCCGGCAGGACGAGGTGGCCTGCGGGCCGGTGACTACGTCATGGAGGTCAACAGGATCCCGGTGAGGCACCACGAGATGGCGGCGGCGCTGATCAAGGCGTCCCAGGGGCGTACGCTGAGGCTAGGGGTGCTGTGTCTGGGGCCCAGACGGAAAATACGCAGCAGTGAGAGTATGGATGAGATACAGCTTGAGGGAGACGGGATGAGGACGGACCGCAAACACAAGGCCCTGGAGTTCAACAGGAAGGTGAGGCTTTCTATTAAACTAACTGTTGTATGAGTTGAAGCTATTCAGGGGAGTATTGATGTCCAGAGAAAACAAATCATTATGCAAGCCTACTGAGCTTACTTCCTTAGTTAGCTAGTTGGATATTTTTTTGTAAAGGTATACCATCTTTCTTTAGGGACTATTATATAGGCCCTTCAACAACAGTTATTGATATCTTTCAGATTGACCAGATTTTGGGGGAGGAGCCTGAGGTGAAGGAGAAGCTGTTTGCAGTGCTGAAGCAGTATGCTGCGGAGAAGAAGGTTGATTGGCTGGCCTCTGTCCTCCCAGACATCCTTACCACTGATGAGCAGCAGACGCTCATCGGCCACATCAGGTACCTACCCTTGAGTCTCTGCTCCCAATGGTTTCATCCATAGAATGTAAATAAAGATAAATACTGTAGACTTAATCTGCAGTTGTGTTCAGTATAGGCTCTTGAGAAAGAGGAGGTAGCCTACCACCTGTACTCCCTGCTGAACATGACTCAGATTATGCCCACATAGATACATTCAAACCTTCCCATTTCGACATATAGACATGCTAGTACAACCCAGATGGGATGCAGCCTCCTAAAATCCCAATTTCGGAGTCCCAATGAAAAGTAATGGTAATCTATGGGGATTATTTTGCGATGGGTGTGTAAACAGGCTTTTCCTTTTGCTCATTTTGCTGGTGGAGGGATTACGGGGAGCTTGCTTAGTGTCAAGCATTGTGAACGTTATCACAAGGCCCCAACTGCTACAGACAGGGCTCCAAAACCAGACGGAGAGCACACGACACCGGTGCCTTGGTCTTGTCTTGAATCGAAATTAAGTTCAGAATCTAAAATTACACCTAGTGTTTTATCTTTATTGCCTGTGGATTAAAATGTGAGGCCAGATTCTCTCTCTGTGCTTTGACACCAACAAGAAGTACCTTGGTCTTGTCTTGATTTAGCTGGAAGAAGTTGTGAGCCATCCAAGTATTTAAATCACAAATACAGTCTAATAATCCGTGGAGCTAAAATCCTCTGGTGATACTGCATTCGGAAAGTATTCAGAGCCCTTGACTTTTTCCACCTTTCGTTATGTTACAGCCTTATTCTAAAATCGATTGAATTGTTTTTTCCCCTCATCAATCTACACACAATATCCCATAAAGACAAAGCAAAAACAAGTTTTTAGAAATTCTTGCAAATGTATAAAAATGGAAAACTGATATCACATTTACATAAGTATTCAGAATCTTGACTCAGTACTTTGTTGAAGCACCTTTTGGCAGCAATTATAGCCTCAAGTCGTATTGGGTATGACGCTACAAACTTGGCACACCTGTATTTGGGGAGTTTCTCCCATTCTTCTCTGCAGATCCTCTCAAGCTCTGTCAGGTTGGATGGGGAGCGTCGCTGCACTGCTATTTTCCGGTCTTTTCAGAGATGTTCGATCGAGTTCAAGCCTGGGCTCTGGCTGGGCCACTCAAGGACATTCAGAGACTTGTCCAGAAGCCACTCCTGCATTGGCTTAGGGTTGTTGTCCTGTTGGAAGATGAACATTCGCCCCAGTCTGAGGTCCTGAGTGCTCTGGAGCAGGTTTTCATCAAGGACCTCTCTGTACTTTTCTCCATTCATCTTTCCCTCAATCTTAGTCTCCAAGTCCCTGCTGCTGAAAAACACCCCCATAGCATGATGCTGTCACCCCCATGCTTCACCGTAGGGATGGTACCAGGTTTGCTCCTGACGTGACGCTTAGCATTCAGGCAAAAAAAGTTCAATCTTGGTTTCATCAGACCAGAGAATCTGGTTTCTCATGGTCTGAGAGTCATTTAGGTGCCTTTTAGCAAACTCCAAGTGGGCTGTCATGTGCCTTCCGTCTGGCCACTCTACCATAAAGGCCTGATTGGTGGAGTGCTGCAGAGATGGTTGTCCTTCTGGAAGGTTCTCGCATCTCCACAGTGGAACTCTGGAGCTCTGTCAGAGTGACCATCAGGTTCTTGGTCACTTCCCTGACCAAGGCCCTTCTCCCCCGATTTCTCAGTTTGGACGAGCGGACAGCTTTAGGAAGCATCTTGGTGGTTCCAAACCTCTTCCATTTAAGAATGATGGAGGCCACTATGTTCTTGGGGACTTTCAAGGCTGCAGAAATGTTTTGGTACCCTTCCCCAGATCTGTGCCTCAACACAATCCTGTCTCGGAGCTCTATGGACAATTCCTTCAACCTCTTGGCTTGGTTTTGCTCTGACATGTACTAACTGTGGGACCTTATATAGACAGGTGTGTGGCTTTCCAAATCATGTCCAATCAATTGAATGTACCACAAGTGGACTCCAATCAAGTTGTAGAAACATCTCAAGGATGATTAATGGAAACAGGATGCACCTGATCTCAATTTCGCGTCTCATAGCAAAGTTTCTAAATACTTAAGTAAATAAGGTATTTCTGTTTTTTTATAAATTAGCAAACACTTCTAAAAACGTGTTTTCGCTTTGTCATTATATAGGGTATTGTGTAGATTAGATGAGGAAAACAAATAATTTAATCAATTTTAGAATAAGACTGTAACATAACAACATTTAGAACTCGAACGAAGAGGCCAACCAAACTCTCCAGTCTGTCCAGAAGGACATCATGATCAACAGTGTTGAATCCAGCACTTAAATCCAAGAGTACAAGGACAGAGAGCTGTTTGGCATCTGTGTTGGCTCTAAGATAATTTACCACTTTAACTAAGGTGATCTCTGTGCTGTGGTGGCCACAACAACCAGATTGGATTTTTTTCAAAAATACAGTTGGCACTTACAAAATGACTTTGCTGCTTGAAAACCAATTTCTCCACAAATGGAAGGTTGGAGATTGTCCGACAATTGCTAATAGCTAAAGAATCTAGATTACATTTCTTCAGAAGGGGTTTCACCATTGCAGTTTTTAGTGCAGTAGAGAAAGTGCGTGTGAAGAGGGAGTGATTAACAATAGCTTGCACTTCTTCAGATATGCAATTAAAAACTGTTTTGAAGAAGGTGGTGGGGATAGGATCAAGAAGGCAGGTAGAAGGCTTAAGTTGTGATATCACTTTCCTGAGCATGTCTGTGTCAACCAGGGAAAATAAATCCATCGTGCCTTTGCGTGGTAGGCTAGGGCACATATCATCAAACTTCTCATCAGGTCTTGACTGATACCCAGCCTAATGTTGGTTATCTTATCTCTGAAATATGCTGCAAACTCATCACATTAGCCTTTTAAAATGATAAACTTGGATTAGCTAACACAACGTGCCATTGGAACACAGGAGTGATGGTTGCTGATAATGGGCCTCTGTACGCCTATGTATATTCCATAAAATATCTGCCGATTCCAGCTACACTAGTCATTTACAACATTAACAATGTCTACACTGTATTTCTGATCAATTTTATGTAATTTTAATGGACAAAAAATGTGCTTTTCTTTCAAAAACAAGGACATTTCTAAGTGACCCCAAACATTTGAACGTATGTACAGGAAGGCAGAGTAAAGTGACTAGGCATCAGGATAGATAATAATAAAGTCAAATAAAGTTTGTGTATTGTGAATGTATGTGTGTTTGTGTTGTGTCGTAATGCGTGTGTGTGTTATGTCGGTATGCGTGTGTGTGTTATGTGTGTGTATGCATATGTAGTGTATGTGAATGTGTGTGGGTTTTGTGTGGGAGTGTCAATACAGTGTGTGAGAGTGAGTATGTATATGGTGTGTATATATAGTCTGGTGAGTCTGCGTAGGGTCAGTGCAATATAAAGTCAGATCCTATGGGTACCATTAATATGATATATCAGGTAGGTAGTGATGCCTAAAAATGTAGGTCCTGAGTTTTTCCTGAACACATGACCAGACCACAAAAAAAGTCTTAGTGATATGATTAGATACTCATTATAGAAATTGTTATACTGTAAGATACTGTACTATCTACGGTTATAAGGTTGTGTATGAATAATTTAATATTCAAATGCAAAGCTATTTTGTTCAATACAACAGTGATTCCTGATCCCCAGAGGACAGCGAGACTTCTTTCCTTCTTTATTCTCTAAATATAGACTGAGTGGCATTTAACAGGCCATGAAAATGTGTTTGTTTTATTCCACTGAATTCTACTCTCTCCCTCCTCTCCTCCTCTTTCTTTCTTTTTCTCTCTCTCTCTCGCTCTCTCTCTCTTTTTATCGCTAACCCCCCACTCCCCCCCTCTTTGTGTGGATTTTCTGTGATGGATTTTATCTTAATTATTGTGCTTTAAGCTCTTGCTCGTCTGTGGTTGGTGACCGTTCTCCCTTGACAGTTCACTGCTGGCGATGGTTCTTGGATGCACCATGCTGATTCTGTCCCATACCGTTATACTGCATTAAGACTTCAATATTACCATTTTTGAACCTATGCACTTACTCACATTTATTATTTTATAATCCTCATAACGTTCCTTCTGATTCTGAAATATGACAGACTAGTAACAGTAATGAGCTGTTTGGGGTGAGTACTGGTTTTATTGTTGGGTGTTTTTGGCTGTGGTACTTGCGTTTGTCTTGCAGTGGTGTACTGCTGAATGCACACATCTGTTTCAGTACAGGAAGGGACACCGCAGTGTAGTGTGTCAGACTTGCCGTAGGTGGGCAGATAATTATCCTGGTACGGTACTGTACCTGTGTACTTTTACTCTGGGGGGTAGTGTGTGTTGGCTGGCAGCCCATGCTCTTTTTCAGAGACTTGTTTTAATGTTTTCTACCATTTATTGTTGTGCAATGATTTAATGCAGTGGTCTGAATGACTTTTTGCAGAATTGAATTCAGTGTTAACTGTATACTTTCTTGCTTGCGTACTGACTTTCGTCACTTGAATGAGACAACATGAAACATTCTAGGATTTTCTACCAGTGTCACGATCGTCAAAAGGAGTAGACCAAGGTGTAGCGTGGTGAGTGTTCATCTTTATATTTATTTTAAATCAGAACACTTCAACAAAATAATAAACAAATGACAAACGACCGTCACGTCTTGCAGGCTATAACGAGCAGTACAAAAATAACATCCCACAACTCAAGGAGGGAAAAGGGCTGCCTAAGTATGGTTCCCAATCAGAGACAACGATAGGCAACTGCCTCTGATTGGAAACCATACCTGGCCAAAACATAGAAATATAAAGCATAGAATGCCCACCCCACACCCTGACCTAACAAAATAGAGAAATAAACCATCTCTTTCAGGTCAGGGCGTGACAGTACCCCCCCCCCCCCCCCCCCCCCCCCCCCCCCAAAGGTGCGGACTCCCGGCCGCAAACCTGAACCTATAGGGGAGGGTCCGGGTGGGCATCTATACTTCTATACTCTGGTTCGGGGCATAGCCCCCACACCGCCCGCTGATCCCCCCGCTTCTGTGTTGCCGGAGGAACCAGACCGTGGATCATCGCCGGAGGCTCTGAACTGCCGACTGCCGCTAAAGACTCTGGGCTGCAGGCCGCCGCTGAAGACTCTGGGCTGCAGGCCGCCGCTGAAGACTCTGGGCTGCAGGCCGCCGCTGAAGACTCTGGGCTGCAGGCCGCCGCTGAAGACTCTGGGCTGCAGGCCGCCGCTGAAGACTCTGGGCTGCAGGCCGCCGCTGAAGACTCTGGGCTGCAGACCGCCGCTGAAGACTCTGGGCTGCAGACCGCCTCTGAAGACTCTGGGCTGCGGGCCGTCTCAGGAGGTTCCGGACTGCGGGCCGTCTCAGGAGGCTCCGGACTGGGGAGCGTCGCTGGAGGCTCCGGACCGGGGAGCGTCGCTGGAGGCTCCGGACCGGGAAGCGTCGCTGCAGGCTCCGTGCCATGGATCATCACTACAGGTTCCGCGTCATGGATCATCACTGGAGGCTTTGTGCCATGGATTATCACTGGAGGCTCCGGGCCATGGATTATCACTGGAGGCTTCGTGCCATGGATCATCTCTACAGGCTCCGGGCCATGGATCATCCCTACAGGCTTCGTGCCATGGATCATCACTAGAGGCTTCGGACCACAGATCACCACTGGAGGCTTCCTACGTGGAGCTGGAACCGGTCTCACCGGACTGGGGAGACGCACAGGAGACTGGGTGCGCAGAGCAGGCACAGGGTATACTGGGCCGTGGAGGCACACTGGAGGTCTGGAGCTTAGGGCTTGCTCACCCCGTCCTGGCTGGATGGTTATTTTAGCCCAGCAAGGGCGGAGCGCTGGCACAGGACGAACTGGTTTGTACTGGTGAACGGGGGGGGGGGGGGGGGGGTACCGTGCGTAGAGCTGGCGCAGGATAACCTGGGCTGAAGAGACGCACTGGAGACCAGGAACGCTGAGCCGGCACACTTCTTCCTGGCTGACGGCCAACTCTAGCACGGCAACGGTGAGGAGCTTGCACCGAGCGCACCAGGCTGTGAGTGCGTACTGGCTACACAGTGCGCATCACCGCATAACACGGTGCTTGCTCAGTCACTCGCTCCCCACGGTAAGCACGGGGAGTTGGCTCAGGTCTCAACCCCGACTTTGCCAATCTCCCCGTGTGCCCCCCCCCCCCCCCCCAATTTTTTTTTTTTGTGCCGCTGCCTCACAGGCTTCCGTTGTTGCCTTGCCTGTCGATCTTGTCACTGTTCCTCCCTTGCTGCTTCCACCTGTTCCCATGGGAGGCGATCCCTTCCGGCCTGGATCTCCTCCCACATCCAAGATCCTTTGCCATCCAGGATGTCCTCCCATGTCCAGTCATCCTGCCCACGCTGCTTGGTCCTTTGGTGGTGGGATCTTCTGTCACGATCGTCAAAAGGAGTAGACCAAGGTGCAGCGTGGTGAGTGTTCATCTTTATATTTATTTTAAATCAGAACACTTCAACAAAATAATAAACAAATGACTGTTACGTCTTGCAGGCTATAACGAGCAGTACAAAAATAACATCCCACAACTCAAGGAGGGAAAAGGGCTGCCTAAGTATGGTTCCCAATCAGAGACAACGATAGGCAGCTGCCTCTGATTGGAAACCATACCTGGCCAAAACATAGAAATATAAAGCATAGAATGCCCACCCCACACCCTGACCTAACAAAATAGACAAATAAACCGTCTCTCTCAGGTCAGGGCGTGACAACCAGATTATATGATTCATACTTTTTGTCTCTAGCGATTCCTAGAATAAGCGATAACCTAGAACTCATCATGATAAGTGATGGGGCTTTTTTTGTATCTAATCTCTTGTTGTTTTTTCTATAGCTAAAACTGTGGATTATGGAAGCTCCAGACTATTATGTAATTGTAGTCTGTGAAAAAGTTACCCTAAAAATGACTGAATTTAAGGTGCTATTGATCATTTGATTTATTAATCCTGCCATGTTTGATGTATTGGTATATGAGTTATTGCTGCCATATTGATTGTGTTTAAGGAAGCTAAACTAATGTCAACAAAAACAGTCTTCTTTAATGTGGTGGTGCATGCCATAGAAGTGTAATGTACTGTAACTACAAAAGCCCCCTCACACATTTACAGTAAATTACAGCATTACTCCATCTAGCAAATCACTTTACAATTTACATCCACTCTCAACCATTGATCTTCCCTCATAGGTCATCATCACATTGCTCTCCCACTGCAACGCTCCATTTCCAGACAGTTTGGAGTGAATTTGATAGGTGTATTAGAGTAATAAAGGAGGTTTCAGCTGCATAATCACCTCCATTACTGGACGATGCTTTATTGGCCTTAAAAAGCTTCCTAATTCTGGAAGACTCAACAACCCCTTTAAACGGCACTATTTAACTACAAGCAGAATCACATATTATTATTATTATTATTATTATTATTATTATTATTATTATTATATCTATATAGGTAGGCGATGCAGGAAGCATGTGATACAAAGAGTGACAAATTCTGTTTCTAGAGTGCTCCTCTTCTCTGATTGTTTGCATGTCGTGGATAAGTGACGGATCACAGGTGTGTTCAGACAAACCAAGGCTGTCTGATGTTTCTGTTGGTAGCTGAATGGCAAATTGGCAATATAACACAATATTGTTGTGTACTAATGATGTTACTGTAGAGATTTTCTTTGAAGCTCCATAATCACCATTATGATCCAGTACTGTATGTGTTAATGTCAGCGATCCGTTGAAAGTCCAACATGTGGCTCTGATGGCCACTGACCAACGACATAGTGACCCTAATCACTGGTGTTTAAACCACATAATTATCTCCTAAATCCCTCCCCTCAATCTTTAATGTCCACCGGTCATTTAGTGCCTGGCAAGCGACAGTGTGGCAATGCAAAGCAATAAATAGCGACAGTACAGTCTCTCACATCTGGAATAGAAATTAAATGAGGTCTCCCAGTTAGATTTCTATTTGTCATTTCTCCCTTTGGAGACATCCATCCTCCCTTCACCGTCTTAGATAATTATAGAGCACCACTCTACTCTGCTGCAAATGAGGTCACATTGGTTGAAAACTCAATTAGTTCCAAAGATAAGACAGTTTCGACAACTTTTATGATGAGGTGGCTGTTTGAAAAAAGAAAATCTTGTATTGAGCAGTGAAGGCTCAATTGTAGTTGTGGTGGCAGATAAGGTTTTCTTAGAAATACCACTGAATGACACAAGGATGCCAGATAATAATATGGCTAGAGATGTAGAGAGAAAGGGACTCTGTGGGTTGGTGAGAGACCAAGCTAAACGATGCTGCATAAGTACATCACAACAGTAATGAGTGTCCACAAATTGCTTTCGATAGAACAGCAGGTTCTACACGAGTTCCAAATATATCTCCATGTCTGGATAACTCAGTAACGCTGTGGAAGAATCATGGCTAATTAGCAGAACATTCCCCTATGGTGGCTAGAATCCTTATTGTCTCTGAAGAACTTCTCTCTGTGTCCAATTTTCTTGATTTAGCTGTCCAATTTGTTTGAATTTGCATAATTAGCTAGTTCATTTTCACACGTTTCTGCATGTTGCTTCTCTTTCTCTCTCTCTCTCTCTCTCTCTCTCTCTCTCTCTCTCTCTCTTTCTCTCTGTTCTGTTTGTGTCATATTTTAATTGCGTGGCCAGTTAGTTTGTTTCCCGGAGTTCTCCACTTTATTATAATTTATGTCTCGCCACTCATCGTCACCTGCGCCTCCTGACACTCGCCTGGACTCCATCACCTTCTTGATTATGTTCCCTATATCTGTCACTCTCCTTTGGTTCTTTCCTTGGGTGTTATTGACTCAGTTTCACGTCGGTGTGTTTCGTGTTTATTGTTTTGTTTATTTATAAAAACACTCACTCCCTGAACTTGAATCCCGACTCTCAGCACACTCGTTACATTTATACTGTATGTACTCACACGATCTGTATTGGATGATGTGTTAATTGGGAGCATTTGTTTTAATTCCCATAAACAATTCCATCTGTTTTAATGCAATGTTGTTCATCAGTTTTTTAATTTGCTAACGCATACACACCGTTCCTGTTTAACCAGCTGTCCGCTGCCCTCTGTGTGTGTGTGTGTGTGTGTTGTTTTCATCATCAGCTGTTGCTTTTACATCTGTGTCACAATTGCTGTAATGAACCGTATGTTTTATATCTTCAATTAGCAAACAATTAGTTCTCTGATTAAATAACACCATACCACTGTTCTCTTGGTTATGTTATTAAAGACAGACAAGATGATGGCTTTGATCAGTGTGGTTGTCTACATGATGAGAAGATGATAATCCTTCACCTCATATCATTCTCCCTCTGAGAATCCCACAGTTCCTAGAGATGCTCAGAAAAGCTATTGTTCTGCTCCTCAGATAGATAGGCAGGCAGGCAGATAGATAGATAGATAGATAGATGACAGCAAGAGAGAGAGCAAGAGAGGGAGAAAGGGAGAGAAAAGTGATAGAGTAATATATTGCTGACTCCCACACCTTTGCTGTTGCTGTGTTGGTATCTCAAGCTGCAGCAGAGTGAATCCACACTGTAGCAAATGACGCCACTGCACAGAGGGCTGAGAGACATCTCTCTCCCTCTTTCTCGCTATCCAACCTTCACTTCTCTTCTTTATCCATGGACTACAGCGACTAAATGGAAGCGTAGCGACTTTTTAGAAGAAGTGCGTTTGTTTTGTTTCTCCTCAATCTATGGATTTCCAAGTATGTTTTATGATGATTCTCTTTCACCAAGTCAACAATGATATGTATTCAACTGCGTGAATTTTCTTCTCCAACCTGGATGCTTGTTTCTCAGTTCTAGCTCTGACCTTTTCCTCTGAATCTCAGATCAGGGCTTTGGTATGAGTGGTGTGGTTTTGGGCACCAGAGTTGATACAGACTACTGAGGTATCTAGTAACACCTTCTGATTCCCGGAGATCTCCGGAGATCTACATAATCTCTGTCTTCATCATCTCTGATTCCTCTGGGCAGAGGTGACAAACTGTTGAGGGGTGACTGCTGAGGTCTACCTGGTGGTAGCCCCCTTGGGTCCAGGGGGAACTCCACCCATCCACCTCTCCACCCCTCCCCCTACTTTCCCTTCCTCTTTACATGGTGGTCCCTCTCTCACCATGTTCACCAGGATCTTCATCCCCAAGAAGCACCGGCAGCGGTTCGACGAGGCCGTTTCCCAGAGCCTGATCCAGAGGATCTGTCGCAGTAAGAGCATCAGCGAGCCGGGCCCGCAGGGCCGTCTGAGACGTAGCCGCAGCGAGGACCACCCCGACCGCCACTACGGCTCCAAACGGGCCAGTTCAGTACCCCGGGACCCTGGGGAGGACGGAGGGGGAAAGGAGAGAGGAGAGAGGGGGTACAGGAAGTCTATGTCGGGCATACATGTGCATCAATCAGGAGCCAATCAGAGGTAAGTATACTGTATGGTGTATTTAGCTATGACTCCCACTCATCTGAGAGAAAGAAGATTTAGAAGATGCTGTTTGTGTGGTTGGAGCTGGAAATAATGGACATATAATGGACTTAAAATTAGTACTGAATGACATTTAAAAAATAAGTGTTCCAATAATATCTGGTTAATTCTGTAAGTGTTTAAATGTGATGTTTGTTGACAGATGATTTGGAAGCACCTGTTGATTAGGGAACAGTCCCTGTTAACCATTAAGTCTGTTTACTCACCTAATATTATAAAGCCACACAACGATTATAGCTTTCAGTGTCCAACCGATAATAACATGGAGGAATTAAGATTATGACTCAGAAAGTCAGTACCATCCAGCAGGCTCAGCTCAAGCCATACAGTAGCTCACTCCATTCCAGTTTTACAGATATACTTTGCAGTAGACTCAAGTCCATGTTTTACCAACAGCTCCCTCCCCTCCCCATGGCCTATATCCTAATGAACAGCATGTTGGAATATGTCCTAATCATCTACCATTATTTATGGTAAACTGCCTTTCGAGGGGTAAGGTTTCAAGCCAATATGGAATAGTGAATAGATCAATATTGAAATCTCCAGTGATGATAGGTTACTTGATTGATTGTTAATTGAATCATCAACATCATGTTTTTAGCTCCTCTTTTGTGCTGCTTCTTGGGTTATGGAATGGTACTGATGTATATAAAGTACAAATGGTAGATGAGGGGAGAGATGAGATCTGTTATCTTCATCTTTTCTAACCCACCAGTTTCTTATCCCCAGTGCTTTGCAGTGCTGAGCCTACCCTCTGTGTCTCTGTACGTATAGCACAGTACAGTACTCTAAAAACCCATTTGAATAGTTTTCATCTGTCCCGTCTTACATAACAAGCATAAAGACAACCAAATAATGAATTTTACCCGTTTCCTCTCCTTCTTCTGCTTTATGGAACTCTGTTTATATCATATGGTGTTGCCTTGAGTAGTTTCCATGGCAACTGTGATATCGCCATCCCAGTCTTTGATGGTAATGCTTCTTTCTGGGAGCTAGGGAACAGAGGCATCACTCTCTGAGCTGGAAATTATACCTGTTATGTGGTATTCCTACTGGACACACTAGCTGCTGTTTATTTTTTACTCATTCACATTCCTTTATTGTTCAAGTTACATAACAATATTCAAGTTACATAGCAGACAGCGTGATGTGGGCATGATAATATGAAATCCCTGTAGAATTGTTATTTACTGTTGAGAATGCTAGGCTATTCTAAACACCCAGTAGTACTTGATAAATACAGTTGAAAGCTGTTGAAAGCCCATTGATAAAGCATCAGTACACAACAAAGGTAGTAATGTAGTTCCTGAAATATTACAACTATAATGTTACAACCATATCTTTTACTACTTCTACTGTAAAAATGTATACAAATGTATGTTCTGACAGAAAATAATACAGACTTTGTAATGTTCCCTCAGCCTCCATGCTCCCCCTAGGACAGTAAGGGTTTACAGAGGGAAGAAGAGTTTTGGGTTCACCCTGAGGGGGCATGCCCCTGTCTGTATCGACTCTGTCATCCCAGGTAAGTTATGACGCACTGCTGATTACACCTCTAGGACAGTAAGGGTTTACAGAGGGAAGAAGAGTTTTGGGTTCACCCTGAGGGGGCATGCCCCTGTCTGTATCGACTCTGTCATCCCAGGTAAGTTATGACGCACTGCTGATTACACCTCTAGGACAGTAAGGGTTTACAGAGGGAAGAAGAGTTTTGGGTTCACCCTGAGGGGGCATGCCCCTGTCTGTATCGACTCTGTCATCCCAGGTAAGTTATGACGCACTGCTGATTACACCTCTAGGACAGTAAGGGTTTACAGAGGGAAGAAGAGTTTTGGGTTCACCCTGAGGGGGCATGCCCCTGTCTGTATCGACTCTGTCATCCCAGGTAAGTTATGACGCACTGCTGATTACACCTCTCTATGTGGTGCGTTGGGTGGATGAAGTTCTATGTTTTGTGTTGGGTAACACTGTATTGTACTGGGCTGGTATCAGGTGGGTGTTGTTGGCTGTTGGGGATGCTGTAGTCAGTAGTGGGGGTTGTTAGATGTTTGGGATGCTGTGATTAGTATTTTTATGTATTTATTTATTTAACCTTTATTTAACTAGGCAAGTCATTGGGATGCCGGGCAAGTGGGATGCTGTGGTCAGTAGTGGAGGTTGTTAGGTGTTGGGGATGCTGTGGTCAGTAGTGGGGGTTGTTAGGTGTTGGGGATGCTGTGGTCAGTAGTGGAGGTTGTTAGGTGTTGGGGATGCTGTGGTCAGTAGTGGGGGTTGTTAGGTGTTGGGGATGCTGTGGTCAGTAGTGGGGGTTGTTAGGTGTTGGGGATGCTGTGGTCAGTAGTGGAGGTTGTTAGGTGTTGGGGATGCTGTGGTCAGTAGTGGAGGTTGTTAGGTGTTGGGGATGCTGTGGTCAGTAGTGGGGGTTGTTAGGTGTTGGGGATGCTGTGGTCAGTAGTGGAGGTTGTTAGGTGTTGGGGATGCTGTGGTCAGTAGTGGAGGTTGTTAGGTGTTGGGGATGCTGTGGTCAGTAGTGGAGGTTGTTAGGTGTTGGGGATGCTGTGGTCAGTAGTGGGGGTTGTTAGGTGTTTGGGATGCTGTGGTCAGCAGTGGAGGTTGTTGTTGGGGTGATCTGATCTAGAGGGGTGTTACCTGAATATACACTATGTTTCAGGAGGTGGAGGCGTGTCTCTGAGTCAATAACTAATCAAATCAAATTGTATTTGTTACGTACACATTGTCCAACATCCACCCACTGTACAATAAGACAGACAGGACAGTCATGCTGGGTCATGCTTTTATTGTTGTATTAGTTTGATTAAGGGCCATTTAAGGGGATAAGAGGAGGATGAATACATGGATGGATGTGGATGTTGCTGTGTGCGGTGATGGAGATGTTGTGCTGTAGTTCTAAATGCGGAGGTTGGGGCAGCAGGTAGCCTAGTGGTTAAGAGTGTTGGGCCAGAAACCAAAAGGTAGCTGGTTCAAATCTCCAAGCCAACTAGTTGAAAAATCTGTTGGTGTGCCCTTGAGCAAGTTACTTAACTCCAATTGCTCTGGATAAGAGTGTCTGCTAAATTACTAAAATGTCAAACGTTGTACCAGAGTATAATAATATGGGGTTTACCGGATGCTCATCTTTGTCAGGGTTGAGGCAGGGAGGAGTGTGTGTGCGTGTGTGTATGATGCCGTCCACCCACTACAGATCTGAGCGGAGACCAGCAGTAAGTTACTCACTGACTCAGGACAGCTGTACATGGAGATGCTGTGGGTGGATGAGATAAGATCGTGATGTACAGGCATCCCCACAGGCATCCATAAGAACGCACTGTCTCATGTCAGAGAGCCTGCATGGCCATGTGGTACTGTACACCTACTTAAGAACGATAGATAATACAATTATGCTAAATTGGTTCCTGAAGGCCCACTGGCATAACCCAATACATCAGACAACACATAGTGCATAAAAACAACAACAGTCAAATACCACGTGCTGATTTGATTAATGAGGCTTTTATAAATGTTATGTTTTTGCATATCATCATGGATTGTTATGTCTTCCCTCCTTTTCTCTCTGATTCTCATCCCCTTGTCTCTCTTCAGACAGCCCTGCTGAAGACTGTGGTCTCAAACCAGGCGACCGCATTCTTTTCCTCAATGGGCTGGACATGAGGTACACAAACCTGTTATGACTTTACTTTACCTTATGATGCACACAAGAGAGTGAGTCAAGCTGAGCTGGTGTGCTTCTGTGTGCACGCACATGCGTGGATGTGTGTGTGTGGAAGGGTATTTGAGAAAATTCTTGTGGGAAGTCCTTTTATGCCCTTTAAACTTACTTATTTTTCCTTTTTATTCTGAATATGAAGAAGTGTAGGAGTGCCCATTAGAACACAGCCTGGCTGGAATCACATTTGCTCAGGAGGGCTCTGTCAATATTTCACCGCCCATAGCACAATATCACCCACAGTATCACCCACAAATACCTCATTATACCACCCTCGTAACCATGTAAACTATGGGTCACATGGGTGAGTAGTAGAGCGCACTACTGAATACAGTAGATAGTAACTCTCTGTATCTTTCAGTGTCTGTAGGAGCTAGTCCAATGACAACATCCTTGCAAGATCGTGTCCACATTGATTTTATTACTGACAGTGACTGTGTGTGTGTGAGTCTTCAGGAGCTGTTCCCATGAGAAGGTGGTGTCCATGCTGCAGGGCAGTGGTGCGATGCCGACCCTGGTGGTGGAAAGCGGCCCCTCTGGTTACTCCCTCCCTGACCAGGGGGACCAGGAGGACACTTCCCCAAGCGTGGCCCCCTCAGTGGCCCCAAGGTCCCGCTCCCCAGTCCCCCTCAGCTCCCTGCAGTGGGTGGCTGAGATCCTCCCCCCCAGCATCAGGGTCCACGGACGCACCTTTAGCCAGCAGCTGGATCACCTGCTCACCGTACAGGAGAGATACACCATCTGCAAGGCCCTGGAGACCTTCTTCCAACACAGGTGTGTGTGTGGGGGGGGGGGGGGGGGGGGGGTTGGTATTAGAGGATGGAGAGGAAGTAGGAGAGGGAAATAAAGGTATTTTATCTCTTTTCAAATGTCAGGAATGATGATTTATTCATTTCAAATGGCTCACAAATCAATAGTAAATATTACATACATTTTATGTTTACCTAACCTAAAGGAGAGTTCCAGAAACATAATCTGACAGTTCCCTACCAAATAACATCCTACCCCTCAATAATCTGCTTGAATCCTAATATGGTGATAGCTAATAACATGCACTAAATGTACATTTTATAATTATATACATTATATAATGGTAAATTTGTCTAATCTAAAGCAATACATGTTATTTTACAGAGTACAGAATCAAAGAGTCACCAAGACAAATTCCCTATCAACATTACTGAATAGCAATAAACCTTTTCGAAAGTAGGCTTTTCTTTTGATACTTTTATTTGAGCATGTTTGAGAAAGTGAACTTGCACACGTTAACAAGCTACCAGGTGCATGGGAAAAAGTATTCTTAATAATAAAAAGAAGAAAAACTCCAGCACACCAGTAGAAGTTGAGTTGTACCTCCCCAATACCCTGATGAAACATTGGTTAAAATATCTATTCAATTAATGGACGAATGAATATTACCAGTGTGCTTGAGTTTTTTATTTATTTTTATTTTTAGCATGTTTTAAAATACTTTTTGTAGCAACAAAAAAGGTCAGATTTCGATTTTTTTTTGTCTGTGCTGTTCAGAAGTATCTAAAATAGTGACTTTTTCATTGTATATGTTCAGGAACGTGGACACCCTGATTGTTGATGTGTTCCCGGTGTTGGACACTCCAGCCAAGCAGGTGATCTGGCAGTTCATCTACCAGCTGCTGACCTACGAGGAGCAGGAACACTGTCAGAGCAAGATCTCACGCTTCCTGGGCTTCAAGACCGCAGGTGGGTTAGCCATTAGCACCATCTCTCTGCCTGCTTGGTTGGGTTTGTTGTGTGTGAGTGAGTTTAGTTACATGTGGGGTCTCTGTCTCGCTATGCTCTCACCGGTTTAGATTTTATGTCATGTTTTGTCTTTCATAGTGGAAGATTGCTTTGCATCTTTACAGGCAAGGCTTTGCAGAGGCAAAAACGTAGACAACGAGATGTTACAATGAAAATAGCTGACAACTAGAGAATATATTTATTGTTCAGTGGGAGTGGGGTGGGATGTTCTTAGATATTTCCTCCTGTCATTCTAATTAATTTGAATTCTTCTCTCTCTTTCTCTGTGTGTGTGCGTGCATGCATGTGTCTGTGTGTGTGTTTGTGTGTGTGTGTGTGCATGTGTGTGTGTGTGTGTGTGTGTGTGTGTGTGTGCGTGTGTGCGTGTGCGTGTGTGTGTGTGTGTGTGTGTGTGTGTGTGTGTGTGTGTGTGTGTGTGTGTGTGTGTGTGTGTGTATGCAGCAGCAGAGCCTGAGCCAGAGCCAGGTGCAGGACAGGAGCACCACAGGAGGAGCAGCTCAGTGCGTGTGTCAGGCTCCTCCTACAGAGGCACCATACGGGAGAGGAGCTCTGACGACTGCATCATCGGAACACACCTGGGAATGGGTACGAATGTGATCAGCTCAACAACTATTTGTCCTTATCCTTGATTGGAAGGGTTTCCTCTCAACCAGCCACTCCAGGGCTGAGGGTTGACTTGCTGCTTCTAACAGAGAACATCTATCCAAGCCAAGTATTGCATTAAGCCCATCTTTACTCTCATAGGGCCAAATCCTAACTTGAGAAATGCCTACAATAACTTGGAATTTAGCATAAACCTCACATTGACGCCAATGGGAGATTTGTGCAGAAATTCAAGTTACAGGTGTACTGTGTAGTGCACAGTAAATCTCAAGTTAGGATCCAGCCCATAGCTATCAAAATGCACTAGGCCTCTGTCGCTTCTCCATGCTGTTAAGGACATTATGACGCTTCCTGCTGTCTCCTGCTGTCTCCTGCTGTCTCCCCTCCTCTCTGGGCTTGAGAGGAGGTGAATCCTCATGACTGTTTGTCCCTTCATGTGGACGCAGGGATTCATGTGGATGCACCAGGGAGTGGGACACCTGGAGAGAGACAGTGTGGAGACGGCACCTCCTTCCCAGAGTCCCCTGACCTGAATCACGTGGGTATAAAACTGCAACACAATGGTCAGCCATGCAGAGCCAGCGGTGCTAATTATGAGCCATCTATTTATAAAGAGAAATACTTACAGGGCTCTGCTGTACTGCAATGCTTTTACCAGTGCTTTGGGAAACACTTTATCTGGACGTCTGCTCACGAACTGTCTGCAAATAGTATTACATAGTTACAGTATGTTAACGTTTAAAAAAAATACAAATATGACGCATGTTTAGGATTTTTACTCAAGGTTAATAATGGTTAGCAAACTCTCTAGTAATGATTCATAAAGAGTTTATAAGCAGACCTTGTGATAAAGAGTTCCTAGTGCTTTGTGCTAACGGCCTGCTCACGCCCCCTACGACCCGTAGATGTCAGGAGTGTACACAGAGCTGGAGAGTGTGTACACAGAGCTGGAGAGTGTGCATACAGGGAAGAATGCCATGAAGGCCATGCAACAGAGTCACAGTCGTTGCTCTCCACTGACCCTACCAGACTTTGAGGAGCTGGGACAGACTGACGCCTATGGCCAGTCTCCTGCTCGCTCCTCCCTCAGTCAAGGTAGCACAGGTAACACAGACACACACACACACACACACACTCACACACACACACCGTTGACATGGCAACCACTTGAAGCCAATGGTCAGTATATCATAAAGGTTACAACAACATCACCATTAACGTTGTCACTCATGCTCGCTTTAAGGATGACAAATGAGATGATTTAAGATGGAACCCATCTGGTTTAAAGAGACTTCTTTAGAGTAAACAAACAGCTGCCACGTGGGTCAAGTTTTATTTAAACCAAATAAAACGCTGAGTCACAAAGTCCTCTGTTAGATATCTTTGAAAAAATGCAGCGTTTCTTCTCCCCCCCCCCACAGGGAACCGTAAATCAGGTCTGTCTCTGACATGGAAGGAGCCTCTGCCCGACCCTCTGTATGAGTTCTATCATGAGGGAGCCACCCCATCTCCCGGCAGCGTTGACTCCAACCCCTACGTGAGCCTGGAGAGCCCCCCTCCGTCTCCCCAGCACTCTGACGACCCCACCAGCCCCCTGTCCAGACGCAGGAAGCTGTTCACCTTCTCCAGACCCCCCCGGAGCAGGGACACGGACAAGTTCCTGGACGCTCTGAGCGAACAGCTGGGACACCGTGTCACTCTGGTGGATAACTTCCTCCCTGGAGAGAACGATTATGAGGAGGTGAGAGACAGAGACAGTAGATGAAGAGATAGTCACTGTGAGGAGGTGAGAGACAGAGACAGTAGATGAAGAGATAGTAACTGTGAGGAGGTCAGAGACAGAGACAGTAGATGAAGAGATAGTCACTGTGAGAGACAGAGACAGTAGATGAAGAGATAGTAACTGTGAGGAGGTCAGAGACAGAGACAGTAGATGAAGAGATAGTCACTGTGAGGAGGTGAGAGACAGAGACAGTAGATGAAGAGATAGTCACTGTGAGGAGGTGAGAGACAGAGACAGTAGATGAAGAGATAGTAACTGTGAGGAGGTCAGAGACAGAGACAGTAGATGAAGAGATAGTCACTGTGAGGAGGTCAGAGACAGAGACAGTAGATGAAGAGATAGTCACTGTGAGGAGGTGAGAGACAGAGACAGTAGATGAAGAGATAATACTGTGAGGAGGTCAGAGACAGAGACAGTAGATGAAGAGATAGTCACTGTGAGGAGGTCAGAGACAGAGACAGTAGATGAAGAGATAGTCACTGTGAGGAGGTGAGAGACAGAGACAGTAGATGAAGAGATAGTAACTGTGAGGAGGTCAGAGACAGAGACAGTAGATGAAGAGATAGTCACTGTGAGGAGGTGAGAGAGCCAGAGAGTCACAATTAGACAATGTGAGCTCTAAGAGAATTGGTGTGAAATGTTAATGATACCAGATCAAATTCGCCAACAGGCCGTCTGTGCCTACAGTAGTGTCATTGAGTGAAGAAACAGTTATGTACAACAAGTTATTTAAGATTCTACAGTGTAGTAAATTCAATGTTTATGAATAAGATACAGACAGTACAGTATGTGAAGTTGTTATTGCGTCGACAGATACAGTATTTATGGAGTTGGTTTCCATTGTTTCTGAAGAAAAGCGGTGCATATGAATAGGAAATGATTAGATACAATATAGTCGTACAATAAAGGTTAATTATAAGGTGTGTGCAGACTATTCAGGATGTATACAGTGATAAAATGACCATCAGATTATACATTATGTGCGTCTGATTGTAAGGTTTCTGAAAACTGTATAAGGTTATAATATGTAAATCAGATGACATGGTGTGTCTGATTATAAAGTATGAGAATGATGATTATCTGCTGTGTCCAGATGAGTTTCCAGGATGAGCAGGAAGTGAGCTACCTCCCCCGTCAGCTGAGCAGTGCCAGCAGTGAGGACATCAGCAGCAACGATGACGCCACCTCCCTCACCTACTCCTCCGGGTCAGAACACATCCCCATTCCCCCGCCCCCCCCAGAGCGCCCCGCCGCCCCCGCCCTTCCCCACCCCCCCTACCCCCGCCACCATTCGGCTTCTCCGACCCCCTCCCCATTACCTCGGTCCTCTCTCACTTCTCCCCTGAACATATCCCCCGGGCGCGCATGTCCTTCCAGCCACAGCACCCCATCATCCCCCCTCCCCCGCCCCCTCCACGGACCTTCACGTACAACAGGCCGACCCTACACAAGGTGCTGCCGACCAGGGATGAACTACAGGGCCGTTTCCACCACCAAGCACCCCCGATGACTCTCCCCCTGGCCCCTTGCTACTCTCCCCAGCCCTCTCGCCCCAGGAACCTGCCCCGCCAGGCCAGCCAGCCTCAGCCCCTGACCCAGCCCATCCTGTGTCCCCAGCCCTCCCCTCAGCCCAACAGGCAAAGCCAGCTCGCCCTCCAGAGGCACCACCAGCTTCACCACCAGCCCTACCAGCCCCGGCTGAGCAACCAGCCCTACCAGCCCCAGCTGAGCCACCAGCCCTACCAGCCCCAGCTGAGCCACAGCCTGCCCCCCCAGCCTCCACACCTGTCCCAGCCCCAGAGTCACCCCCCCCAGGCCCCTAACCTGTCCCAGCCCCAGAGTCACCCCCCCCAGGCCCCTCACCTGTCCCAGCCCCAGAGTCACCCCCCCCTGGCCCTTCACCTGTCCCAGCCCCAGAGTCACCCCCCCCAGGCCCCTCACCTGTCCCAGCCCCCTCACTCAAAGACCTATGAGACCCCTATCTCAGTGTCAGAGCTCCAGAAACACAAGGTGCCCCCACCGCCCCCTCCACCACTGCCGCCCCCGTGCGACCCGCCTCCACTGCCCAATTCCAGTCCCTGTGCTGGGGACACCAACCACATGAGTGTCAAGAGGCTACGCTGGGAGCAGGTAGAGAACTCTGAGGGGACCATCTGGGGACAGGTACGTGTGGAGTCTATTATATTAACCCTGAACCTGGAATCAGTACTGTTTGTTGTTGTTTTGTTCAGACATGTATCGACAGATACTTTGTCTGCTTTAGCTTGGAGAGGACCCTGACTATGACAAGCTGAGTGACATGGTGAAGTACCTCGATCTAGAGCTGCACTTTGGTACCCAACAGAGTTCCAGTAAGTTCTCTATTATGACCTCTTTTCATCAAACATCTCATAGTGTCATATCATGTATTCATATCACTGTTTCTGTTTTACCAGTTAAACCACCTCTATGATGCCATTTTTTAATATTGTCCTTCTACCGTCATTGTCTCTGATTTGATATGTATGTATTTTAACATGGAGTCCCATTGAAGGTCTCTTTTGCAAGGGAGCCCTGCATATATAATGATTTTATATCATCGCTGTGTTTGAGTACATCACATTCATGATTTCAACATGGCTTGTTTTGTGTTTCATTGTGTAAGTGATTTGCTGATATTCCATGTTGTTGCCTTCACAGTTCACCAAGTTGTCCCATGGTCTACTAAGCTCCTCCATTCACCTGCTCATCAAATCCATTATCCATATGGCACCACCTCCCATCCTATCTCTCCTCTCATTACCCATCCATCTTTAGTGCCTGTTAGTGTTTCCAACCCTGGTGCCTGGAGAGCAGCATCCTTACACTGTGATTAAATGTGTCAGTCTCTCTTCCAGAGCCAGCCTTCCTGCCCGAGAGCTTCAAAAAGAAAGACGTGGTGGAGATTCTGTCTTATAAGAAGGCCTACAACGCCTGTGAGTATGACCATGCTGTAGCCGCCAGGGATCTGAACCTTTATCTCAATGATCTGAACATACCCTCTAAGGCCACGTGGCTCAAACACAAGTTCTCTGATTTCTACAGAAGCAGTTGAATGGTATTGTTATTGTTTTTGATCAATGAAGGCCTGTGACTGTCAATGACTGTTTTGTAGTGTGTTTTCTGTGAACCCCAGGAAGGGTATCAGCTGCTTTTGTAACAGATCCAAATCAAAACAAATAAAGCTAGTCTCCTCCATCACTCCGTTCCCTTCCTCCTCTCCCCAGCCATCCTGATCGCCCACCTGAAGCTATCTCCAGGTGAACTGCGTAAGGTGCTGTTGACAATGACCACAGACAGGCTAGAGCCGGCCCACATCAAGCAGCTGCTGCTGTACGCCCCCGATGACCAGGAGGTCAAACAGTATCAACGCTTCGACCAGGACTCCGCCAAACTCAGCGACCCTGACCAGTTTGTCCTGCAGGTAACCGAGACACTGTTGTCTCAATGTTTCTCAAATGGTGGATTGGGAGCCACTGGTGGTTTCACCCAATGACGTTGTCTAGTCCAGTCAAATCAAATCAAATTTTATTTGTCACATACACATGTTTAGCAGATGTTATTGCGGGTGTAGTGAAAATCTGTCTAGGCTGTGGCTGGAATGTTTAAAAATATCTATTTCAGTATTTTACTGTATATTACAGTAGTAGTTTAACACTGTAGTATGCTACTATACTAGCAATAGCAACAATATTTTTCAAATTGATAATCTGTGTGCCCAGATGCTGATGGTCCCTGAGTATAAGACTCGTCTGCGGAGCCTCCATTTTAAGACAACCCTGCAGGAGAAGGCAGAGGAGATGAAGGCTGGATACGAATGTATCTACAAGGCCTCAGTGGAACTCAGGAGCAGCAAGAAGCTGGCCAAGATCCTCGAGGTAATACAACTACTGTAACTCGCTCCGTGAGAGTGGAATACAGGAGCTTAATGCTTGAGAAATGGCAAACGACTGTTTATTTCATATTCTTTATGGTACCCTGCTGTCAAAATCTAAGGTTATTAAAGAACCAGGAGGATTTAAGACCCAAGATGATTCAGTTAAGAATTGCAATTTTGAAGATTTGTCTGTCTGTAAAATCATATAGGATAAGGTAATAAGAAACAGACTCCGAGGTATGCATGTTTTTATTGTGTTGTGTTACCTGTAAACTGTTTCTAAACCTCTGATTCTGTTGACAGTTTGTTCTGGCAATGGGGAATTACCTGAATAATGGTCAACCCAAGACAAACAAAACCACTGGCTTTAAGATCAACTTTCTCACTGAGGTATAGATGGATGTTCATGCTCTAGCTGACTGTGCTTTAGCCTCATTTGCCTCTATAGCAGTGGTTCTCAAACCAATTCTCAGGGACCCCCAAACGTTTCACAATTTTGTTGTAGCCCTGAACTATCTAGTCAAGGGCTTGATGATTAGTTGACAAGTTGAATCAGGTGTGTTAGCTGTGGAATAGTTATAATACATGGAACGGCTGGGGGTCCCCGAGGAGAGGTTTGAGAACCCCTGCGCTATATTATTTCTGTTGTCTTTGCTTTCTTATGCCAAATCCTATCTCACCTTAATTCTTACAGCTCAGCACCACTAAAACAGTGGATGGTAAATCCACCTTCCTCCACATTCTTGCCAAATCGCTATGCCAACACTTCCCAGAACTGCTGAACTTTGCCAGGGACCTCACAACCGTACCACTCGCAGCCAAAGGTACAGTAAGACGACACCGCACAATGTTCTTTACCTGGCGCCGTCCTTCAGCTGGACTCTGAGGTTCACTAGCAGAATGAATAAGTTCCATTTAGTACATTTACACAGTGCACAATATGTACTAAAAGTCATGTTCTTATCAGTTTCCTGATAATCCCCGGTCGTTTCCTGATCGTTCCTTTTCAACATTCCAATATGCCTTCCAGCAGTTATCGCATAAGACTGAAACACTACAGCAATTACATTATAATGAATGGCATTCACATTAGACCCTTGGATTTGCAAGGGATTTGTCTCATATGAGTCATACTGTATGGTTTTGTATTGAAATGTCTCTGCAGTGAATCAGCGAATCCTGACAGCTGAGCTGGGTGACCTCCACTCCACCATCCAGGACATCAGGACAGCGTGTCAGAGGATCCCTGCCACGGCTGAGGACCACTTCGCTGCCGTCATGAGTGTATCCTTTTATCAACAACAACAAATCCCTTCACAACAGAACGTTTCCCACACACACACATAATCATAGTAGACAGTGTAGTTAGTGTGTGCTACACAGTAACACACTGTAGTAATTAGTAGTAAGTAATTACACTGTAATTGTATATAATTAAGCCATACATAACAGTCATCAGGATGTTACTAGTCAGAATGTTTCACTGTGCTTCAAATGGTCTGACAGTTTGACGGTTTTACCCTTGACCCTGGAGATAAAGGGCTTCCTGGAGAACAGTCACCCTGCGGTTCAGTCTCTGGACTCTCTGCAGCTGAGAGCCATGGACGAGTTCACTAAGGTGGCCTCTTACTTCGGAGAGGACAGCAAAGCCACCTCCACTGAGGCCTTCTTCGCCATTTTCGCTGAGTTTACTTCCAAGTTTGAGGTGAGCCGGTAGCCATAGTGATGCCCTTGATAGGTCTCTGACCGTACAATTTGACAGCATTCAAGTGTGTCTGTGACTCATGCATGATTTTGATTGGTTCATGTTTTCCAGAGAGCACTGAATGAGACCCAGGCTACAGAGAACCCCTGCATCCCTAGAGTGGCCTCTCCCCTGGCCTGGTAAAGACGAGAGACTGGATAACCCTTCTGCTCTCCTCAACCAAAGTGCCAAGACAACACAAAGAAACAGTCACAGCTACTTGGACACAAACAACATGATCTTCAACACTGCGGAATGACCTATGGCCAGGAGTTCTTCCTGACCATGTGATCTGACCAGAAAGAACTCTGAGCCCTAGGGCCCACAGTTGTCCCTGGAAAGGTCAAGTGGTACAAGAAATTAGTAATGAAGATGAATATGTTTAGATAAGAGTATATATTTGATATTGGATTATATGAAATTGAAATTATATTGAAATTGTAAAGCATAGATGTATATGGAAATGACATTTTAGATGGCTGATAGTCAACCGTATAGGAATGTTACCTAGAGCTGAGCACTATTTTTACAGATGGACTTGATCTGAAAAGTGCACAACAACAGAAACTCGTATTCCATTCACACACACTCACTGCCTCTTAGATGATGTGATGATAGAAAGCAGTATTAACCTACCAAGAATCATTACATTGGCATGACAATAGTACTGTGAATTATTATAGAAGCTTTCTGGTGCCAACGTACCCGCAGTCATCCTAACGTTTGGCGTTTCAAAAGTTGCACTTGGCAAGGGAAACAAAAAAAGAATTCCAGACTCCTGCGGGTTTTAAGTGTTTTACAGTATGATGAACCACATGAAATAAGAGGGTTAACCCACTGGGGCTAATATATGGATAGCTGCTTACGGAAAGACATCAATCCATTTTAGCATTGAGTGGTCTAGGCAGCTCTTACTGTCACTGTGGTTGTTATTGATGAACCGTCCATCTCACTGCCATAACTTTATTTTGTATCTTGTTTTAGAACAAATGTTCACTTTTTTCTGATGTTAATTTAAAGCTGTTTTGATGGTATTTCTTTATTACTGTACGTGTTTCTACTTTCCCTCCATAATTCCTTTTTACATTTGAATTTCAGTCAGAGCTGCCATCATGAAAATACAGATGTATTTATTTACAGACCTATCGTACCAGGCTTGCAATTTGTCATCATGTTCAAAAAGACACTGCAGCACATTTAAATATTGCCACTAGTGCAGTACAGTGTTGACAACTGTCTGAAGCATTTGCATGTTTGTATAGGTGTTGTTTTGTGTTATATCTGGATTTGTTTACTTTTATTCTATTCTGACAAATTGGGTCTGAAATGTAGGCCTATTATAACATTTGGTCGATTTAAGTTTATTGTTCATTTATTGAAATGTTCATTTTGTAAAAGTGTCTTTTATATGTTTTCATTGATATTATTGGAGTACTTTGTATAGTTAAAAAAATGTTGACTTTTTATGTTGGCCATATGGTTGCTTCTGGATCAGTTGTATTTGTTATGGATCCGTAAAAAAAAACATGAATGCTTGACAAATAAATCTGCCTGATACACTCGAGCTTCTTTGGCGCTAATGACAATCATGGACCAAATAAAGTGTAATTTGTTTTGTGGTGATGCAGTTGCCATAGTAACAGGACAATGGCAGTAAATCCTTTGCCATCATCGAATCAAATCAAATTTTATTAGTCACATGCGCCGAATACAACAGGTGTAGACCTTAAGGTGAAATGCTTACTTACGAGCCCCTAACCAATAATGCAGTTTCAAAAAATATGGACAAGAATAAGAGATAAAAGTAACAAGTAATTAAAGAGCAGCAGTAAAATAACAATAGTGAGACTATATACAGGGGGGTACCGGTACAGATTCAATGTGCGGGGGCACCAGTTAGTTGAGGTAGTATGTACATGTAGGTAGACTTATTGAAGGGGGGGGGGGGGGGGGGGGGGGGGCAATGAAAATAGTCTGGGTAGCCATTTGATTAAATGTTCAGGAGTCTTATGACTTGGGGGTAGAAGCTGTTTAGAAGCCTCTTGGATCTAGACTTGGCGCTCCGGTACCCCTTACTGTGCGGTAGTTGAGAAAACAGTCTATGACTAGGGTGGCTGGAGTCATTGACAATTTTTAGGGCCTTCCTTCAACACCGCCTGGTAAAGAGGTTCTGGATGGCAGGAAGCTTGGCCCCAGTGATGTACTGGGCCGTTCGCACTACCCTCTGTAGTGCCTTGCGGTCGAAGGCCGAGCAGTTGCCATACCAGGGAGTGATGCAACCAGTCAGGATGCTCTCGATGGTGCAGCTGTAGAACATTTTGAGGATCTGAGGACCCATGCCAAATATTTTCAGTCTCCTGAGGGGGAATAGGTTTCATTGTGCCATCTTCACGACTGCCTTGGTGTGCTTAGACTATGTTAGTTTGTTGGTGATGTGGACACCAAGGAACTTGAAGCTCTCAACCTGCTCCACTGCAGCCCCGTTGATGAGAATGGGGCCATGCTTGGTCCTCTTTTTCCTGTAGTCCACAATCATCTCCTTTGTCTTGATCACGTTGAGGGAGAGGTTGTTGTCCTGGCACCACACGGCCAGGTCTCCGACCTCCTCTCTATAGGCTGTCTCGTCGTTGTCAGTGATCAGTCCTACCACTATTGTGTCATCGGCAAATTTGGTGTTTAGTCCCAGGGTCCTTAGCTTATTTATGAGCTTTGAGGGCACTATGGTGTTGAACACTGAGCTGTAGTCAATGAATAGCATTCTCACATAGGTGTTCCTTTTGTCCAGGTGGGAAAGGGCAGTGTGGAGTGCAATAGAGATTGCATCATCTGTGGATCTGTTAGGGCGGTATGCAAATTGGAGTGGGTCTAAGGTTTCTGGGATAATCGTGTTGATGTGAGCCATGACCAGCCTTTCAAAGCACTTCATGGCTACAGATGTGAGTGATACAGGTCGGTAGTCATTTAGGCAGGTTACCTTAGTGTTCTTGGGAACAGGCACTATGGTGGTCTGCTTAAAACACGTTGGTATTACAGACTCGGACAGGGGGAGGTTGAAAATGTCAATGAAGACACTTGCCAGTTGGTCACCGCATGCTCGAAGTACACGTCCTGGTGCTCTCATGCATGTTTAAGTGTTATTTGCCTCGAAGCAAGCATAGAAGTAGTTTAGATCGTCTGGTAGGCTTGTGTCACTGGGCAGCTCTCGGCTGTGCTTCCCTTTGTAGTCTGTAATGGTTTGCAAGCCCTGCCACATCCGATGAGCGTCAGATCCGGTGTAGTATAATTCAATCTTAGTCCTGTATTGACGCTTTGCCTGTTTGATGGTTCGTCGGAGGGCATATCGGGATTTCTTATAAGCTTCCGGGTTAAAGTCACGCTCCTTGAAAGCGGCAGCTCTAGCCTTTAGCTCAGTGCGAATGTGGCCTGTAATCCATGGCTTCTGGTTGGGGTATGTACGTACGTTCACTGTGGGGACGACGTCATTGATGCACTTATTGATGAAGCCAATGACTGATGTGGTGTACTCCTTTTTTTATTTAACCTTAATTTAACTAGGGAAGTCAGTTAGAACAAATTCTTATATACAATGACGACCTAGGAACAGTGGGTTAACTGCCTTGTTCAGGGGCAGAATGACAGATTTTTACCTTGTCAGCTCAGTGATTCGATCTAGCAAATTTTTGGTTACTGGCCCAATGCTCTCACCACTAGGTTACCTGCCGCCACAATGCCATCGCAGGGATCCCGGAACATATTCCAGTCTGTGCAAGCAAAACAGTCCTGTAGCTTAGCATCTACTTCATCTGACCACTTTATTGATCTAGTCACTGGTGCTTCCTGCTTCAATTTTTGCTTGAAAGCAGGAAGATAGAATTATGGTCAGATTTGCCAAATGGAGGGCGAGGGAGAGCTTTGTACGCATCTGTGTGTGTGGAATATAGGTGGTCCAGAGTTTTTCTCCCTCTAGTTGCACATTTAACATGCTGATAGAAATTTGGCAAAACTGATTTAAGTTTCCCTGCATTAAAGTCCACGGCTACTAGGAGCGTCGCCTCTGGGTGAGCGTTTTCTTGTGGCGGAATACAGCTCATTCAATGCTGTCTTAGTGCCACCCTCTGACTGTGGTGGTATGTAAACAACTACGAAAAATACATATAAACTCTCTAGGTAGATAGTGTGGTCTACAGCTTATCATGAGATAGAGGTAGAGAATTAATTTAACACACCTGGTGTCCCAGATCTTAAATCAGTTTTTTTATTTTAGAAATTGTGTGGCCGACACCCCGCAGACTTTACTGGTAGCAGGAGATTGAAGAAATGATTACTAGACAATCGTCCTCCCATCAATAAGACCAAATTAATAATTTTCTTACTCATTTTGTGTTCATGTATGAGCAATGAGCATGTGAGTGATCAAGCCATGACTCAACCATTTCACATTTTTCTTCATATACTTTATTCAGAAAGGGAGTATAACCAAGCAGTCATTTTACATTTGATTTATTTCTTGTTTCAGCTCGTTTCAGCTTGTTTCAGTTGCATACAAAACTAGCTGAGCTCAAAACGCAGCTTTAACATTTGTAGTTTAATGGCATTTGTTCATCTTTCAGAGCCTCGAAACAAGGTACTCTTTCTGCAGAAGGATAAGGCAGCAAGTAAAAGTTGAGATAGAGGGGAATCTCAGCAAGACTGCAAGGATGATGATGGTCTCTGAAAAGCTGTACAAATACTGAACATGTTTTCAGTGCAACTAAAGCATCCAGAAATGTGCCTTTTAGTTGATACCATTCAGGTTCTCTAGGAGCACAACCCTGCATTATACTCAAGGAAAAAGCAACGCGTATAAAAATAATAATAATTAAGCTTTTCTGGTCTAGTGTATCCAACACCACCTCACTACTAGGTTGTTACATTGGTATGTGTGTAAAACCCAGCTCAGTGGAAAAGGTAGAGCAGAATGATCTTCCATATAGAAACCTGTTCCCTGGAAAGCAAGCGCTTGTGGGGTTTAGACTTGGTTCAAGTGCAATATCAACTGTTGAAGTGATTCACTAGTCAGATGACAAGGTAGCTACAGTAGAAGCGCTTAAAACAGTCCTTTCCTATATTCACTTACACAGGAACTGTCACTTTAATGCCCCCAGCAACATTGACGTAAACACAGAAGATTAGGAAGGCACCTACAAGCCAAGAGGATCAGCATGTACACTGAAAGTATATAGACCTACCCCTGCTACAACGGGTTATGGAACCAGTAAGGCATGCTTCAGAAAACTGCATGATTATTAACTCAAGCTACAGGGAATGTGTTTCAGGAAATAAATACAGAGAGCGAAGGATGGGTTTCATACAAAAACAGGGATAAGAAGGTATAATTGTGAGAGACTGGAAACCTGCAGTGACCAGCTACATTTCAGCAACAGTTATTTTTTTGGGGTTTCTACTTTTACCCACGTTTACTGTGCTTTACATTTACAAATAGTATTTTTCATTTCTTGAACTAAGGCCATCATCAAGAACAACACACCAATATCAAAGAAGTCTGTCGGTCCACTGTTAACAACCCACTCTACTAGCAGTCCCTTAAGCATCTTAAAACAATTCCGTATGTTTGCTTAGAAATCCAACCCCGGGCCCTTAAAACTCATTAAGGTGCAACATCCCATGCAAATGCATACAGTTTTCATTCCAAACCTCATCATCCCCCCAGAAAATCTACAAAGCTTTATCGAGGCTTCATCAGTGCTACAGTTACGATTTCCTGGTGGGGAGGGGCCAGGGGGAAGCCTGTTCTGTAGTTCCACTGGGGTGGTTGAGTTGATTGTATGGCGTTGTAGCTGTAACAGGCCTGCGGTAGAGCGGACCAAGGGGGTGGTGATGGGAAAGTTAGTGTGTGGAGGACACCGGGAGTTGGAGTTGGGAGAGAGCAGCAGATGTGTGGTGATCTGAGGGGAGCTTGAGGTAGAAGTTGCCACTAACCACAAGTCTAGGACCAGATCACCCTACCCTTAGACCTACAGTTAACCATTAGGGGATGACACTAATATCTAACCCCGGACCTGTGGTTAGGGTCAACTTCTAACCACGCCTGGAGAGGAGATGGAGAGGGGACAGAGAGACAAGGCCAGTCCTCTTTATAGAACGGTACTCTCTGTGTCCAGCTCTGAGTCTTTGGGCTGGGGCACGGACGTCATGGAGGGGGCAGTCACTGGCTGCTGGTCCACAGCAAACTCAGGGACGAAGGCTCGGGTCAATCCTTTGAGAGACAGGGCTGGGTCTGGACAGGACAGAGAAATGTTAGTTAGCTGACTGAGGAGTTCATGTTAAAAGTCTGCTAAGCTGTAGTAGTTTCTTGAGAGACTATAAAATTACTCACTTATTCTTTAGCTAAATATTGTGGATTAACTAAGTAAAAATACTAAGAATTCAATTAATAGAAATGCCTAAAGGAGAAAACAAAAGTGGATTTTAGAATCAAATGGTGACTTGTGTTCAATGTTAGTTTGTTTTGGCAAGGATGGTTGACATGCTTAAAAAGACAAGCATAATGCAAAATGAACCTCCAGTAGAGACAATCACTCCCCCCATGCTACTACCTTCAGTACCATCATCTGAAGGATCTGACATCCAAACAGTTGTTTCAACCGATGCAATCTATTACCATTTTCCATTGGCTTAAAGATAAAAACAGGAAAATAGCAGTGCACCATCAAGTAGCGTTAAGTGCCAGCCACGCTACGTAGCATATCAGAGATGCTGAGACAACAGATTTATTCTTAAACAGAGTCATGCTAATGCTATCCACATTCCATCATAAAGGCAAATAACGCAGCCCCCTCTATTGAAAACCACATCACTGCCATCATGAGCACGGAGTTAAAGAGAGCGTCACAATGCATCCATGGCTTGCACCTTAAATACAATCCTAATCCATGCATAGCAGAACACTAAAACACACATAAGTTAGGCGTTAGGCATGCAGTTTGTTTAGCCTAAAGTGAATATGTATGAAAGTCTATGATCATGCTTAATATTCTGATGTACAATAGTATAGGCCAAGACAAGGAGCAGGCCATTATGGGGACAAGTCTTCCACTCAAGATGACAACAATGTCTTAACAAAAAAAAAAACATTTCCAGAGGGCGAACAAATGCAATTTAACGGTTTGCAAAAGACATCCTGACACAATCAAGCAAATTCATAAAGTTTCTATTCTGCCAATTCCACGAATCAAATTATTTTTTAGTTTCCGGTATGCTTTCATCATTTACAGACCAACCATTAGAGATGTCCTTTGCAAATTCCACATCAAAATGTTACTGATATTTAAATGATTTAATAATGAAGGTTGAACGTCATGATGATTCACAATCAATGGGAACAATTGTAACAGCAGGCACAAGTGGCATGTTTCTACAGTATGATGTGGTAATGGAGTAATGCCAATACAGATGGAGTGCAGGAGCTGCAAAATGCAAGTATCACCTGATAAACCTTTCATAAAGGCTCCTGAACCTGTGGACACAGGACTTTTAGATAAAACATTGTCAATATACTGTCAACACTAGAGGAAAAGGAGGTACTGAATACTGAACCAATACTATAAACTGAAAGAAGGGATTGTTGTGATATGTCTGTTCATAGATTATTGTGAATGTATTTATGTGGCGTGTTGCCAAATGAATCTCCCTTCATGGGACAATAACACGTCACTTGACTGGACTCACCCATGATTTTGTAGGCTGTGCTGCAGATCCCGTTGGTATCGTTTCCCTGTGTTGGGGGCTGAGGGGGCGGAGGGATGTTGGGCCTGTTTCTGGGTTTGGGGACGGGGCGCGGCCGGGGGAGGGAGCCTGACTGGAAGGGAGAGGGGGAGCCAGGATGGGCACCGGGTATGTCCTGGAGGGTGATGGAGGGTGGAGGGGTGTCAGGCGGGGTGGGGGTGTCTGGAGGAGACTGGTCCACCCCCGGGTAGTCTCCTGCAGGCTGGCTGAGGGCCCTAGGTTGGGGCGGGGGACTGACCTGTGAAGGTGTGGGGGGCTGTGGGGGCGGGTGGTTGGGGGCCTGGATGGGGGGCTGGTTGCTAGATTGGCGGCGGGGAGTGGTAGAGGGCTGGGAGATGGGGGAGGTAGGGGAGTGGCTTGAGGAGGAGAGGGGTCTTGGAGAGGGGGTGAGGGACTGGCCCTGGCCTGAGAAGGGGTGGTGGTTGGTAGGGTTACTGGGCTGGCCTGAAGGGGGGTTGAGCGGCTTGGGAGGGGCAGGGGCCGGCTTCTTTGTACCTGGATAGTGGAGAGAGGTGGACTTCAGAAAGGATCTTATGTCTACATATACTTTATTTTAGGCTACTCTCCGTCTAACAGGGGAGCTACACTGGGGCGTCACAAAAACAGTGGGTTTTCAGCTGCTACACTGGACTGGTTAACTATAGCCAGGCTGAGCAGAGCCCAAGCCACTTTCTGTAGTGTTCTCTGGCATGAGGCGCGCGTTAAATTCCTAAAAATAGAACCAGAGCGCCATTTTACGCTAAGCAGCGCAGGCCTCTTAAAGATCTGTGTTTCTTACACAGGTTTCATTCAAATGAATAGGAGTGTCTTACACTCTGCAACAGTTACAATTCCAGTGTAGCATGCTCGTAAATCTATGTCAAATGTAACAATATAACTGCTAGTGGAAATTACCTTGTAATAAGAGGCTTACTATTGAAAAAGAAAAGAATAGGTTCTTGATAAAAATGCCCTCATGATACCATTATGCATATAGCTCCAAATAAATGTCAAACAACCTAATAAAGCTAAGCTGAATTGCTTTAAGGAGTGTCTCACCTCTGCGCATCATGTGTGGACTGGGCCCCATGGATCCAGCCCCAGGGCCTCCCACTCCCAGCTGTCCAGCTCCCCCTCCTCCGGCTGAGCTGGCCGTGCCAGGGTGCCCCCCACCTGAACCGTTCCTCTGGTGGAGGGTCGGGGTGGAAGTGGGTTCACGCTTTGGGTTGCTTAACAGACAGACAGAGGTCCTAATTTTAAGTACAACACTCAGATTTTAGCGTAGTGCTATGAAAATGTCCATCACATTGAAGGCCTGTTCTGTGAGATTTTTGTCCTTAACTGCACTGGGCGGTGTCTTCGGTTTACCTTTTATATTCTGTCCAATGGCTCAATAGAACAGTCAAACTGAGATTGAATGGAAACCTTTCATAAACGGATTCAAAAACATCCTTTAAAAGCTACGTAAGCTCAATGAGAGGACAGAACTAATGGTCAAACAACATTTCTGCTGATTCATGTGTTCTAGCCTGAGAGCAGAGGCGTGAGGAGGGCCCTCTGAGGATGGCTGGCTCACACCAACCATTGTTGTAGAGCCAGTGGTCTGAACTGAGATGTACCCACAGTGTTATTATAATGATTACTTGTTAATTGTTTGAGGAAAATGCAGTTAGACAGCGAGAGAAAAACTCTAGGAAAATAATGCGTGAGAAACCCATGCGGTCACTTCAACATTTTCTATGCTCTGTAATCATTTTCCATTCAAAAATTACATTCAAATTACCATGAAACGCATCTATTTGTAGAAGAGCAGCGACATCACCATAAAAAGTGCACACACACTTATCAGCAAATGATCATCAAAAGGTTGCAGGCAAAAGGGTATTTCCTTCCCATGCAGTGGAGTGGCATGCGTGTCTGTGCTCCCCAGTGCACTACACACCCTTACCTGAGTTCCTCAGCGGTAGTAGCGAGAAGCTGCTGCGCTGCCACCAGGGCAGCCATACCCAGTGCCAGGCTAGGCTGGCAGCCCTCCAACGCCATGCCCCCCGGTGGGGCCTGGAGCTCAGCCACGCACCCTGTGACCTGCCCAGGCCCTGGGGCCTCCACCGGGGGTAAGGGGGGCTGGAAGGCGGGTGAAGCATGCTGCTTTCTACCTAAGGTGTTGCTGCCTCTACGGGGGATGGTGTTATGGTCCGACAGTTTGTTAGCAAAACTACAGAGAGGAGAGAGGACAGACAGACGGCAGAGCCACGTTGAGAAAGAAACCCGGGCGACAGGACAGAATCCCCAAGTCCCAGAGTAGAGAGAGAGGGGAGAGAAAGAGAGCGACAGATACTCCACACCAAATAGTCAAAAGGGATGTTATGTAGATTTGTAGTCTAAATTCACAAAGATAAAACTAGAAGCAACTAGAAGCCTATAGCACTTAAGACATCGAAAAATACATTTCAAAAAAGACCCGCATGTAAGTAGTGATAATCAGAGCTCCCAATCAAACCGTAAATTAATATATTATTGGTTGAGTTATACAAGTGAAAATCCTTTAGATTTAAATAGCATATCCTCAGCTCAGAACACTGGCAGGTATAGGATCCGTCTCTGACCTTTCACCCCATGGCAGTTCAAAGTAGAGGAATGGCGCTAGTGGTGATTGGGTGCTGCTGTCTGATGGTAATTGACCGTTAATTAACACATTTAGCATCTCCTGGCTTCCACACACAGCCTACAAGCCACTGATGCAGACCTTAAGAACATCTACATTTTAAAACATCTAATAAATCCATGTAATATAGCCTAAACTTCACAATAAATCCATTATTTATTTTAGACAGGTATAAAGAAACATGATATGAACAAAATGTAGTGTATTTCAGTACAAGAGAATAGCATACTGAGTTGTCCTTATATTAGGTCCTGATCTGGCTATGCCATATGGCTGTGGGCTACACTAGTTCATTTAGCAGACAAGATTTGCTTAGAATTCCGTGCCATTATTTTATAGTATGAAGAATACAATGGAATAAAATATAAATGATAGTTTCTCCAAACGATCTGAGGGAGTGCGTTGAGCAGTTAACAAAGAAACATGTACTCCAATATGCTTAATTTAGAGTTATTCATGTAATGTTGGGCTATATGTTTATACATTCTAAGGCTGCATGATGTTTATACATTCTAAGGCTGCATGATGTTTATACATTCTAAGGCTGCATGATGCGACTAATGACTTGAAAAGTTGCATGAAAGGCATGAGCTTTGCTGTGTTTTTTGCGCAGGTTGTACACACTTCATCAGTCTCTCCTTCCCAATTTGACAAGCACTTGATAATGCCTTGAATTTCCCGGCGGCATCCCCTTTGTGTGGCCGTAATGCCCCCTAAAAATATCCATGCCTTTTGCGGCCAGTGGCCGTTGTGCCCTTGGGCTGAATATAATCATTATGATTCACTTTTCTCTGCGTGCTGCTTACTCCGAATCACCTCTCACTCACATGGCTCTCTGTCACGTGATCGGGTCTTTCTCACAGGCTACAAGTGAAGACGGACATCGGGGACGCAACTGCGCGCGTCCTTATCCAATTCTGACGTGCATATTGAAGATATTGGAAGAACTGTCCACATTTACTTTTTGTCAGCCAACAAGATGAGTAGGCCTAACGAACAGCAAAAGCACTAACCTACGTCAATCTACTATCCCCCATAGTACAAAAGTTGACCTATTCTATTCGAGAAATAAATATTCCAAACATTGTCTGGGACAGTTGTGGGATGCGATAGACCCAAATGAATACAACCACTAGCATCAAAAATGTGGCTGACGCAACAGATCACAACATTTAGCTAAAAATGTTGATAGCCTAATAGTTTATTTATTCACATTATAAGCGCAGCAATGCGCACACGGCAGTCGGCTATAAGCGTGAATGTTCCATTAGCATAAAAACACCATTATCAAAAGTGACCGCAAATGCGATTATGCATGTTATGCTTTTATTATAAAAAGGTGCATTTATGGTGAAAATTTACTTACCCAAAATTGAAACTCACGTGCTGCATATGTAGGCTCTACACCCTGTTGTTATTTGGCCACTTTAGTTGTGATTCAAACCTTATTAAAACATATAGGCCTATGGGCCTACATGAGGTGTGCGACGATGATATGAAAGTCGCAACAAAAAAAGGTATACATCGTTTCTTGCCTGCGCTGGGCATCATTCACAAGTGATAGTGTGATGGGTGAAAATATTAGCCTATTGTTGATTTCATCTTGTCTTTACATATACTAAATAATAAATATGTGTGAAATTTGTTTTGATTTAGAATGGACCATTACAATGCACCTGTCTTGAAATAGGGGCAGCGGGAAAAAAAATAAATGTCATCTATGCACTTAAATAGCGAATGGAGGATACTTTTCCCCCGTGTTTAATTTTCGTGCCAGCCATGTAGGCTATACATGGCTGTTGTAAAGAGAAACAATGTGTTTAACATTAGGAAAGTTGAGAAATAAATATAGTAGCCTATAGAAAGCTGATGGGTTCCTCCTCTTTTAAGAGACAATCACTCTGTTTTCTCAAGCAATTACATGGCCTATCGAAATGTTGCGCAACATGAGCTCATGGGCTCTCATGAAGTGTTTGATTAGATTTACAAAGACATTTGCATTGATGTCAGAGTGATTAGAGACAATAGAGTGCTGAGTACCAGGCAGTTAGCAAGTTTGGTAGACTACTAATGACCAGCAGCAGCATCAGAGCTTGGAGAAGCTTAATTACCGAGACTAAATGGTCACGTGGAATTTGACTGCCTTCATGACTGGTGACCGCCGGTGTGGCGGTAATACAGTCACCGTAACAGCCCTAGCTACTGTTGGTGGTTACCTGTCCTTGCGAGGGTTATCGTTCTCTGGCCCCACCATACTACCAGGCCTCTTCCTCTCGATGGTGGAACAGTCGTACTCCATCGAGTGGTTGGAAGGAGGGGTGGGCATGGCGAACATCCCCGATACATTAAACTCCACATCTGTGCAAAGGCGGAGAACAGGCAAGTAGAATTCCTTTAGGCGCCATTTAAAAACAAAACAGATCTATCTTTTTGAGTAGGCTGGGAATCAGATTTATACCACTGAAAGAGCAAATCTGATGACATTCCCGTTTCAATTGTTCATGATCCTGTACACAGGAGACTAAGTTCTCCCTCCTGAGGACCCGGTCAAAGGTCATGTATACATACCCTCAGGGAAGAACCAGTCAGCGTGCTGTATGATGGGTTCTATGATGGTCACCACGTGAACAGAGGTAGCAGCAGCCATCTCAGCTAGAGTGCTGCAGGCATACAGAGGAGAGCAGACATGTTATAAACAAACATTCGTTTTTCAGTTTGAAAAGTAAGTTACTCCCCCTTTCTCACCCCTCTGTTTTGGCCCACAGCATGTTTGGTCCCAGTACAATGGCGATGTTGCTAGGAGTCATCTTGTTGACCTCACTGTCCTGAGCCAGCTTGGATAGGAACTTCACCAGATACCTACGACACAGAGACGGGCACAGTTAAGGCAAAACATTAGATGCTAAGAAACAGGGTAGCATATCTTCATAATACATACATCTTTGTTGTGAAGCAAAGTTGTGTGAACCAGTCCATCTGTTACCCACCTTAGGTTGGCTTTGTTGTTCTTCGGTAGTTGATCACACACAACCCATAGGGCCTGCAGACGCTTGTCTGGCTCTGAAACGCTGGGCAGAGAGACAGAGGGACAATCACGGACCTGTTTCATGGTTGCTCTAATTTCACTCCTTTTTTTATTTCATTTCATTTCTCATACTTCTCTTTTATTACTGCTCTACTTGGTTACACTTCCTTTTACAGCTATTGAAGACGGTGTGTGGTGGCTTACTTAGACGCCTGAATCCACTCGTCGTAAAGCTGGAAGCTCATCAGAGGTTCCGGCAGTTCTCTCAGGTAAGACTTCAGGGCTCCTGGAATGAAAGGACAGTTATGTGAGGAATGGTCTGACAGTCATTTCAGTTCTATTACTTGAAAACTCCTGCTGAAACATGTATAAAACGTGAGTAGGGGTTAGCACCGTACCAGCGACAGCGTGGGGGTCTGAGTAGAACTCCTCCAGCTGTGAGGTGGAACAGTCCAGAGCAGCCTTGAGCTTCTTCAGTTTAGAGGCCCCTGCTGCGATCCTAAACAGGCCCTGATACAACACAGACACGATTGATTTCACACAGACACACAGTCCGCAAACAATGCTTAAAGGATACATTTGCTTTTTACAACCAAATCTCTGTTTTATGTAAATGGCATGTCATAGAAGGGTCCAGACACTTTTTTGGCGATTTCACTTGATTAAAATAAATAAAAAAATCATCCTCGTTGTGTAGTACAGGGGCTCTGAAAGAACATTAACAAGTGCTCCAAAAACACCCAAATACGTCCTTTAGAAACGGAAACGCTTTCAGTATAGTGATGCAGGTCTTTAGATGTTGTACACGTGAAATTGTGTCCTTCCAAACTTTATCCGCAATGTTATATTCCATTTTGTACGACTGGAGCAGTTAACCCTATACAGCTGTTCCATTGTGTAGCCTGCTGCTAGAACGGAGGGAGCGGTATTGTTCAAGTCGCCAAAACAATGTAACATAACGTTGCAGATACATTTCAGAATTACACAATTGCATGTCTACAACATTTAAACACTATACCCTATTGATCATGTATTTTTTCCGAGCCCCCATACTGCACAACGAGGAAGTGAATCGCTGGCTGGGTAAATAAAATAAAAATGAGTGAAATCGCAAAAACATAACATTAAATGGAAAATAGGGATTTGGTTGTTAAAAAGCGAAATTCTCCTTTAAATCACTACACAGACACCCAACCCTGTATTCATTCACACACACACACACACAAATGCAAACACACATCACTCACCTCTCTCACATGCGCGCGCACACACACACACAAACACCTCCACTCTCTCTCTCCCAAACAAACAGTCCCTCTCTTCTCACCACACTGACTGTGTTGTGTTCACCCATAGAATGAACGGGAAGACAAACAATGTGCTGAGAACTAAAGACTGGGAGGAGTAAACACAGCTGATTTATTATGACCAACAAGATACTTTGCTGTATTCTAAAACTGTGCAAACACAAACATAGCATCCTAATAAATCGCAATTGCAGCATAATTGCTGACATTTCTAACATGTGAAAAGAACTTAGAACATTGCAACAGATTTGAATGTTTTTGTCCCATCTCTCCTCATGTTCATTTTTGTAAACATTTCAAATTGATGGGTTCAATTATACGTAGGACCAGTTTATGTTTCGTATTTGGGTCCACTTTCGACAAAAATGCTCAATCCACTTCCTCCATCCTATTATTCCACCCATCCATAATTAGATTTCAGTCCTCAACTTACTATGATCCCCTCATTTCTCCCCCCCTCCATCTCCCTACCTCCTCCTTCATGCCAGTCTCCAGCAGCATCATGACGCAGGCCTCTAAGGGCAGAGCGATCTCTCTGCTGCTCCTCTTCAGATGCTCCTCCAACCCCGTCCCAAACGCTGGCTTCTCCGTCCACGAGTCTGAAGGGAGAGCGAGAGAGTGGTAGAGAGCGAGAATGGTAGCACTAAGCATGGTGGTAACAACACTAAAGTTGTTACGGGTCTGCAGCGAGAGAGGGCGGTAGGTAGTCACCCCAGGAAGAGCAGTGTGTGGATGAGAGGTTAGGAGGCCTGGGAATGGTCGATTTCTAGGTCAACAATGTCCCCTCTGGCCAACCATCAGTCACTCCCTCCTCCAATAAAGCTAGCTGTAACGAATAACCACATGGTCTCCATCCATGGTCTGTGTTCCCACTCTGTGGAAAGGAAAGCCCAGGTAGGTCTGACGTGAGCTTTAAAGTGTTCGACTTTGAGTCATCATATCCTACATGCTGAGAGCAAGGCTGTCTGATTTAGACCAAATGTGTTCGGTTTACTAGATAAAAACAAGCTAACAGGACACAGCTTTACAACCACAGAGAGGGAGAGAGGGAGGATGCCCATACTAAAAAGAGAGTGGAGACACCAAAATAAAATGTCTTCCCTGTAATCCTTTTCAATCCTACAGAAACAATAAGCAATTTTTCTATATTTGACAGTGCCTGCCAGTTGCATTCAGACATCATTGAGAATAATAAGCAATTACTTTGACTGAGAGATGGTTGATGTGGCATTTTAATATAGTTATAAGTGATTGAAATGGTCTAAGAAATAAACAAGAAGCAAACAGCTGTAGACTAGCTGGCAGGGGGAAATAAAGGAGACAAAGGAAAGATTCACCCATTTTGAATGTTATATCGTTTTTAGGCATCGCTAAACAATGTTCTATCGATTCTGGGGCTCATTCTGTTTTCATGTTATAAGAATTGATGGTTTTGGGTGGATGTTTCCTTTAAGACTTCAGCCTAATTTAACAATAACATCATAATATAGTGGACAGAGTTCCTGTATCACGCTCAGTTAAACCTTTATAAGCCTGAAGTAGAAAACAAAGAGCCTGTGGCTAGAGGGGGGTGGGGAGAGAAATCTTTTTTGGGAAGTACGTGAGGATTGTTCTGTACTAGAGGTCGACCGATTATGATTTTTCAACGCCAATAGTGATTATTGGAGGACCAGAAAAAGTCAATACCGATTAAATCGGCCGATATTATTTTTTATTTATTTATTTGTAATAATGACAATTACAACAATACTGAATGAACACTTATTTTAACTTAATATAATACAGGAATAAAATCAATTTAGCCTCAAATAAATAATGAAACATGTTCAATTTGGTTGAAATAATGCAAAAACAAAGTGTTGAAGAAGAAAGTAAAAGTGCAATATGTGCCATGTAAAAAAGCTAACGTTTAAGTTCCTTGCTCAGAACATATGAAAGCTGGTGGTTCCTTTTAACATGAGTCTTCAATATTCCCAGGTAAGAAGTTTTAGGTTGTAGTTATTATAGGACTATTTCTCTCTATACCATTTGTATTTCATATACCTTTGACTATTGGATGTTCTTATTGGCACTTTAGTACTGCCAATGTAACAGTATAGCTTCCGTCCCTCTCCTCGCCCCTACCTGGGCTCGAACCAGGAACACATCGACAACAGCCACCCTAGAAGCATCGTTACCCATCGCTCCACAAAAGCCGCGGCTCTTGCAGAGCAAGGGGAACAACTACTTCAAGGTCTCAGAGTGAGTGACGTCACCGATTGAAACGCTATTAGCGCGCACCCCGCTAACTAGCTAGCCATTTCATATCGGTTACACCAGCCTAATCTTGGGAGTTGAGAGGCTTGAAGTCATAAACAGCTCAATGCTTGAAGCACAGCGAAGAGCTGCTGGCAAATGCACAAAAGTGCTGTTTGAATGAATGCTTACGAGCCTGCTGCTGCCTACCACCGCTCAGTCAGACTGCTCTATCAAATCATAGACTTAATTATAACATAACACACAGAAATACGAGCCTTAGGTCATTAATATGGTCAAATCCGGAAACTATCATTTCGAAAACAAAACGTTTATTCTTTCAGTGAAATACGGAACCGTTCTGTATTTTATCTAACGGGTGGCATCCATAAGTCTAAATATTCCTGTTACATTGCACAACCTTCAATGTTATGTCGTAATTACGTAGAATTCTGGCAAATTAGTTCGCAACGAGCCAGGCGGCCCAAACTGTTGCATATACCCTGACTCTGTGTGCAATGAACGCAAGAGAAGTGACAATTTCCCTAGTTTAATATTGCCTGCTAACCTGGATTTCTTTTAACTAAATATGCAGGTTTAAAAAAATATACTTCTGTGTATTGATTTTAAGAAAGGCATTGATGTTTATGGTTAGGTACATTGGTGCAACGACAGTGCTTTTTTCGCAAATGTGCTTGTTAAATCACCCGTTTGGCAAAGTAGGCTGTGATTCGATGATAAATTAACAGGCACCGCATCTATTACATGCAACGCAGGACAAGCTAGATAAACGAGTAATATCATCAACCATGTGTAGTTAACTAGTGATTATGTTAAGATTGATAGTTTTTTATAAGATATGTTTAATGCTAGCTAGCACCTTACCTTGGCTCCTTGCTGCACTCGCATAACAGGTAGTCAGCCTGCCATGCAGGTTCCTCGTGGAGTGCAATGTAATCGGCCATGATCAGTGTCCAAAAATGCCGATTCCCGATTGTTATGAAAACATGAAATCGGCCCCAATTAAATTCGGTCGACCTCTAGTCTGTACAGTTCATTCGGAAAGTATTCTGACCCCTTTACTTTTTTCACATTGCTACATTTCAGCCTTATTCTAAAATAGATTTGTTTTTTTCCTCATCAATCTACACACAATACCCCATAATGACAAAGCGAAAACAGGTTAAGAAATATCTGCAAATGTATTAAAAAATTAAACTGAAATATTTTTTACGAAAGCATTCAGACCCTTTGCTATGAGACTCGAAATTGAGCTCAGGTGCGTCCTGTTTCCATTGATCATCCCTGAGATGTTTCTACAACTTGGAGTCCACCTGTGGTCAAATTAATTGATTGGACATGATTTAGAAAAGGCACACCTGTCTATATAAGGTCCCACAGTTGACAGTGCATGTCAGAGCAAAAACCAAGCCATGAGGTGGAAGGAATTGACCGTAGAGCTCCGAGACAGGATTGTGTTGATCTGGGGAAGGGTACCAAAACATTTCTGCAGCATTGAAGGTCCCCAAGAACACAGTGGCCTCCATTCTTACATGGAAGAAGTTTGGAACCACCAAAACTCTTCCTAGAGCTGGCCCCGCAGCCAAACTGAGCAATAGAGGGAGAAGGGCCTTTGTCAGGGACATGACCAAGAACCCGATGGTCACTGACAGAGCTCCAGACTTCCTCTGTGGAGATGGGAGAACCTTCCAGAAGGACAACCATCTTTGCAGCACTCCACCAATCAGGCCTTTATGTTAGAGTCACCAGACAGAAGCCACTCCTCAGTAAAAGGCCTCTCAGGACTCTCAGACCATGAGAAACAAGACTCTCTGGTCTGATGAAACCAAGATTGAATTCTTTGGCCTGAATGCCAAGCGTCACGTCTGGAGGAAACGTGGCACCATCCCTACGGTGAAGCATGGTGGCAGCATCATGCTGTGGGGATGTTTTTCAGCTGGAGGGACTGGGAGACTAGTCAGGATTGAGGGAAAGATGAATGGAGCAAAGTACAGAGAGCTCCTTGTTGAAAACCTGCTCCAGAGCGCTCAGGACCTCGGAAGGTGAACCTTCACCCAATTCTAACAGGACAAGGACCCTAAGCACACAGCCAAGACAACACAGGAATGGCTTCAGGACAAGTCTCTGAATGTCTTTGAGTGGACCAGCCAGAGCCCGGACTTGAACCCGATCGAACATCTCTGAAGAGACCTGAAAATAACTGTGCAGCAATGCTCCCCATCCAACCTGAAAGAGCTTGAGAGGATCTGCAGAGAGGAATGGGAGAAACTTCCCAAATACAGGTGTGCCATACTCAAGAAGACTTGAGGCTGTAATCGCTGCCAAAGGTGCTTCAACAAAGTACTGAGTAAAAGGTCAGAATACTTGTGTAAATGTGACATTTCAGTTTTACATTTTCAATACAGCTGCAAAAAAAACAAAAAAAAATGTTTTTTTGCTTTGTCATTATGAGGTATTGTGTGTAGATTGATGAGGGGAAAAAACAATGAAATCCATTTTAGAATAAGTCTAATGTAACAAAATGTGGAAAAAGTCAAGGGGTCTGAATACCTCCCAAATGCACTGTACAGACCAATCCTCACATCCTTCCCAAAAAATCTATACTCTCCACCCCACCCCCCTCTAGCCACAGGTCTGAATACTTTCCCGAATGCACTGTATCCTGCTGAGAGAGGTTTTAGGGGGGAGTACAATGAAGTTGTCCCTAGACACATTTGACGTAGTACTGCATTTCTTTCCATCATGGTTAAGGCTAGGATTGGACGAGGATAACTTCTGGGCATGTTCAACCAGCACGGGGAGAAAACTGTTGTACTGCACCTGACTGTCAGAGGGTTTTGGGGGGGCAGGAGTGTAGTGTACCTTGCTGTGCTTGGATGGTTGGCAGGACACTCTCCAGCACAGTCAGAGATTTTCTATGATAATCAGCTTGGGCCTCTAAGAGCTGGGAACACAACAGAACATTGTGGAGGGGGGGGGGGGGGGGGGGGTGAGAGAGAGAGAGAGTGTGTCAATCATCAACAATGAGGACTTCAAAATAAACAGCTCACCCAGTCAATCTACAGCTGTGAACATTCCCACACATGCACACCCACCATTACATAGTAGCGGGCATAGTCCCCTTCCTTTGAGAAGAAACTGTACATGTCTGCAGCCAGTTGGTCCTGAGAGAGAGGAGCACAGACCAGAGATCATTACAACCAGATGACAGAAGAACCAGCTCTCAGAACCAGCTCTCAGAACTTACATTTCAAACTTAAAACACATCATCCATTTAATGATAAAACATCACATCAACAGTCATTTCCCTATGCCCGTTTTATTATTGACCTAAGTGGTGAGTGGCGAAGGGGTCTAAGGCATTGCATCTCAATGCAAGAGGCGTCACTACAGTCCCTGGTTCGAATCCAGGCTGCATCACATCCGGCCGTGATTGTGAGTCCCATAGGGCAGCGCACAATTGGCCCAGCGTCGTCCGGGTTTGGCCATCATTGTATATAAGAATTTGTTCTACACTGACTTGCCTATTTAAATAAAAGGTAAAATATATTTTTTATCCACCTCTCTGGTCTCCATTATATCAACATGGAATCAATGTATTTCAGGTGGCAGCTCTGTTAGTGTTAGCGGTGGGTATGGCCATTGGGCCTTCCACAGTGAATCAAATCTGTCTGCTGTTAACAGGGCCTGGTAGAGCTGTAGGGTTCGTAGGACTAAACAGGCTTGGAGAGTAGAGGAAGGAAAACACACAGCCATGTAGTTTCCTGGACAGATGACCTGACACACACCACTCCATACAAAAACAATACACTGAATCAGCAACATACACAGAGAGACCACATGCGCTCACAAACACGAGCGCCCACACACACACACACACACACACACACAGCTGACTGGGCATTCTTCCTAAAGCAAGCAGCCACAACGTCACTGAGGTTGGAATGTCCACTTCTGCTCTCATGTACAGTACCAGTCAAATGTTTGGACACACCTACTCATTCCAGGGTTTTTCTTTGTTTTTACTATGTTCTACATTGTAGAATAATAGTGAAGACATCAAAACTATGACAAAAAAGATATGTAATCATGTAACCAAAAAAGTGATAAACAAAATAAAATATATTTTATATTTGAGATTCTTCAAAGTAGCCACCCTTTGAGTGTGCAAAGCTGTCATTAATATGAAATATATTCTGACTTGTTTAACACTTTTTTGGTTACTACATGATTCCATGTGTGTAGCTCTCTTCACGACAACAGACACAGGTTGGTTCCTTGAAACGGGCGTTTATTGCATTGCACGTCTTTTTCTCCGATGCATCCACGTCACGCCGTGAGAACTATATGTTTGAATGAACACAGTAACGTTGATAAATTATAGAGTACTGAAACAAAGAAATACAAATGGCACTCGGCGCAACAATACAAATGGCGCTTGGCGCGACAATACAAATAGAACTTGGCGCGACAATAAACAAAGTTCTATAGGTTGAACAAAATACCTCGTTGGCTGCTTGTCCTGAAAAGAGGTTCTTGAATCCTTAAAGTCCCTCGAAAGTCCCTTTACTATCTTTCTTAGCCTCTGCCATCAACAATTATGACTCAGACTAAGATCTGCTTAAGTTAGATTGCACACAGTCAATTAACAAATTCCGTAGCAGTAACACAACAGAGAACGTTAGTTCCGGGATGGAACATAAAAACACAAACAATGGCCTAACGTTAATTTACCTGTTACATCACATTTAAATTCTTATCTATACATCAATAAATCATTTATTTATTTACTACATCAAATAAACCTTGAATTATGTATTAATCATGCATAGTGAACACAGCATCTATGTAACAACACTTACAATGTGTGTTATTTCATAGTGTTGTTCATAGTGTCTTCCCTATTATTCTACAACGTAGAAAATTGTAAAATAAATAAAAACCCTTGAATGAGTAGGTGTGTCCAAACTATTGATTTGACAGAAATACAGTACCAAACATTCCATATTTCAACTTCCTCTTCTGCGAGCAGTTAACATTCGGGATTGAGGTCTGTGATTTATCCTAATTCATATAGCAGACTGGACGTCCGACAAACTTACCTTGCAGAGTTCCATTTTGTTCATAGCTTCGTCCACCTCTTCTTTGAGCAGGTCTGCCTTGGCCGTCAGTGCTTGCGTGTTTGTTCCTGAGATTATTGACTTGGTTGCCTGCAACCACCTGGAAGGGGTAGACCACACACACAAGGTTAGAAATTTGTTATAAACTTCAGAAAACATGTCATAAGCACAATATAACATGAATAAAGGTGATACATGTACAGTTGAAGTCGGAAGTTTACATAACCTTAGGTTGGAGTCATTAAAACTATTTTTTCAACCACTCCACAAACTTCTTGTTAAACTATAGTTTTGGCAAGTCGGTTAGGACATCTACTTTGGAAAAATGACTTGTGTCATGCACAACAATTGTTAACAGACAGATTTCACTTACAATTCACTGTATCACAATTCCAGTGGGTCAGAAGTTTACATACACTAAGTTGACTGTGCCTTTAAACAGCTTGGAAAATTCCAGAAAATGTCATGGCTTTAGAAGCTTCTGATAGGCTAATTGACAATTTTAGTATTCCATATAATTGGAGGTGTACCTGTGGATGTATTTCAAGGCCTACCTTCAAACTCAGTGCCTCTTTGCTTGACATCATGGGAAAATCAAAAAAAAGAATTGTAGACCTCAAGTCTGGTTCATCCTTGGGAGAAATTTCCAAACGCCTGAAGGTACCACGGTCATCTGTACAAACAATAGTACGCAAGAATAAACACCATGGGACCACGCAGCCGTCATACCGCTCAGGAAGGAGACGCGTTCTGTCTCCTAGAGATGAATGTACTTTGGTGCGAAAAGTGCAAATCAACCCCAGAACAACAGCAAAGGAACTTGTGAAGATGCTGGAGGAAACAGGTACAAAAGTATCTATATCCACAGTAAAACGAGTCCTATATCGACATAACCTGACAGGCCGCTCAGCAAGGAAGAAGCCACGGCTCCAAACCCACCATAAAAAAGCCAGAATACGGTTTGCAACTGCACATGGGGACAAAGATCGTACTTTTTGGAGAAATGTCCTCTGGTCTGATGAAACAAAAATAGAACTGTTTGGCCATAATGACCGTCGTTATGTTTGGAGGAAAAAGGGGGAGGCTTGCAAGCCGAAGAACACCATCCCAACCGTGAAGCACAGGGGTGGCAGCATCATGTTGTGGGAGTGCTTTGCCTCAGAAGGGACTGGTGCACTTCACAAAATAAATGGCATCACGAGGCAGTAAAATGATGTGGATATATTGAAGCAACATCTCAAGACATTAGTCAGGAAGTTAAAGCTTGGTCGCAAATTGGTCTTCCAAATGGACAATGACCCCAAGCATACTTCCAAAGTTGTGGCAAAACGGCTTAAGGACAACAAAGTCAAGGTATTGGAGTGGCCATCACAAAGCCCTGACCTCAATCCTATAGAAAATGTGTGGGCAGAAATGAAAAGTGTGTGTGAGCAAGGAGGCTTACAAACCTGACTCAGTTACACCAGCTCTGTCAGGAGCAATGGGCCAAAATTCACCCAACTTATTGTGGGAAGCTTGTGGAAGGCTACCCGAAACGTTTGACCCAAGTTAAACAATTTTAAAGGCAATGCTACCAAATACAAATTGAGTGCATGTAAACTTCTGACCCACTGGGAATGTGATGAAAAATAAAAGCTGAAATAAATCATTCTCTACTATTATTCTGACATTTCACATTCTTAAAATAAAGTGGTGATCCTAACTGACCTAAGACAGGGAATTTTTACTAGGATTAAATGTCGGGAATTGTGAAAAACTGAGTTTAAATGTATTTGGCTAAGGTGTATGTAAACTTCCGACTTCAACTGTACGTAGGCTCACCTCGCTCTGGCAGAATCGTAGTCCAGCACTAGCTTGGCTAGCTGCTTCCTCTGTTTCAGGATGTTGGGAATGTCCACCTGAGAATATGGACAGATCACATGCATATTAATAAGGTATGGTACTTTTCCAAATACATATTGACTCAATGATTCTTTGATGCTGTGTTGGAGTAAGAATTTACTTATATATTGGATACTCTTGAGACCGGTTTGGATGAAATAAGGCACTAGCTAGATCTCTCCTTCTCACCTCTGCTAGCTGGTTGAGTGGGTCTAGGACATCCTTCTCTATCTGGACCTCGTGCTGCAGCAGCTCTGATGCCAGCCTGTTCTCTGCCTCCCCACACACCTCCATCATCTTCCTGTCAGGAGACCCATACACACAGGTCATTCAGACGCCACAGGAAGAGCCACCGGATAAGCAGTTAATTACTTTCCTTCAAATAATATAAATAATGACTGAGAACAGCAGAGAGGGCCATCTACATGTCGCATTCGTCACTAGTCTTCTTTGGCACCACCTTTCAAATTCATCATCCACACATCTTGCACAAATGTGTCAAATGAGAGATTGACCTTCTCCTAAAAGCAGACAGTAGCTAGTTTTCCATCCAAATGGTGACAGCGTTTCATTCTAAAATCAGCCATAAAAACAATATGGGCAATTTCCCACCAGAGATGTGTTTCCATCAAATTGACTTGTTGTGGATAAAAGGCTGTGTGTAATGACATACTGCACATAAAAATATATTTTGCGGTTAAATTCCCATGGACCGAATAAAAAATACAAGTTACATGGGTTTCCATGGCATTTAACTCTACTGATGGTTTTCGCACCAAAACAATGGGTGTTATATAGCGAGCCCACTCTGGTATTGGCACGTGTGCTCTTGCCAACAGCTCACAGATACAGTGCGGGTACAGACTACTAGATGAGATTATTAGGGACATAAGAGCAAGATCATTTTTATTTGTCAAACGGCAGCCAAGCATCGGTGATCATGTAACCAGAATAAGACACTCAATATTTATTGGAAAGGAGAATCAAGCTCATCACCGTGCACTTTCACCACCCTGTGAAGTACATCGTCATTTATTTAATCTGTAGCCTAATAAACTGCACGCTTTCCCAAGTCGTAGTGGGAGGACTAGAGGTCGACCGATTAATCGACAAGGCCGATTAATTAGGGCCGATTTCAAGTTATAACAATCGGTAATCTGCATTTTTGGACGCCGATTACATTGCAATCCATGTGGAGACTGAGTGGCAGGCTGACCACCTGTTACGCGAGTGCAGCAAGGAGCCAAGGTAAGTTGCTAGCTAGCACTAAACTTATCTTATAAAAAACAATCAATATTAACATAATCACTAGTTAACTACACATGGTTGATGATATTACTAGTTTATCTGGCTTGTCCTGCATATAATCGACGCGGTGCCTGTTAATTTATCATTGAATCACAGCCTACTTCGCCAAACGGGTGATGATTTAACAAGCTCATTCGCGAAAAAAGCACCGCCGTCGCACCAATGTACCTAACCATAAACATCAATGCCTTTCTTAAAATCAATACACAAGTATATATTTTTTTAAACCTGCATATTTAGTTAAAATAAATTCAAGTTATCAGGCAATATTAACTAGGGAAATTGTGTCACTTCTCTTGCGTTCTGTGCAAGCAGAGTCAGGGTATACGCAGCAGTTTGGGCCGCCTGCGAACTGTGTGAAGACCATTTCTTCCTAACAAAGACTAATTCATTTGCCAGAATTTTACATAATTATGACATAACATTAAAGGTTGTGCAATGTAACAGGAATATTTAGATTTAGGTTTGCCACCCGTTCGATAAAATACGGAACGGTTCCGTATTTCACTGAAAGAATAAACGTTTTGTTTTCGAAATTATAGTTTCCGGATTTGACCATAATAATGACCAAAGGCTCATATGTGTGTGTTTTATTATATTATAATTAAGTCTATGATTTAATATTTGATAGAGCAGTCTGACTGAGCGATGGTAGGCAGCAGCAAGCTCGTCAGCATTTCATTCAAACAATATTAGAACGTCCAATAGTCAAAGGTATATGAAATACAAATGGTATAGAGAGAAATAGTCCTATAATTCCTATAACTACAACCTAAAATTTCTTAACTGGGAATATTGAAGACTCATGTTAATAGGAACCACTAGCTTTCATATGTTCTCATGTTCTGAGCAAGGAACTTAAACATTAGCTTTTTTACATGGCACATATTGCACTTTTACTTTCTTCTTCAACATTGTGTTTTTGCATTAAACATGTTTCATTATTTATTTGAGACTAAATTGATTTTATTTATGTATTATATTAATTAATTATATTAAATAAAATAAAAAAAACAGGCGATTAATCGGTATTGGCCTTTTCTGGTCCTCCAATAATCGGTATCGGGAAAAAAAATCATAATCGGTCGATCCCTAAGGAGGACCACACGTCATCGCGTGACTCCAAGTTTACTTCGATATGATAGTTCTTATAGAAATATTTACGCATAAAAGCATTTCAACTGACATTTCTCACATAATTAACTTTACCTACACAAAAAGATCCCACCTTGTCTAGCGTATTTTGTTTTGATGACATTTGGAAAGTTAACGACAAATGTTCAGTTTCAATCAGGCCTGTCAAGACATTTTTTATCCAACATGTACTTTACTCCCATAAAAAGATCCGATGGACCCCTTGGTAGTAACAGTAAAATCAATGGGTAGCTTCAAGTCACAGTTTCTAGATCCTCTTGTTTGAGTGCCTGTCCATTTCTGTCACTGTCTTACCATGCGAACAAGGCAACGGTGTAGCTAGTGTTGTTACATGGAGGAACTGTCTGGCACACATCCTCATTATGTGGATACACACAACCACACTAAGCACTTCCTGATCCTCCACGAAAACAAAAAATGACAGAAAATACAGTCGACAATAATAATAATAATAATGCCAGTTTGTTAGCTCTGAAAACATAGCCCCACATTCTCCATCCCCCTGAGCAAGGCAGTTAACCCACTGTTCCCCGGGTGCCAAAGACGTGGATGTCGATTTAAGGCAGCCCCCCACCTCTCTGATTCAGAGGGGTTGGTTTAAATGCGGAAGACATATTTCAGTTGAAGGCATTCAGTTGTACAACTGACTAGGTATCCCCCTTTCCCCTCTCTAAGGTTCATCTGTTCCATATAACCAGTGTCAGACAAATGGTTGGTTGTCTAACCTGTCAATCACCCTCACTCACCCAATCAGAGACTCCTCTCCCAGCTGACTGCCGCCGTCCACCATGGCTTGAGACAGCGCCGTCAGAGGAAGCTTTTTCTGTGAGGTGTGTGAGAAAGAGGGAAGAGAGAGATGTATATATTTATTAGATACCACAGCTGAGGCACCAACAATTTACTCATTCTAAGGTCAACAAAATATTTCTGATTAGCTTTTTAGGGTTTCAGTGGAGAGTCAATTTCCACTGTCATGAAGTTGGACAATAAAGAATGGTAGAAAGAATAAGGATGTTACGGTTATTGCTGTGTTAATAGCTACAGTACTTTGACATACTGTAAAAACTAGATACAGTATGATGCCTTTTCATTCCTTTCTATTCTCAAAGCTGGAATGAAAAGCATGGAAGGAGGGATGAGCAAGGCTGGAAATGTAGCTATGAGAAAAGTAAAATGTGTGTTTTTACCTGACCATTTCCTGTGTAAAGGCGTGGTACGGACTGGCATTGACACAATTGTACATGTTGGATCATGAGAAGTAAACAAAAACAAACAAATTGCTGATATAGAATATTATTTTCAAGCGGGTGGAATAATCTAGTGTTAAATCGGGATAAGTGAAGATTCAGTGGGATATACATTTCCAGTCAAAAGTTTGGACACCTACTCATTCAAGGGTTTTTCTTTATTTGTACATTGTAGAATAATAGTGAAGACACCGAAAATATGAAATAACACATGGAGTCATGTAGTAACCCAAAAAGAGTTAAACAAATCAAAATATAATTTATATTCTTCAAAGTAGCCACCCTTTGCCTTGATAACATTTTTGCACACTCTTGGCATTCTCTCAACCAGCTTCATGAGATAGTCACCTGGAATGAATTTCAATTAACAGGTGTGCCTTGTTAATAGTTAATTTGTGGAATTTCTTTCCTTCTTAATGTGTTTGAGCCAATCAGTTGTATTGTGACAAGGTAGGGGTGGTATACAGAAGATAGCCCTATTTGGTAAAAGACCAAGTCCATATTATGGAAAGAACAACTCAAATAAGCAAAGAGAAACGACAGTCCATCATTACTTTAAGAAATGAAGGTCAGTCAATCCAGAAAGTTTCTTCAAGTGCAGTCACAGTAACCAATCAGCACTGTGATCAAACTGGCTCTCATGAGGACAGCCACAGCAAATGAAGACCAAGAGTTACCTCTGCTGCAGAGGATAAGTTCATTAGAGTCACCAGTCTCAGAAATTGCAGCCCAAATAAATGCTTCAGAGTTCAAGTAACAGACACATCTCAACATCAAGTATTCAGAGGAGACTGCGTGAATCAGGCCTTCATGGTGGAATTGCTGCAAAGAAACCATTACTAAAGGACACCAATAAGAAGAAGAGACTTGCTTGGGCCAAGAAACACAAGCAATGGACATTAGACCAGTGGAAATCTTGAGATATTGGTTCTAACCGCCGTATCTTTGTGAGACGCAGAGTAGGTGAACGGATGATCTCTGCATGTGTGTTTCCCATCGTGAAGTATGGAGGTGGTGTGATGGTGCTTTGCTGGTGACACTGTCAGTGATTTATTTAGAGTTCAACGCACACATAACCAGCATGGCTACCACAGCATTCTGCAGTGATACGCCATCCCATCTGGTTTGCGCTTAGTGGGACTATCAGTTGTTGTTCAACAGGACAATGACCCAACACACCTCCAGCCTGTGTAAGGGCTATTTGACCAAGAAGGAGAGAGATGGAGTGATCCATCAGATGATCTGGCCTCCACAATCACCCGACCTCAACCCAATTGAGATGGTTTGAACCACAGAGTGAAGGAAAAGCAGCCAACAAGTGCTCAGCATATGTGGGAACTTCATCAAGACTGTTGGAAAAGCATTCCAGGTGAAGCTGGTTGAGAGAATGCCAAGAGTGTGCAAAGCTGCCATCAAGGCAAAGGGTGGCTACTTTGAAGAATATAAAATTAGATTTTGTAAACATTTTTGGTTACTACATGATTCATTGTGTTATTTCATAGTTTTGATGTCTTCACTATTAAAAAAAGAAAAACCCTTGAATGAGCAGGTGTGTCCAAACTTTTGACTGGTACTGTAAATCATAAATATATATGTTAATATTTGATCTAGTAATTCAGACAATTTGGCCAGGAATAATGTTAATAATGTGTGGACTTACATGTCTCTTCTCTGCGTCGGTGCCAATGTGGCCCTGCAGACACGTGACCATCCTTTTGTGTGTATTGTGGGACACCACGCGCACCATCTCCATGCGCCGCTCAATCTGTGCACGAGAAGGGAGAAACACACATGACCACTTACATAGACAGACCTTTACTGTGAAGTAGCATACAACTCAGTGGTAAAGCAACTACAGCCTATAGACATGGGGAACTAGTTTCATAGAGGCAGTGTGTTGAATAAGTACACCCCTGTAAATGCATCGTTTTGTTGTTCATTGTGTAAAAAGGTTATGAATTCCTTATGTTCCGCACTGCTGTCACAGGCAAAGTTAACTCAACTCGTTGTTTATTTAAAAAATAATGTTGGTGGAGGAACTTTAATGCAGACAAAAGTTCCTGGGGTTAGGGACAATGAGTTGAAAAGTTATGCCTGTAGTTTATAACTGCCCTGATCCATCTTTCCCAGCCATTTTGGTCCTATGATAACTGTCTGTAGAATGAATGGTGTTGACGTCTTTCCACAGGTCACTATATTCCTCTAATCGCCCTCATTCCTGCCTGTTGACTGCTGTCTCATGGAAGTCCATTCAGATACATGGCCTGTTTTGATTAGTGGCCGGGGCTGGATGTCAAAGGTCAGGCATGATTGATACCGGCCGCTCCCAGCGGGGCAACACAGGAATGTTCTCTATGAAACGGATGACTCATCCGAAGCGTCTCCATGGAGACCGTAGCTGGGCTATGACTGCTGTTTGGAGAGTGAAAGGGCAGATTAATGCTCTCCCCTTGGAAGTTGTGATTTCAAGGCACTCTGAAGACAAGGCAGAAAACAACTTCATACTAGGCCATAAAAGACGGACCGCCTCGTCGATCTCCCAAATGAAGAGCTGATATACAGTGCATTCGGAAAGTATTCAGACCCCGTGACTTTTTCCACATTTTGTTACATTACAGCCTTGCTCTAAAATGGATTTTTAAAAATGTAAAAAATATTTGTCAATCAACCCACAATACTCCATAATGACAAAGCAAAAACAGGTTAAGAAATATCTGAAAATGTATAAAAGTAAAAAAACTAAAATATCTTATTTACATAAGTATTCAGACCATTTGCTATGAGACTCGAAATTGAGCTCCGGAGCATCCTGTTTCCATTGATCATCCTTGAGATGTTTCTACAACAACTTGGAGTCCACCTGTGGTAAATTCAATTGATTGGACATGATTTGGAAAGGCACACACCCGTCTATATATAAAAAGGTCCCACAGTTGACAGCGCATGTCAAAGCGAAAACCAAGCCATGAGGTCGAAGGAATTGTCCGTAGAGCTCCGAGACAGATCTGCAGAAAGGTACCAAAAATGTTCTGCAGCATTGAAAGTCCAAGAAGGCCAGATTGGTCTAGTGCTGCAGAGATGCTTGTCCTTCTGGAAGGTTCTCCCATCCCCACAGAGGAGCTCTGTCAAAATGACCACAGTGGCCTCCATCGTTCTTCAATGGAAGAAGTTTGGAACAACCAAGACTCTTCCTAGAGCTGGCCGCCAGCCTAACTGCACAATCGGGGGAGGGGCCTTGGTCAGGGAAGTGACCAAGAACCCAATGGTCATTTTGACAGAGCTCCTCTGTGGGGATGGGAGAACCTTCCACCTTCCGCAGCACTAGACCAATCAGGCCTTTATGGTAGAGTGGCCAGATGGAAGCCATTGCTCAGTAAAAGGCTCATGACAGCCCGCTTGGAGTTTGCCAAAAGGCACCTAAGGGATGCTCAGACCATGAGAAACAGGATCCTCTGGTCTGATGAAACCAAGATTAAAACTCTTTGGCCTGAATGCCAAGCGTCACGTCTGGAGGAAACATGGCACCATCCCTACGGTGAAGCATGGTGGTGGCAGCATCATAATGTGGAGATGTTTTTCAGTGGCAGGGACTGGGAGACTAGTCAGGATTGAGGAAAAGATGAACGGAGCAAAGTACAGAGAGATCCTTAATGAAAACCTGATCCAGAGCGCTCAGACCTCAGACTCGGGTGAAGGTTCACCTTCCAACAGGACAACCCTAAGCACACAGCCAAGACAACGCAGGAGTGGCTTCAGGACAAGTCTCTGAATGTCCCTGAGTGGCCCAGCCAGAACCCGATCAAACATCCCTGGATGACCTGAAAATAGTTGTGCAGAGACGTGCCCCGTCCAACCTGAGAACTTGCGAGGATCTGCAGAGAAGGGAGAAACTCACCACATACAGGTGTGCCAAGCTTGTAGCGTCATACACAAGAAGACTCTAGGATGTAATCGCTGCCAAAGGTGCTTCAACAAAATACTGAGGAAAGGGTCTGAATACTTGTTTTTTTTATTTTGAATACATTTGCAAACATTTCTAAAACGCTGTTTTTGCTTTGTCATGAGGTATTGGGTGTAGATTGTGGAGGGGAAAAAAACGATTGAATTAATTTTAGAATAAGGCTGTAACGTAACAAAATGTGGGAAAAGTCATACGTTCTGACTGCACTGTAAATGGTGAAACTGTATGGTATTTAACGCTTCTTTTGAGCATTGTTATGCCATTTATTGTCAGTTCAAAACTAGTGTCGGTTGTACCAACTTAGGTACAGAACATGCGCAGTGTGGAACACGCTTGAATTGCGTCCTACCTGACAGGTCGCTCCTACCAGGTGGCGTGGCGAGAATCTGTCTCCGCAACACGTGCTCTCACCACTGGTGTCCCCCAGGGCTCTGTTCTAGGCCCTCTCCTATTCTCGCTATACACCAAGTCACTTGGCTCTGTCATATCCTCACATGGTCTCTCCTATCATTGCTATGCAGACGACACACAATTAATCTTCTCCTTTCCCCCTTCTGATAACCAGGTGGCGAATCGCATCTCTGCATGTCTGGCAGACATATCAGTGTGGATGACGGATCACCACCTCAAGCTGAACCTCGACAAGACGGAGCTGCTTTTCCTCCCGGGGAAGGACTGCCCGTTCCATGATCTCGCCATCACGGTTGACAACTCCATTGTGTCCTCCTCCCAGAGTGCTAAGAACCTTGGCGTGACCCTGGACAACACCCTGTCGTTCTCCACTAACATCAAGGCGGTGACCCGATCCTGTAGGTTCATGCTCTACAACATTCGCAGAGTACGACCCTGCCTCACACAGGAAGTGGCGCAGGTCCTAATCCAGGCACTTGTCATCTCCCGTTTGGATTACTGCAACTCGCTGTTGGCTGGGCTCCCTGCCTGTGCCATTAAACCCCTACAACTCATCCAGAACGCCGCAGCCCGTCTGGTGTTCAACCTTCCCAAGTTCTCTCACATCACCCCGCTCCTCCGCTCTCTCCACTGGCTTCCAGTTGAAGCTCGCATCCGCTACAAGACCATGGTGCTTGCCTACGGAGCCGTGAGGGGAACGGCACCTCTGTACCTTCAGGCTCTGATCAGGCCCTACACCCAAACGAGGGCACTGCGCTCATCCACCTCTGGCCTGCTGGCCCCCCTACCTCTGAGGAAGCACAGTTCCCGCTCAGCCCAGTCAAAACTGTTCGCTGCTCTGGCACCCCTATGGTGGAACAAGCTCCCTCACGACGCCAGGACAGCGGAGTCAATCACCACCTTCCGGAGACACCTGAAACCCCACCTCTTTAAGGAATACCTGGGATAGGATAAAGTAATCCTTCTAACCCCCCCCCCCTAAAAGATTTAGATGCACTATTGTAAAGTGGTTGTTCCACTGGATATCATAAGGTGAATGCACCAATTTGTAAGTCGCTCTGGATAAGAGCGTCTGCTAAATGACTTAAATGTCAAATGTCTGTTTTTAAAAAGCTGGGGGGAGGGAGAAACAGATCAATGCCTTGGGAAGAGACGGAGCAGCCAGGGGACAGACAGACAGTGTCAGAACAGAAACAGAAACCATGGCAATTGTGTTCTAAAAACAGAAGTCTGGAATTCCACTGGCTGGAAGAGGACAGAGGAGATAGAGGTGTGCAGAGACTCTTTCCACCTCTCTCTCGCTCTCTCACGCGTCCTTCCCGACTCAAGGAGGCCCCTAGCATTCCCAAAACAGCTGTTATGACAGAAACTGTGTGGAGGGCGTCTCCTGCCTCTTCCACAAGCCCATGGCTTAAGGGGGAAAGTCATGTGTTCAAACTGGGCCCTGCTAGTACCTGGCACAGGAAAGGGAGATTCCTCTTACTGGAGTGGGAGATCCTGGGAATGTGTGTGTGTTTTGATTACATGGAGCTAGGGGTGCCACTGTGTTTCCCTTTTCCACCATATTCTTACACGCAGACACACACAAAAAAATAAATAAATAAATACCCCCACCACCCCCTAAATTAGACACAGAGACAAAGACTTCCCACACACAGCAAATGTTCCAGTGTTGAATCAACACTGAGGGTTAAAATTAAAACTGTTCCAGTGTCTATACGGACCCACACGTTTCAGTGTTAATTTAACACTGCTTAGTGCTGACGCTGTCACACCTCAGTGTAAGAAATTACCTGTGGTGTTAGTGTTTTAACACCGCATGGTGTAAAGCCTAATTTGTATATTTCTGTGGGATCCTGCCTTGCATTATCGAGTGAATTGTAGAGTAACCAACCATGACTGTATTTGTTAGTGACAGACCTAGTTGTTGAATTCATTCCTTTTAAGTCCTGTGGACTTCACCAAGTGAGTTCATAGGCAAATGTTAAAGATTTTACTCTGACAAATTGTACAAAACAATTGGAACACCTTAATATTGAGCTACACCCAGGGTTTCCGTTAGGAAAATGTGGCGCTGGACATTTGACAGGCAACATTTTAATTTTACTGATGTTTTAGAAATTTACTGGACCCATATGCATTGGGTGTGTAACCTGAGCATCCACCCACGGTGCTCAGTATGACAGAAATAACAGTTAAAATATGGTAATTCATATTAACAGAACATGGAAGTGGATGATGCAACGATGTGTCGTCCTTCTTACCGAATTCTGATGTGCACTTTGAACATGTTAGAATAACTGTCCTCATTTACTTTTCCTCAGCCAACAAGATGAGTAACGAGCAGCAAAATCACAAGCTTATGTCAATCTACTATAGTAGAAAAGTTTAGGCTATTCTATTGGTCAGATTGTCAAGAAAGAAATAGCCTATTCCAAACAGACTCTGGGACAGTTGGGGGACGATAGGTCCCAATATCATACAACCAGTAGGCCTAGATTACATATATAAAAAAAAGTTCATAAGCAATGAGTCTGATGAAACAGATCAGAACGTTTAGCTTAAAAATGTTGATAACCTATTATTTCTTCACATTATAAGCGCAGCAATGCACACAAGGCAATAAGCCACGCGTGAATGTTTGTTCCATAACGTAATTTGCGGGAAAACAGAGTTGTCAAAAGGGCACTGCACATGCAAGTGGCTTCATGTGACCGAGATGAAAATATCCATTAGAAATGTATGAAGAGTATGAATATAATACGCTACTTTGAAGCAAGGTAAGACATGCCTCATAAGATCTATTAAAATGTTCAGGTTTCAAACAATTAAGTATACAGTACCAGTCAAAAGTTTGGACACACCTACTCATTCAAGGGTTTTTCTTCATTTTTACTATTTTCTACATTGTAGAACACATAAATACAGTTCCGTATTTCATTGAAAGAAGAAACATTTTGTTTTCGAAATGATAGTTCCGGATTTGACCATATTAATGACCAAAGGCTCCTACTTGTGTGTTTATTATATAATTAAGTCTATGATTTGATAGAGCAGTCTGACTGAGCGGTTGTAGGCAGCAGCAGGCTCGTAAGCATTCATTCAAACTTTACTGCGTTTTCCAGCAGCTCTTAGCAATGCTTGATCACAGCGCTGTTTATGACTTCAAGCTTATCAACTCCTGAGATTAGGCTGGCAATACTAAAATGCCTATTAGAACATCCAATTGTCAAAGGTATATGTAATACAAGTGGTATAGAGAGAAATAGTCGACACGTCATAATTCCTACAATAACTACAACCTAAAACTTCTTAACTGGGAATATTGAAGAACTGGGAATATTGAACCACCAGCTTTCATATGTTCTGAGCAAGGAACTTAAACATTAGCTTTTTTACATGGCACATATTGCACTTTTACTGTCTTCTCCAACACTGTTTTTGCATTATTTAAACCAAATTGAGCATGTTTCATTATTTGAGACTAAATAGACTATGTATTATATTAAGTTAAAATAAGTGTTCATTCAGTATTGTTGTTACATATAAATAAACATTCGGCCAATTGATCGGTATCGGCTCCTTTTGGCCCGCTAATAATCGGTATCGGCGGTGAAAAATCATAATCGGTCGACCACTAGTCTGTAGTGACGCCTCTAGCACTGAGATGCAGTGGCTTAGACCGCTGCGCCACTCTGGAGCCCCGACATTAAGCATGTGGCATAGGAGTGGGATTCTATGTTCTCACATGCAAAAGTGATTGCTTTTGATGCTTTATCTGCCTTCCAAATGAAAACTAGTTAGAACTTTCTAACATACGGGTGGCAAACTATACCATGAAGTCCAAGGAACTGTCCATAGATCTCAGAGATGGAATGTTTAGAAGGCATACAACGGCTGTGCAGGTGCCTTGTTTGCACAGAGGGAGGGAGCTCCAGTCCCATTTTGTTCATGGTGCCATCCAGACTTGTTTTCTTTGCAAGAAACTTGTTTGCCAATGACAGTGAAGAAATGGCTCCCCTTGCCAACAAGGTTCTACAAGCCGCATCACCACATTGTCCGACACTAGCTCACCTGCTGCCCGATGTGGATATTTTCCCAGATATTGAAAGCCTTTCGGCATGTACAATTACACACGCTCTCACTGTGTTGTTGGGCCAGTAACCGAAAGGTTGCTGGATCAAATCCTGAGCTGACAAGGTAAAAAAAAATCTGTCGTTCTGCCCCTGAGCAAGACAGTTAACCCACTGTTCCCCAGGCGCCGAAGACGTGGATGTCAATTAAGGCAGCCCCCCGCACCTCTCTGATTCCGAGGGGTTGGGTTAAATGCAGATGACACATTTCAGTTGAATCCATTCAGTTGTACAACTGACTAGGTATCCCCCTTTCCCTTAGCCTACTCCAAGTAGGCCAGAGTAGACTGATAAGACTGCTTTGATTCAGTGGACTGAAATAAGGTACATACTAGAGGTCGACCGATTATGATTTTTCAACAACGATACCGATTATTGGATGTCCAAAAAAAAGCCTATGCCGATTAATCGGCTGAATAGTTTTTTTTGTTTTTTGTAATTGTATGTGTATATACACACACACACACTCGTTTGTAATAATGACAATTACAACAATACTGAATGAACAATAAACACTTATTTTAACTTAATATAATACATAAATAAAATCTATTTAGTCTCAAATAAATAATGACATTTTCAATTTGGTTTAAATAATGCAAAAACAAAGTGTTGGAGAAGAAAGTAAACGTGCAATATGTGCCATATAAAAAAGCTAATGTTTAAGTTCCTTGCTCAGAACATATGAAAGCTGGTGGTTCAATATTCCCAGTTCTTAAATATTCACAGTTAAGAAGTTTTAGGTTGTAGTTATTATAGGAATTATGACACGTCGACTATTTCTCTCCATACCATTTGTATTACATATACCTTTGACTATTGGATGTTCTAATAGGCATTTTAGTATTGCCAGCCTAATCTCAGGAGTTGATAAGCTTGAAGTCATAAACAGCGCTGTGATCAAGCATTGCTAAGAGCTGCTGGAAAACGCAGTAAAGTTTGAATGAATGCTTATGAGCCTGCTGCTGCCTACCACCGCTCAGTCAGACTGCTCTATCAAATATCAAATCATAGACTTAATTATATAATAAACACACAAATACGAGCCTTTGGTCATTAATATGGTCAAATCCGGAACTATCATTTTGAAAACAAAACGTTTATTCTTTCAGTGAAATAAGGAACCATTCCGCATTTTATCGAACGGGTGGCAACTCTAATTCTAAATATTGCTGTTACATTGCACAACCTTCAATGTTATGTCATAATTATGTAAAATTCTGGCAAATTAGTTCACAGTTCGCAATGAGCCAGGTGCCCCAAACTGTTACATATACCCTGACTCTGCTTGCACTGAACGCAAGAGAAGTGACACAATTTCCCTAGTTAATATTGCCTACTAACATGAATTTATTTTAACTAAATATGCAGGTTTAAAAATATATACTTCTGTGTACTGATTTTAAGGCATTGATGTTTATGCTTAGGTACATTTGTGCAAAGATTGTTCTTTTTTCGGCAATGCGCTTTTGTTAAATCATCACCCGTTTGGCGAAGTTGAAGTAGGCTGTGATTCGATGATAAATTAACAGGCACCGCATTGATTATACGCAACGCAGGACAAGCTAGTTAACTACACATGGTGGTTATCTACACAATTTACCTTGGCTCCTTGCATCCACAAGGTCCTTTTGACCCTGCACTCGCGTGGCAGGCTCACTCATAACAGGTGGCCACAGCCTGCCGCGCAGTTTCCTCGTGGATTGCAATGTAATTGGCCATAATCGGACTCCAAAAAAGGCTGATTACCCGATTGTTATGAAAACTTGAAAATCGACCCTAATTAAAAATGAGCCATACCGATTTAAATCGGTCGACCTCTAACAGCTACCTCAATTACTTCGTACTCACCGGTATATAGCCATGTTATTTTTACTAGGTTTTGTTATTCACTGTGTATTTATTGCTCATGTCACTATTTATATTTATCAAATATTTATTCATCTTTAATTCTGCATTGATGGAAATAGACCCGCAAGTAAGCATTTCACTGTTAGTCTACAGCTGTTTATGAAGCATGTGACACACATCTGATTTGTTTTTTTTTGTTAAGAGACATGGGTAAGGGGTTCTTCAGGTCCACTTCCCCAGGGCCAGACCAGACCTCAGCGTGTCTGCCTTCCTTTACCCACGGGCCCAGGGCTATTAATAGTCAACATAGTGAGGGTCAGACAGATTAGATTAATTTAAAGGGAGAGGAGAAAACACTGGCTGAGCTTAAATAGTTGATCAATACCCTCAGCATGGCGCTTAAGCACAGCACACAGAAGGGCAGCTGACTGTTACAGTTGCCATGGACAACACTGATACTACTGTAGGATTATCCGAGTCACTGAGGGAGTTCTATTAACCTGAGCCGTGGTGTACCGGTCTATGGCCCGTGACGTGAATGGGCAAACGCGGTGAGGGAGGAGTGCCCTTCTTAAATCTAACAGTAATCTGCACTGCTCAGTCATGCTGTCAACAAGACAGCACTGTGCATTGTCCAGAAACATCTATTTTCCATAAAATACACACTTCATGACCAAAGGTATGTGGACACCTGCACTTCGAACATCTCATTCCAAACTCAGGGGCATTAATATGGAGTTAGTCCCCCCTTGCTGCTATAACAGCGTCTAATCTCCTGGGAAGGCTTTCCACTAGATGTTGGGACTTGCTTCCATTCAGCCACAAGGGCATTAGTGAGGTCGGGCGATTAGGCCTGGCTCACAGTCAGCGTTTCAATTCATCACAAAGGTGTTCGATGGGGTTGAGGTCAGGGCTCTGTGAGGCCAGTCAAGTTCTCGCTTTGTGCACGGGGGTATTGTCATGCTGAAACTGGAAAGGGCCTTCCCCAAACTGTTGCCACAAAGTTGGAAGCACAGAATTGTCTAGAATATCATTGTATAATGTAGCGTTAAGATTTCCCGTCACTGGAACTAAGGAGCCTAAACCATGAAAAACAGCCCCAGACCATTATTCCTCCTCCACCAAACTGCAGATGGCACTATACATTGAGGCAGGTAGCATTCTCGCGGCATCCGCCAAACACACATTAATCCGTCGGACTGCCAGATGGTGAAGCATGATTCATCACTCCAGAGAACGCTTTTCCACTGCTCCAGAATCCAATGGTGGTGAGCTTTACACCACTCCAGCCGACGCTTGGCATTGCGCATGGTGATCTTAGGCTTGTTCTGCGTCCCGACAAACAGTTCTTGTGCCGACGTTGCTTCGAGGAAGTTTGGAACTCGACAGTGAGTGTTGCAACATATCATACGATATTTACACTACGCGCTTCAGAACTTGGCGGTCCCTTTCTGTGAGCTTGTGTGGCCTAACACTTTGCGGCGGAGCCGTCGTTGCTCCTAGACGTTTCCACTTCACAATAACAGCACTTACAATTGACCGGGGCAGCTCTAGCAGGGCAGAAATTTGACCAACTGACTTGTTGGAAAGGTGGCAACCTATGACGGTGCCACGTTGAAAGTCACTGAGCTCTTCAGCAATGTCATTCTACTGCCAATGTTTGTCTAGGGAGATTGCATGGCAGTGTGCTCGATTTTATACACCTGTCAGCAACAGGTGTGGCTGACCTAGCCGAATTCTCTAATTGGAAGGGGTCTCCACATACTTTCGTGTATATATAGTGTATATGTTACAAAATTCTAACTAGTTTTCATTTGGAAGGCAGAGAAAGCATCAAAAGCAATCACTTTTGCATGTGAGAACATAGAATCCCACTCCTATGCCACATGCTTAATGTCGGGGCTCAAGAGTGGCGCAGCGGTCTAAGCCACTGCATCTCAGTGCTAGAGGCGTCACTACAGACTAGTGGTCGACCGATTATGATTTTTCACCGCCGATACCGATTATTGGTGGACCAAAAAGAGCCGATACCGATCAATTGGCCATATTTTTATTTATTTATTTATATATAACAACAATACTGAATGAACACTTATTTTAACTTAATACATTAAATCTATTTAGTCTCAAATAAATAATGAAACATGGTCAATTTGGTTTAAATAATGCAAAAACAGTGTTGAAGACAGTAAAAGTGCAATATGTGCCATGTAAAAAAGCTAATGTTTAAGTTCCTTGCTCAGAACATATGAAAGCTGGTGGTTCAATATTCCCAGTTCTTCAATATTCACAGTTAAGAAGTTTTAGGTTATAGATATTATAGGAATTATGACGCATCGACTATTTCTCTCCATACCATTTGTATTACATATACCTTTGACTATTGGATGTTCTAATAGGCATTTTAGTATTGCCAGCCTAATCTCAGGAGTTGATAAGCTTGAAGTCATAAACAGCGCTGTGATCAAGCATTGCTAAGAGCTGCTGGAAAACGCAGTAAAGTTTGAATGAATGCTAACGAGCCTGCTGCTGCCTACCACCGCTCAGTCAGACTGCTCTATCAAATATCAAATCATAGACTTAATTATATAATAAACACACAAATACGAGCCTTTGGTCATTAATATGGTCAAATCCGGAACTATCATTTTGAAAACAAAACGTTTATTCTTTCAGTGAAATACGGAACCATTCCGCATTTTATCGAACGGGTGGCAACCTTATATAGATAGGTGTGCATCCTTCTAAATCACATCCAAACAATTGGATTGGCCACAAGTGGACTCCAATCAAGTTGTACTGATGTCTCAAGGATGATTAAAGGAAATTGGATGCACCTGAGCTCAATTTGGAGTGTCATAGCAAAGGGGTGTGAATACTTCTGTAAATTAGATTTCTGCATGTCATTTTCAATACATTTGCAAAAAATATATATGTTTTCACTGTAATTACTGTGTGTAAATGGGTGACAAAATAAACATCTATTGAATCCATTTTAAATTCAGGCTGTAACAAAATGTGTAATAAGTAAAGGGGTATGAATACTTTCTGAAGGCACAACAACAAGCACACTAGGTAAATAGATAAACTATTCTACTATGGGTTGTCTGACTTTTCTATTCATTACTCATCTTGTTTGCAGAGGAAAAGTAAAATGTGGACTGTCCTAGCATCTTTAAAGTGCGCCTATTTTTACATGTTCCATATTTTTATGCCGTGGCGTAGCACCACAGCTAAATGACTGCAGCGGAAACACTGACTAAACAAACAAACCAGAAGGATGTGAAAGAGCCAGACAGAAGTTGTTGTACTAACTGATCAGCTCTGAGCCTAGTTAGGTCTATGACGCATCCACTGAGCTGGGAATCTCTACTGTAATGTGACTGAGGAGTGTGTGTGCCAGGACTGATGAGAACACGTCCAGACAAGCACACAGCGCACAACACACTTAGCCAAAGCAGGGTGTGAGAGCTTGTCTGTGTCCAAACAAAAACAGCAGTAGCCTAAACCAGGGGTTCCCAACCTTTATCACTCCGGCTCCACTCCCAGCATTGGGGAACACCTCCACGTCTATTTCTATGGGCACAAGCTTCAGTTCATGACCAACTGTTCACACCCCTCGTTGGGGGAGAGAACATTTTGAAGGTTTAAAGCTTTTTCCTGCAGTTCTATATATTATACATTTTGTCATGGGAGGCAGAGAAAAGTGTACAGTTTTAAAGCGCATATTCTGCAATTCTACACATCCAGCTCTACTAGATGTCTCATCTGTTTGTGCTGTTGACCACTCTTTAGCCTACTCATGTCATCTCATGCATACCATACATTTACAGCAGGCAAAACCAGAGCAAACATGATGCCAAACTCACTAACCCAGAGCATACACGTATGGAATGACAACAAACACTGCAGAGAGGAGTTGGCTGAAGCAGGAAACCGATCAGTGGTGATCAAGCACCAGACACTCCAGTGCTTCTAGGGACACGAGAAAGATCCAACAGTGTGTTCTCAGACTGACATGGTAGCGTGAGAGATGTGACATGTAGAATACAGAGGAGTCTGAGTCACAGTGGGCCATGGAAGGTTGTTAAAGGAAGGTCGCACACAAAACGCCTTGGAGGGAAAACGGAGTCAACTGTCAGATACGATAAAGTGTCCCCACCTCAGTAGCAGCTATTCATAACTGCTGTTGGACAGACACTTACTCCTTCCATGACAACGCCTCATACTGCTTCTAAATAGAACACCGTCATGCTAGTTGTCACTCAAATGCTGTGTGTGTGGGTCCCATGACTGTTTTGTTCCAGTATACTTCTCTCCAGTCAAACGGATGTTATTTATCTAACGTGACTGAAAGAGAAAAAGGCTTGAAGCAACAGCAGGAGGCTGTCTCTTTTCAATAGCGTTGTTTCCGTACACGCACGCACTCTCTGACTTTAAAATGGGGTGGAGAAAACCCAAAAAGAACAATAACATTCCGGAATGACAGAAATAAAGTGTTGAGTGTATGGAATGTCTTCACTGAGCAACAGGAATTCTGAGGGACTCCACCTGTTGTCTCTAGACTCAATGGGAATTTCCCTGGGAACCAGACTACGAACAGCACCGGAGGAGACCCAGAGCATCAAACTAAATTGAACTGAAATGAATAGAATATACACACAGTCATTATTTTGGCACTACTAGTACCAAAGATTGTCAGATTTCCTGGCAGATTGTTACCAACATGAGGAAGAATGACATCTAACTCAGCTAAGAGCCTCTTGTATTCACATATGCTGAGTCCGCAGTTCCATTGACTTACTGTACAGCACGTAATGGGAGAGTTGGTGGAGTAAATGCATAAATGTAGCCTAGGTAATGATTTATTTACCTGTAGAAGGTCATCGCTGAGGACTTCTGTTTTCTCTGCTCTGTGGACGAGAAAAACACAACAGGAGATAGATTTGGTTTGACAGCTACTGATTGTATGTGCAAACACTGTCAATGCAATGAGGCCTTTCCAGACAGACTAGATTCCACACAGTGCAGAAGAACAGGGTCAAGTATTATGGGCAGGCATCTCTTCATGTGAACCACTGCACCAGCCTGGTTACCAACCACATTGTTGAAATGTATTATACAACACTACTACAGTACATTGTTGCTTGGTGAGACAACAGGGAGTTGGTTGAAGCACAGACTGGCACCCAGTATAGAAAACCACATGAAAGCCTGAGCACTATCGGTTTACATGGTGGGGGTTAGAGCCCGACCGATAAATAGGTTGACCAATACTGTCGGCTGATATTAGCCTTTCACAGAAATATTTGGATCGGTCTTTATTCCACAGAAAATTAACAGATTTTATATACAGTACCAGTCAAAAGTTAGACAAATCTACTCATTCAAGGGTTTTTCGTAATTTTTACATTGTAGAATAATAGTGAAGACATCAAAACTATGGAATAACAGATGGAATCATGTTGTAACCCAAAAAGTGTTAAATCAAAATATACAGTTGAAGTCGGAAGTTTACATACACCTTAGCCAAATACATTTCAAGTCAGTTTCAATTTCCGACATTTAATCCTAGTAAAAAAAAATCCCTGTTTTAGGTCAGTTAGGATTACCACTATTTTAAGAATGTGAAATGTCAGAATGAATAGTAGATAGGGATTTATTTCAGCTTTATTTCTTTCATCACATTCCCAGTGGGTCAGAATTTTACATACACTCAATTAGTATTTGGTAGCATTGCCTTTAAATTGATTAACTTGGGTCAAACATTTCAGGTAGCCTTCCACAAGCTTCCCACAATAAGTTGGGGCGAATTTTGGCCCATTCCTCCTGACAGAGCTGGTGTAACTGAGTCAGGTTTGTAGGCCTCCTTGCTCGCACGCGCTTTTTCAGTTCTGCCCACAGATTTTCTATAGGATTGAGGTCAGGGCTTTGTGATGGCCACTCCAATACCTTGACTTTGTTGTACTTAAGCCATTTTGCCACAACTTTGTAAGTATGCTTGGGGTCATTGTCCATTTGGAAGACCAATTTGCAACCAAGGTTTAACTTCCTGACTGATGTCTTGAGATGTTGCTTCAATATATCCACATAATTTTCCTTCCTCCTCATGATGCCATCTATTTCGTGAAGTGCACCAGTCCCTCCTGCAGCAAAGCACCCCCACAACATGATGCTTCCACCCCCGTGCTTCACGGTTGGGATGGTGTTCTTCGGCTTGTAAACCCCCCCCCCACCCCCCTTTTCCTCTAAACATAACAATGGTCATTATGGCCAAACAGTTCTATTTTTGTTTCATCAGACCAGAGGACTTTTCTCCAAAAAGTACAATCTTTGTCCCCATGTGCAGTTGCAAACCGTAGTCTGGCATTTTTATGTTTGAGGTTTTGGAGCAGTGGCTTCTTCCTTGCTGAGCGGCCTTTCAGGTTATGTCGATATAGGACTCGTTTTACTGTGGATATAGATGCTTTTGTACCTGTTTCCTACAGCATCTTCACAAGGTCCTTTGCTGTTGTTCTGGGATTGATTTTCACTTTTCGCACCAAAGTACGTTCATCTCTAGGAGACAGAACGCGTCTCCTTCCTGAGCGGTATGACGGCTGCGTGGTCCCATGGTATTTATACTTGCGTACTATTGTTTGTACAGATGAACATGGTACCTTCAGGAATTTGGAAATTTCTCCCAAGGATGAACCAGACTTGTGGAGGTCTACAATTTTATTTTCTGAGGTCTTGGCTGATTTCTTTTGATTTTCCCCATGATGTCAAGCAAAGAGGCACTGAGTTTGAAGGTAGGCCTTGAAATACATCCACAGGTACACCTCCAATTGACCCAAATTATGTCAATTAGCCTATCAGAAGCTTCTAAAGCCATGACATAATTTTCTGGAATTTTCCAAGCTATTTAAAAGGCACGGTCAACTTAGTGGATGTAAACTTCTGACCCACGGGAAATGTGACACAGTGAATTATCAGTGAAATGATCCGTCTGTAAACAACTGTTGGAAACATTACTTGTGTCATTCAGAAAGTAGATGTCCTAACCAACTTGCCAAAACTATAGTTTGTTAACAAGAAATTTGTGGAGTGGTTGAAAAACGAGTTAATGACTCCAACCTAAGTGTATGTAAACATCCGATTCAGAAGTTTTTGGTTGTAGTTATAGGAATTATGACGCGTCAACTATTTCTCTCTATACCACTTGCATTTCATATACCTTTGACAATTGGATGTTCTAATAGGCATTTTAGTATTGCCAGCCTAATCTCAGGAGTTGAGAGGCTTGTAGTCATAAACAGCTCTGTGAAGCAAGTATTGCTAAGAGCTGCTGACAAACGCAGTAAAGTTTGAATGAATGCTTACGAGCCTGCTGCTGCCTAACACCGCTCAGTCAAACTGCTCTATCAAATAATAGACTTTATTATAATAAAGACAGAAATAGGATCCGTTGGTCATTAATATGGTAAAATACGGAAACTATCATTTCGAAAAATAAAAAAAAGTTTATTCTTTCAGTGAAATACGGAACCGTTCCGTATTTTATTGAACGGGTGGCAACCCTAAGTCTAAATATTGCTGTTACATTGCACAACCTTCAACGTTATGTCATAATTATGTAAAAAAAAAAAATTATGGCAAATTAGTTCGCAACAAGCCAGGCGGCCTAAACTGTTACATATACCCTGACTCTGCGTGCAATGAACGCAAGAGAAGTTACAATTTTTCTAGTTAATATTGCCTGCTACCATGAATTTCTTTTAACTAAATATGCAGGTTTAAAAAAATATATACTTCTGTGTATTGATTTTAAGAAAGGCATTGATGTTAGCTAGTTAACCTAGTAATATCATCCATGTGTAGTTAACTAGTGATTACATGAAGATTGTTTTTTGTAAGATAAGTTTAATGCTAGCTAGCAACTTACCTTGGCTCCTTGCTGCACTCGCATAACAGGTGGCCAGCCTGCCACGCAGTTCCTCGTGGAATGCAATGTAATCGGCCATAATCGGCATCCAAAAATGACGATTACCCATTGTTATGAAAACTTGAAATCGGCCCTAATTAAATCAACCATGCTGATTAATCGGTCGACCTCTACTACAGACCCTGGTTCGATTCCAGGCTGCATTCATTTAGGAATCGGACTGCTTCCCAGGCGGGAGCCAGGTGCCCTGTTCAAAGCCAATGGTGAAGTGAAATTTTCTCAAAACAAAATGTACATAACTTAGGCTAGATTAAGCATGTGAAGTAATGAGTAGGATTCTGTCATTTCATACCTCAGCAAAGAGACGGTGTAATATTGCATGTGACCAATATGTTGAAAATGGTGCTTTCACACAAGACTCCATAGTCCATTCCCTCTCTCCCCCTCCCCCATGCCTTTCTACTCCTCCTACAAGTAACTTAACCCATTTTGTAGCTTGTAACGTTTGCCCTTGCCAACTGGTCCTGGTACAGTTTCACTGTTAAGGTCACACTGCTTAGGTTTAGGCTGATGTACAGCAAAAAAGTTCTCAGGTCAGATGTTAAACATTTTTACATTTTACATTTTAGTCATTTAGCAGACGCTCTTATCCAGAGCGACTTACAAATTGGACAGCAGACAGTCAGTAACTGGAGCCCTAAACTCAGCAGAGTCCCTCCTCTCCTCCAAAAACTGGGCTCTGTGCACTATAGTAACCTTGTGACAGTGGTGGACAGCTGCTTCCAATTATAACCCAGAGAGAGGCTGGGGGAGAGAGAAAAAAAAAGCAGAGAAAGAGAGATGGAGGCTAAGAGAGAAAGATGGAGGCAGAAAGAGAACGAGAGAAAGGGGCTGCGAGCCAAGCCGCAAAACCAAATCCAGCGAGGATTCAAGTCGAGAGGTTTTCTGGAGAAGTGCCTGAAGCCAAGCAGCTTGGTGAGGTCACATGAAGTGTGTGGACATTCAACCTCAGAAACCAGAAGACATGGGCTGCGTTCCAAACGGCAAAAGTAGTGCACTAATAGGGGGCCATTTGGGACATGCATGGTTCTAGCAACAGCAGGCAGCCAGGGCCAGAGGGGACATATGAGACTCACGTCACTCACCACATCTACAGCACTCCAGAGAGAAACACACTTTAAAACATATTACTAAACCACAGGTCAGAATCCCTCTAGCTGTCTCCCCTTTATTGCCTCTGTGTTATATAACAGTTCAGAGTGCATGGAATGCGTCTGCATGGAATTATTGACTCGGAGCACCAATCAATTATATGTGCATGGTTATTTGGTGTATAAACAAATATGAGTAGCAGTAGCCTATATCCAACAACATAAAATCAACACTCGCTCATCCAGACAAACTAAACTGCGTCACTAAAAACAAAAATAGACCTAGTATAATGTCCCAGCCCAGGAGCAACAACAAAACAATTGTTTAGCCTCTCTCAGCTGACCTGGGCTATCAAAGTGAATGGAGCTGAGTGACTACACCAGGCTCTGTAGAACTGTTACACTCACCACGAGGTAGCTTTGTGACCTAGCTAGCTATAGCAACAACAGATACTTGGATCACTGAACAACATAAATTAGGCTGCACCCCGCCACCAGCCTAAGAATGATCCCCATGGCAACGTGCTGGAGATGGTAAATTAATACTCTATCCGGTTTCTACAATAGAGGGGCTGTTGCTGGCCTTTTCACCACTCAATCAGTTTGGAGAGGAGGTGGAGTTTGTCATGGTAGCAACAGTTGGCAGCTCAGGGCTCACAACATAATGGATATTGGATACAGATGAAATGATAGGACTTGTGCACAACTGAATACTTACAATTGTGAAGTAGCATACTGTTGCTGTCTGGTTTCATAGCCATGGGAAAATGTTGTAGGGTGGTGCGATTTTTTTTCAGCAATGAGGGGGGGGGGGGGGCAGCTAATACAGGACTAGAACAGGCCCAGAGCACTACTTTTGTGAAGATTTTATAATTTATTTGTATTATTCTGATTTTGCAGGGGGTGCTGCAGTATCTTCAGCACCCCTACTATGTCCAGTTTTACAAGGAGATGTTGTGCCACTGAGCCCACTTCTTCTGACCAGTCAATTTCAGTGTCGCATGGACCTACCACCTAGACACCCAACCCTTTGAGAAATTAGGGAACTGAAGAATGTCTTGTGGTTTTAAACAACTTACTGCGCTGAGATGTGCAACCTGTCTGCCTGTGACAAACTGTGGCTAGATTCTTTCCTCAAATCCTACCACTCTGCTGGAACAGGCTCGGTTTTATCACCAGAGCTAAATCACACTAGTATCAGCACAGAGTTACCTCACCAGGTTCTGTCTGAAGTCCATCAGAACACGGGAGTTAAAATCAAGAAACAAGAGTAGGCAAGGATTCACATTCACATCCTCTTCTACACAGGTACTTCTCTAGCGTTCGTCACGCCAGTGTTTTTTCACCCATTTTCTCTTCTTAGAAACAGCACTTCTCTGGCAGGCCATTTCCTGTTTGGAGAAGAATAAGGAGAGATTTCCTCTGAGCGGCTGACTGCTGAACACAGTGTTCTGCTCCGGCACAATCACAGGAACCCAGGGACAGGCTAAAGGCCCTTCTCTATCACACACACAACAAGCACACACACATTCATGGTCACATGCACGCTTGTAGCTCGCACATACCCTCACATGTATACTTGTACTTACACTCTCCCACAGGTCTGCTTTCTGGATCACACACACTCCTGATTTAATGTTAGTCAAATACAGTGAGGAAATGATTAGTATTCCAGCAGTCCTGTCTGTTCACCCTGAGCCAGTGGCACAGCGCTGAAGGTACGTTAAGGGGATACTCTGAGCACTCAGGATACGGTTACACTCAAATAAACACGCCAGGACTATCTGGGTACGGCAACTTGGATGCCTCTCTATGCTAACTACACTGCCATTCAAAAGATGCCAATTGGAAAGAAGTACAGAGTAGCTTAGCCTTGCAGATATTTTCTAGAATTAGAGCTATGAACATTGTTTCTCCCCATAGAATTAGAGTTTGTAGAACGGATGGACATTCCAATTCAAAGCTATGTTCCATTCCACAATCCACATGTGGCATTCTAGGTGACTTTTGATCCTTAGACCAGAGCAGAGCAAGATTCCCCAGTCTGAGATGTTATCTTGGCTGTGTCTCAAAACTCTTCAATTGCTTCCTTTCCTAGTCACCTTTTCTCCATCAGCACTGAAAGGACTGGATAGGTTTCCAACTTGTTCTTTCACCTATCATTATGTTCTGTCAGATCAGAGATCATGGCAGTAGGAACATGAAGCTAGTTAAAACTATTAGAGCCACAACCGTTGCTTGTTGTGCAATGTGTGTCATCTCTGGTCATGTGTTCACTCAGAGAAGCCAAGGAGACCTTCCGTACCATTCCGTGCTGGGCTCACCCCTAGCACATAGCTAAAAGTTATATTCATACTCCCACGCAGCACCCCTCACACTACAGCCCCACATAATGATAACAGGCCAGCGCCCAGTTTCCCGATAGAGATAGAATTTAGGCTTATGAGTGTTTCAACAATGTATCTTTCCTACAATGGGCGAAGATGTAACATGCGTTTCCCAAAACGCCATGCAGAGAGAAAGGTAGCTAAGTGCGTCGTTAGAGAATATGTCGGTACTGATAGGATCGAAAGAAAGGGAGTGCTGCTCTTGGATGAGCTTTCGCGATTCAAATCTTTACTTAACATTAGAATTATATTACCACCTATAGCTGTAAATATTGTGGCGGCTTATTCTAATAAAAATTCACTGAATCACAGATTTGGCACATCATTGCGGACATGTAAGGCTACACATCATGAAATATATTGAGACAAATTAGACAGTGGCCTGCAAGTAGCAAAATAAAACTCAATTGATTGAATATTAAATGTATTTCAATATGATTCAAATAGGCCTGTAGCCTACTGTTTATATTTGAATGTAGTCATCTCAGTTTGCAGTATCTTTGTATACATTGCTTGTTTATACCATTGCAAAGACATTGGCAACGTTGTATTTGTGGTCAACTTTGTTCTGAAGTTATCAGCGGTCAGAGAGACGAATAACGTGATTCTATGTTTAGAGGAGATCTTGTGTATGAAGTGACGCTGGAGAGCAAAATAAAGCATCTGACGACACACTATGCTGTTCTACAAGTGGTCCGAGGCAGGCAGTAGACTACGAGTGGTCCGAGGCAGGCGGTAGACTACGAGTGGTCCGAGGCAGGCGGTAGACTACGAGTGGTCCGAGGCAGGCGGTAGACTACGAGTGGTCCGAGGCAGGCGGTAGACTACGAGTGGTCCGAGGCAGGCGGTAGACTAAGAGTGGTCCGAGGCAGGCGGTAGATTACGAGTGGTCCGAGGCAGGCGGTAGATTACGAGTGGTACGAGGCAGGCGTTAGATTACGAGTGGTCCGAGGCAGGCGTTAGATTACGAGTGGTCCGAGGCAGGCGGTAGATTACGAGTGGTACGAGGCAGGCGTTAGATTACGAGTGGTCTGAGGCAGGCGGTAGATTACGAGTGGTCTGAGGCGTTAGATTACGAGTGGTCTGAGGCAGGCGGTAGATTACGAGTGGTCTGAGGCAGGCGTTAGATTAAGAGCGTTTTCAAGTGCAACATTAATAACGATGGTTTTGGGAAACCACTCAGATATTAAACGATGCTCCTACGAAGCTTCTAACGATGAACTTAGCCTTAAAATGCTTTTGGAAAACCTGGCCCTGGCCAGACAACAACACTGGCTGTGTATTCTACTAGCTACTGTCTGCAAGGGAGGCAGGCCTCTCCTTTTCAAGGATACTGTTACAGGGAGGTTCTATATCTCTCTCCATGGATAAAAGCCTACGGAATTAGCGATCCGTTGCCAAGATATTCCCAAAGATTACACTTATTCAAAGGGCTGCTCTCTCAAGGGTAGTTCCATTACTGGTGAGTAGGCCAGGGGCCCTAGACTATGGTTGAGAGTGAGAAGAGACATTGAGGCACTATCATGTCATACTTATCTCAGGCATTAGACACTAGCTTGTTTAATGCATTAAATCTTGCTGACTGTGTGTAATTTTGCATGCCAAATGCAACTCTAGACTGTTTGAATCGGCAGTTTCAGTTTTAGTCTGAGTGAAAGTGGAATGGAAGAGCGTGGCGTGACTCCATTACTTGATCGTTTAGTGTCCGTCCCCCCCATAAGTACTAGAGGGGAAACTGTTCTGGGGGCCTTCTACCACAAGCACACCTGTGCTCTTTTGAGCCACACAAGGGTAAACAAGGATGTTATCTCTTGGTTAGCATCAGTTAATATGAACTTGATCCCTCATCCTGGCTGCCTTAGCAGATTAGGCTGACATGGCATTGAAGTGACATGGCCAGCCAACAGAGCTGGAGGACTGGTGACTCACTGATGGACTGGCATCCCAAAACATTGCTTGAATCGCTTCACTAGGTAGGATTCCATCCAATTTCAGACAGATTTGCATGTGAATATTCTAAAATCTTCATAAAACAATGAGCATTTTCCCACCAGAGATGTTTCCATCGAACTACATTTTTGTGGATAAAAGCATGTGCGTTAAATTGGTTTCCATCGCATTTTCAACTCTGCTGAGGTTGTCACAAAAACTTGCGTTATATCCAGTAGCAAATGTGCCCACTCTGGTCTTGGTACATGAGCTCTAGCCAACAGCTCGCAGATACAGTGCGGGTAGACTACCTACCTACAGTATGAGATTATTATGGATAACAGCGATATTATTTGTATTTGCCAAACGGCAGCCAAGCATTGATCATCATGTCACCAGAATAAGACCCTCGATATTTATTGGAAAGGCGCATCAAGCTCATCACCTGTGAAGTTCATCATTTAGTTCATATGTAGCCTAATAACCTGCATGCTTTCCCGAGTCATAGTGGGAGGACCACGCAACATATCATAGCGTGAGTCCCAAGTTTACTTCGATATGATGGTTATTATATCAATATTTGGCATGAAGGCGTTTCCACTACCATTTCTCGCATGATACCTTTTACCGACACAAAAATATCCCACCATGTCGAACGAACAAATTGCATTTATAAAATTGTTCCGGCATTTCACCTTTCACCAGACGGGATGTGATTGTTTTCATGCGTCAGTTAACGTTAATTTATCCGCATGAAATTGTTGGACGAATAACCAGCCAGGTTAATGTCAGTTAAAATTGGAGACAAAAAAAAAAACTGTTGCAGACATGCACTTCTTGTACAATTTCCAGCATAAGCGATTTGTGGCTCGGCCACGTGAAGTACAACGTCGTCACAGTCCTTGGATAACAGCTGTCAAATGTCTTTAGCTCAGCAGTAGATGTGCAAATCTGGCCGTTACCGATGTAAATGTGCGGTATGCATGCTGGCGTATAGATGTGATGCTAAATTCACCATGAAACAACATGTTTAGACTTCCAGCCATGGCACAAACCGTTTTAGCAAGCAACAGATGTGAACTGTTTAGGAAACCTCACCACTTTTTCCTCGATGAACAAAGCTCCAAATTAAAATGGGACAACATTCACGTTAGCTCTAGCCTTGACATGACCAGTTACTGATACAAAACATTTATTTTCTAGCCAACTGAACTGACAATATGGCATACGAACGCCATAGAAAAATCAGGGCAACATCCCTACCCCCAACGCCGCAATAAAGACAAAACTAGCTAACGTTAGCTAGCTAAATTTAACAACAGCCAAAATTACTTGCCTGCCAACTGTTTGGTTGGCGAGTTGTTTCATCCGATTGAACTGTTTCTTCATTTTGCGTCCTTCTCCAGTGGAGTCTTGCTGCGTTTTAGAGCTGGAAAAGTAACTCCTGCGATGTGCTTCATCAGTCGAGAGTCCTTAGGTTGGTCATGAAGTTCACAATAGCCAGCTAGCTTTTTGTCGAAGATTAGCTTGCAGCTAGCTAAGCTATGAACCAATTAAAATAGCTAACTTACTGTAGCTAGTCACTTTTGAGCTAGTTTAGTCTAGCCTTGAAGTAGTTGTTTCAGAAAAAAGCTATTCCCTCGCAAGCTGACGACATGGTTAAAGCTATGTATATGATCAAAAAGCTAGCAAGCTATCCAGAGTTCCACTGACTGGTTGCAGCCTTTACATTGCTGAATATCTGGCTGGCTACTCAACGTCGACCGCTTTTCCCAACCAGCTTGTAGCACACCTCTCCCCTCTTTGCCAGCACAAGCTGAGGGCGTTGAATGGGTGGCAGGAAGTATACGTAGCAAAAGCATCCATCCGTCTAACACCATCCCCAGCACTGCTAAATGTGCAGACTGTGTAGCTTGGGCTACTTTACGAAAGTAATCTTGCTCGCTCCTGTGATACAATACAGTACTGCAATAATTTGCACTGACCTTACAAACTCAGTAGAATTGTGATCATGAAGACATTGAACATGCCTACAGAATTATACAGTAACATTTACCCATAGCTATTAAAACAGTTGAGTTGAGTTGAAATATCAAACTGTTGTTCAATGACATACAGTACCAGTCAAATGTTTGGACACATCTACTCATTCAAGGGTTTTTCTTTATTGTTTTACTATTTTCTACATTGTAAAATAATAGTGAAGACATCAAAACTATGAAATAACACACATGGAATCATGTAGTAACCAAAAAAGTGTTAAACAAATCATAATATATTTTATATTTGAGATTCTTCAAAGTAGCCACCCTTTGCCTTGATGACAGCTTTGCACACTCTTGGCATTCTCTCAACCAGCTTCATGAGGTAGTCACCTGGAATGCATTTCAATTAACAGGTGTGCCTTGTTAATAGTTCATTTGTGGAATTTACTTCCTTCTTAATGCGTTTGAGCCAAACGTTGTGTTGTGACAAGGTAGGGCGGTATACAGAAGACAGACCAAGTTATGGCAAGAACAACTCAAATAAGCAAAGAAAAACGACAGTCCATCATTACTTTAAGACATGAAGTTCAGTCAATTCGGAAAATGTCAAGATTTTTAGTGCAGTCGCAAAAACTATCAAGCACTATGATGAACTGGCTTTCATGAGGACCGCCACAGGAAAGGAAGTTAATTAGAGTTACCAGCCTCAGAAATTGCAGCCCAAATAAATGCTTCACAGAGTTCAAGTAACAGACACATCTCAACATCAACTGTTCAGAGGAGACTGCGTGAAACAGGCCTTCATGGTCAAATTGCTGCGAAGAAATCACTACTAAAGGACACCAATAAGAAGAAGACTTGCTTGGGCCAAGAAACACAAATAATTGACATTAGACCGGTGGAAATCTGTCCTTTGCTCTGATGAGTCCACATTTTAGATTTTTGGTTCCAACGGCTGTCTTTGTAAATACAGCAGCCAATAGAACTCACCCGTAGTTTGAAGGAAGAGTGAACGCGAGATGGGGGATAGGTTATAGCAGTTATTTATTCAGACCCATAACCATTCAATCAATCTTTGCGAAGAGAAGTCAAAGCATTCTGCATCAAATTATAGTCCTATATTATTCAAGGGTGTCATTAGAATGATGAAGATAAGGACAAGGAAACGTATTTAATTTAACTGTTTAAAGCGAGGAAGGGCTGAAGCAACAGTAGAGAGAGACAGAAGAGGTAGGCTAATAACACTAGGGGAAATATATATATATGCATCAGCCTACTAATTATAGAAATATTATATTTCAAAAAGGAAATCAAATTCGCTAGCCTATACTTGTAACTTTGTAGGCCGCATGTGTTGCAGCATAATCGCATGTTCTCTTCTGCTTTATCATGGTTTGAACTATGTGCGTAATTCCAGTCCATAAAATACTGCATAATACAATACAGTACAGTAATACAGTTCGCACTCAAAAAGATTAGCCTACTGATTAATTTATTTACCCAAGAGAGCATATAGCTAGTTACATATATGGCTTTCATGTTTTTCTGTCGTGCGTAATGTGCAGTAGCCACAGTATATATTATAATTCAGAAATGTTCACAAATTGTTCACTGTTTTCACAAGAGACAGATGTTATGGGCAAAATGTTATGGGCAAAAAACAAGAAAATCATTGAATACTTGACACTTAGCCCTGCTATACAATCAAGTTGCACAATATGCATGAGTTATGAAAGCTCACCTGCAATGATCACTCTCTATACTATGTGTTGGATAACGGCACAACCATTTGGCCTTTTTTTGGGCTTGGGCTCATTAACATTAAAATGTTGTTAATGTAGGGTTCGTAAAATGTATTTAATATATGGCGCATCCGGCTCAGGTAGCATCAGGTTTGAATTCTCATGCTGATCAAAGCTTTAATCAAATCCAGACATATTTAAATGCTTTATAATACTTTTGAATGGCACTTCCGGTTTTGGCGGGAAATACCGGGTTACCCGGGAGAAAAGTTAGGCCCTATTTATTCTCGGGATGGAACATTTCTAAAATATCCCGGGAAAATATTCAGCCCTAATGAACATGTGTTATCCTTTGATTCCTCAGGAAAAATGCAAAACAATTCCATTCATTAAAATAATCTTGAAGGAGAGAAAAGAAGATAAGAAAAACAGAAGAGAGAGACAGGTTTTACTGATAAAGTTGCCATGGCCACGGGGAGTATGGTTAATTTATTAATATGGCTGCCATTCGTTATTGATCCAATTCCACTTGGATTAGCAGCACTTGCCTAGCCTGGCTGACGCAAATCATGAGTTAGGTGACAACCAGATTTACACTTGCCCTCGAGGCTGAGCCCACCAAGCCTGGCATTAAACTAAATGTCGTTATTGCATGCACAAAACTATGTCTTAATTGAAGTCAATATGATCATAACCACTGTCAAATTTTATTTCTATAACTGACCCATACTTAATACCATAGAGATAAAATATAAGTGTAACATCGTAACAATCCCAATGAAATTTGATGCATCTAAAATAACAATCCCAGATCTGTTGAGAGGTTATCTGATGTCATTATAATGCATTTAATTTATTGGTTGTGGCGGCTAGAGAGTAGGACAATGAAAACGTTAAAAAAGGAATACGTTGCATTGTGGGACACAAATACCGTAGCCCAAGTTCCGAGGAAGCAAGACGGTGGATGGTGGTTGGAAGAGCGCGCTTGTTTGAAATGGAAAATGCTTTGCGGTAGCTTTTCATAAAGAAGAACATCAAGACGAGGTGGCTGCTTTACAAGTGGGATGTACTGTTGAGCGCTACATTCCGAGGGGTTCGTGCTGATTGTACGGAGATTGTGACAACTGGTTAAATGGCGTCCCTTGAGAAAGCAAGAACAAGAAGTATGTCAGGAAAAGTGCAGTATTATCAGGAGACGTATACTTGGAATACGAAGGAGGAATGGAGGGAAAAAGAGAGGCAGAGGAGGTCTAAGAGAGAGAGAGAGAGAGGGAGGGAGGAAGAGGGTGAGCTTGAGTCTTAAAAATATCTGGAAAAAAGGGAGATTGTTCTTTAACAAACAATGGTAGAAAGTGTAAGCAGAGAGAGCTGAAGACAGGAGGAGAAATGGAAGTGAACGAGGTTGAAGTATTGGAGGTGGTAGGTGTAGTGAAGTTCTCGGAGCCGGAGGCTTGCACCGAGGGTCAGGATAAAGATGAGTCTGTGGCAGTAGGAGTGACGTTTTTGGAAAAAGTGGTCCCTTGTCTTTTGGCTGATCCATTTGTGGTTTCAGGGTGGGTGCTGTGGAATCGGTGAGGGTAACCAGAAGTGGTCTTGTGTTTCTGCTGGTCAGAGGGAGAAGGCGCTCCGCATTAAACGAATAGGGGCCAGAAATGTGAATTGTTTTGCTCTCAAGAAAAGGGTGCCATTGAAAAGAGGGATTACTGGGGTAGCAGTAAATGTAGAAGTTGACCAACAGAAGGGGAAGATGCTCGTCGTTTGGTGCGACACAGACATGGTGGCGTAAGTGGTGAAACAGAAGAGTCATTGTCTGTTCTTTTGAGATTTGATGTTGAGTCTTTGCCCAACAAAGTGATGATTAGGATATATAAGTTATCCTGTACGAGATTTTGTGCCAAATACATTACGTTGTTAGAGGTGCCAAGCTTATGGGCATGTGGCAGCAGTGTGTAGGAGGGAGGTCCCTAGGTGTGAGAAGTGTACAGAAGGGCATGAAACAAAGGAATGTGTAGCATTGGGGAAAGTATTGGTATGTGTTAATTGTAAGGGTACCCATGGGGCTGGGGTTCAGAAATGTCCCATGCGGAAGAGGCAGGTTTCCAGGGTTAGAGTAGTGCAGAAGTTGTCATATGCTGAGGCAGTGAAGAAAGTAGAGGAAGATGGGTCAAGGGGGAGGGATCCTGAGAGGAGTGGTGTGAGTAGTAGATCTGTACCAGTACAGAGGGATAGGCCAACAAGTGATACATGTTTCAGTAAGATTGGATTTTGAGCATTGATAGCAATGGTTATCAACTGTACTGCAGGGATGGAACGTAAGTCGCAGACAATTGGGGTTGTGGTGGCAGCTGCAGAGAGGTATTTGGGTGTGCCAGACTTGACATCAGAAGAGTTAAATTAAATCAAATAAATTTGTATTTGTCACATGCGCCGAATACAAGAAGGTGTAGATCTTACAGTGAAATGCTTACTTAACCAACAATGCAGTTTTAAGAAAATACCCCCAAAAATAAATAAGAGATAAGAATAACAAATAATTAAAGAGTAGCAGTAAATAACAATAGCAGGGCAATATACAGGGGGTACCGGATCAGAGTCAAGGTGCGGGGCACCGGTGTCGAGGTAATTGAGGTAGTATGTACATGTAGGTAGAGTTATTAAAGTGACTATGCATAAATAATAACAGAGTAGCATTAGCGTAGAATGGGGGGGGGGGGGGTGCAAACAATCTGGGTAGCCATTTTATTTGATGTTCAGGAGTCTTATGGCTTGGGGGTAGAAGCTGTTTAGAAGCCTCTTGGACCTAGACTTGGTGCTCCAATACCACTTGCCATGTGGTAGCAGAGAGAACAGTCTATGACTAGGGTGGCTGGAGTCTTTGACAATTTTTATGGCCTTCCTCTGACACCGCCTGGTATAGAGGTCCTGGACAGCAGGAAGCTTGGCCCCAGTGATGAACTGGGCCGTACGCACTACCCTCTGTGGTGTCTTGTGGTCGGAGGCCGAGCAGTTGCCACCCGTCAGGATGCTCTCGATGGTGCAGCTGTAAAACCTTTTGAGGATCTGAGGACCCATGCCAAATCTTTTCAGTCTCCTGAGGGGAATAGGTTTTGTCATGCCCTCTTCACGACTGTCTTGGTGTGCTTGGACCAGGTTAGTTTGTTGGGGATGTGGACGCGAAGGAACTTGAAGCTCTCCACCTGCTCCACTACAGCCCCGTCGATGAAAATGGGGGTGTGCTCGGTCCTCCTATTCCTGTAGTCCACAATCATCTCCTTTGTCTTGATCACGTTGAGGGAGAGGTTGTTGTCCTTGCACCACACAGTCAGGTCTCTGACCTCCTCCCTATAGGCTGTCTCATCGTTGTCGGTGATCAGGCCTAGCACTGTTGTGTCATTGGCAAACTTAATGATCGTGTTGGAGTCATACCTGGCCGTGCAGTCATGAGTGAACAGGGAGTACAGGAGGGGACTGAGCATGCACCCCTGAGGGGCCCCTGTGTTGAGGATCAGCGTGGTGGATGTGTTGCTACCTGCCCTTACCACCTGGGGGCGGCCCGTCAAGAAGTCCAGGATCCAGTTGCAGAGGGAGGTGTTTAGTCCCAGGGTCCTTAGCTTAGCGATGAGATTGGTGTTGAACGCTGAGCTGTAGTCAATGAATAGCATTCTGACATAGGTGCTCCTTTTATCTTGGTGTGAAAGGGCAGTGTGGAGTGTAATATAAATTGCATCATCAGTGGATCTGTTGGGGCGGTCTGCAAATTGGAGTGGGTCTAGGGTTTCTGGGATAATGGTGTTGGTGTGAGTCATGACCAGCCTTTCAAAGCATTTCATGGCTACAGACGTGAGTGCTACGGGTTGTTGTCATTTAGGCAGGTTACCTTCGTGTTCTTGGGCACAAGTGAGCATAAAGTTATTTGGCTCATCTGGTAGGCTCGTGTCACTGGGCAGCTCTTAGCTGTGCTTCCCTTTGTAGTCTAATAGTTTGCAAGCCCTGCCACATCCGACGAGCGTCGGAGCCAGTGTAGTACTATTCGATCTTAGTCCTGTATTGACGCTTTGCTTGTTTGATGGTTCGTCGGAGGGCATAGCGGGATTTCTTATAAGCTAACGGGTTAGAGTCCCGCTCCTTGAAAGCGGCAGCTTTACCCTTTAGCTCAGTGCGAATGCTGCATGTAATCCATGGCTTCTGGTTGGGGTATGTACGTACAGTCACAGTGAAACCAGTTACTGATGTGGTGTACTCCTCAATGCCATCGGCGCAATCCAGGGACATATTCCAGTCTGTGCTAGCCAAACAGTCCTGTAGTTTAGCATCTGCTTCATCTGACCATTTTTTGATAGACTGAGTCACTTGTGCTTCCTGCTTTAATTTTTGCTTGTAAGCAGGAATCAGGAGTATAGTATTATAGTCAGATTTTCCAAATGGAGGGCGAGGGAAAGCTTTGGGGTGTGTTAAGTGGTGTCCCATCCTTTCAGGTTGTTGGCCTGAAGTAGGACTAAATATATTTAAATAGTGGATTAGGGTGGTATTTTTTATTATTTTTGTGATTGTAGTGTTAGATGGTAGGGTATTTGTTTATTTATTAATTTATTTTCAAGCAAGGTATAAGGGAGTTGTACTCCAGTGTAGTAGGTGGCGGTAATGCATCATTTAAAGGATGCCAACCGCTCTTTAACCTCATTGAAGAAGAACACATACATTGTAATCACCGGATGTTGAAGACTGGCAAACTCCTTCAGCTGAGCAGTGGTAGCTAAATAATGCCAATTTAACAGAATTTCTTGCATACGTTATGTGGCAGTAGTTAAATGATTTAACTGCTTCTAATATCAATTCGTCCATCTACTATTGAGTTTGACCAACCGGCTGGTCAAGTTGTTTTGCCCGGCAGCAAAGCTACGGTCAAAGTTATACAGTGTTAGCCACATTGGAACAGCTGATGCATTTGGTGTTGCAGAGAATACCGTTTTTTTCTTCTTCAAATATCAACAACAGGGACGTTTGTATGAGGTGTGAAACTGTTAGATGGCTGCCCGACAACCCTTCACAGATTTAGACACTGCCGACGAAGCAGTGAGGTCGACTTGTGATGATGCAACGACATGCAAAAGGTAGCTAGCTAGCTAGATTCATAACATGTACAAGCTGCTGCTCAGCTAGGTGATCCGAATTGCAATATTGTTGCTGTGCGTTTGCAACACGTCAATTGCCTCCCCCAGTTGTAGCCACCTACTTACCAGCAACATGAAAAGTGTATCTATTGAACCACATAGTGGTGGAATAAATAATCAGCTTGCCATTAGTATTTATTCAGATTTTACACAGTAAATGACACAACCATACTCAATAAGACTTATTTCATAAATGGGAGTGTAGTATTTTTTTATACTGCATTTGGACATGCAATACTTACCATTTGTCTGATTTTCAGATATGCAACCAGTAAAGGCTACTGGACGGACCCCTATGTCCAGTATTTTGTGAGGTCGGTAGGGGAACGAAAAGCTCCAGAAATTAACAGAGGCAAGTCAATGTTGGCCAGAGACAAAAACACATTTATTGAATTTTTTGGCGTGAAGAAGGCTTGCTTAAACGTATTACTAAATCTTTGTTGTCCTCTGTTAGGTTACTATGCCCGCGTGCAGGGAATGAACCATCTCCTGGATGCCTTCCTCAGGAAAACAAAGTGTGACTGTCAGATAGTGAACCTGGGGGCAGGGCTGGACACCACTTTCTGGAGGCTAAAGGTATAGTCTAATAATCCCATTAAAGAAATGCATTAATCTTAGAGTACAATTCATGCTTGGTCTTGGTTTTTACTTGCATTGTCTTTCATTTGTCATTTGTATGTTTTTAGGATGAAAACCTCATGCCTAGAAAATACTTTGAAGTTGACTTTCCAATGATTGCTGCCAGGAAAATACACAACATAAAGTAAGACGTTCTACTTTTCCTTTTTAGAATAATTCATATACATCCGTTTTTGGTTTCATTTGTTTTGATGTCACTGTGGTCTCAGTAATGTCAGAAATTGACCTGTAGAGGGAAGCAGAGCCTGTCTATAAACACTTTTGGAAATGGTCTGTCCAGCTACACTTGTAGTGTGATAATCTGTTAATAAGAAACAGAATTTAGTGTGTAGTTATAATGTTGTGAACCTTCTCTTCAGGACAAAACCACCACTGTCAAAACCTCTCATTGAGACCCACTCCACAGACTCACTATTACTAGGTAATGACGTAAAAGACATTGGCTGATACAAATCAACATAATAATTGTATGTAGTTGTCTCCTATGGTAACATTTGATATTCACCTAGTCTTCATTTGTATTGTCTGTGTCTGTTTCAGATGGCCACAGTCTAGACTCAGACAGGTACTGCATCATCGGTGCTGACCTCAGGGACATCCCAGGCCTAGATGACAAACTGAAGAAGTTCCACCTCAACCCAGAGTCAGTGAAAATAACATTATATTGAATATGTTTGGCCTAGCATTCACCGGTGCACTATTTTTATTTAATTTTGTTGGACAGCTTTGCAAGAGTCTAGCCATTTGAGGTAGCAGTAGCCAACCATATCAGTGGATCACCAGTTTTGCTGTAGCTCTACAGTAGGATGTTTGGCATGCTATTGATGTCTTGGGCTGACAGTGTTCTTTCCCTGTACCTAACTCGTATTTATGGTCTTGGCCAGACGTGGCTGAGTGTTTGGCAGTCAGTTCCTGATGACAACAATCATACACTTGGGTGCTCTTGGATTTTCCATCTCCTTTGATCTCAGCCTATGAGACATAGTCACTGGCCCAGTGTCAACCAAGGGTTCTGTTTTTCTTAGAGCTTATTGTTTTAGTGCATGTATTAACGTCTTCCTGTGAGGTCTGGTCTACCAGCCAAGCCTCAATGACGTTAGAATACGTTTTTTTTTGTGGATTCAAGTGTCTTCTAAAATGTCTGCCGCTCGTGCCAAAGGCTTTGTGGATGTGGTGTTTTATGTCACAGATTCTGACATTCAAAGGAGGAATTAAGCAGATGCAAATAAATGTTGTCTATTTCACCTTTGTTACATGTAGGATGCATCCCAGACATAAAATGTATACCTTTTTTTACATGCAGAACTGATTAGGAATCCTCTGGCTTTTTTGGAACTTGGGGATGTTTTGTTCTCCTTCTTCTAGGTTGCCTACGTTGTTCCTGTCAGAGTGTGTGCTGGTCTACATGACTCCAGATCAGTCATCCAAGCTGGTGAACTGGGCCTCAGTCACCTTCCACACAGCCATGTTCGTCAACTATGAGCAGGTAAAGGATGAACAAGATCAGACTCTGAACTATGGCGAGGTAGACTGCCTCTGCTGATTCCATCTATATTGCTGCACGTCTAGGCTAATTGTTTCTCTCTCTCTTTCTAGGTGAACATGCTGGATCGTTTTGGCCAGGTGATGATTGAGAATCTGCAGCGTCGTCAGTGTAATCTGGCAGGAGTGGAGGTGTGTCAGTCACTGGAATCGCAGGTACAGCACCCTCAACCGTACAGCAACTTTACAACAACACTTTAAAACACCTTTGTATTAGATCAGAAGTGGCGTTACACAATAAGCTAAATAAATCTGAAGGCAGCAGTGATTATGGAGCACAGTTAGATGGAGGTTCACTTTGTGACGCAAGCACTGTGTATACATGCTGAGTGGGTGCCTTCCAGGCCTGCATAGAGCAACACTGTTATGATTAGAAGACCACAATTCTGTATTTACAGCAGCTGTGTCAGTCTCCAGGTCTCTGTCTGTGGAACCAAACTTAAGGTCCCAGGGCCGAAGACTTATGAGGTCACTTGGTCAAGAGTTTCACTTCCTTTTGAAAAAGTTTCACAGTCATTATGACTTAAATCCTTTGCTTGTAAATATTCCGTATTGAAACTTGATCAAATGTCACCCCAAACATATAGGTACTCAATCATGACAATTAAACAACAAATCCCAAGTGTTGATTTTGTGCAAGACATTTGTGCTTGCATTTGTAGAAAGAGCGCTTCCTAAAGACGGGCTGGGAGAATGCAGATGCTCTGGACATGATGACTGTGTACAGTGTTATACCTCAGGATGACGTGGCAAGGTAAGACACTTAAGTGTTAATGCTAGAGAAGCCAGTGTTTGGAGGATATATTGGCACGGGTGTTGTTAGTCGAGGGCCTGCAAACCGTGCCAATATATCCTCCAAACACTGGCTTCGAGGGCATTATCCCTTTTATATAACATATTCAAATAATGATATTTTCATTAAAAACTTTATTTTGATAAATTGATTCATGCAATTTCATCCTTCCACAAGAGTCACTTTTATAATGTTTACATATTTTGCATTACTCATCGTGTGTATATACTGTATTCTATTCTACTGTATTTTAATCTATGCCGCTCCTATTCATCCAAATAATTATATATTCTTAATTCCATTCCTTTAGATTTGTGTGTATTGTTGTGAAATTGTTAGATATTACTGCAGTGTTCGAGCTAGAAACAAGCATTTTGCTACAACCGCTAAAAATGTATGTGAACAATACAATTTAATTTTATTTATATAGTCCCGAAACAAATATAGGGTTGCTACCCAATCTGACTTGTTGTTCGTTCTATTGGTTCGGTTGCCAGAGACGCGACCCAGTCGTTCAGTCTTTTTGTTCTGCATCTACAGACACGACCCAGTCGTTCAGTCTTTTTGTTCTGCATCTACAGACACGACCCAGTCGTTCAGTCTTTTTGTTCTGCATCTACAGACACGACCCAGTCGTTCAGTCTTTTTGTTCTGCATCTACAGACACGACCCTGTCGTTCAGTCTTTTTGTTCTGTATCTACAGACACGACCCAGTCGTTCAGTCTTTTTGGTCTGTATCTACAGACACGACCCAGTCGTTCAGTCTTTTTGTTCTGTATCTACAGACACGACCCAGTCGTTCGTTCTAAATGTTCCATTGCTATACCTGCTGGCAACTTTCTTATCCCTTGCTTGCTATCTGGCTAACTTATTCTGTCTGCACTGTTTGATGTGACTAACAACAGTAGCTGCATTTGTTTAAGCTGTTTTCTAGTGACATTTATTTGGATACATCCATAACAATGAGCTAATGAGGCACGATTTTACCTGGCATAGAAAATGTGCTCTCTTGTTAGGACACTATTCAGAGGACACAGCTAACACAACTTCAAACTGAAGCAGGAAAGACTGCAAACTAGCTGCACTTTGTTTCGTATGTATGTATGTATGTATTATAAAAATGATGCCAGCTGATTAATGATTTAGACTGGCTAAGAAACACTGCCTGCCTCTCTTGTCCCGACCCCTACACATTCATTACTATGGGACAGTTGAAATCGAAATTTGAAAATTTCACAGAGACAGAAAGCAAGGTTTATACAAATCTCCGCTGTTGAAAACTAAATGTTAGTCTAAAAGAAATGAGATAGTCTAGATTTTTATAGTGGAGATCAAGTTTATAAATTGCCTGGCTGGGCTGATGAGTCGATTGCGCAGTCAGATGGAACAGAGTAAATAGGCATTTTAACGTCATAGATTAAGCCGATGGTAACTTGTGGAATAGACACCAGCTGGAATGCGCTTTTAACTAATCAGCATTCAGGATTAGACCCACCTGTTGTATAAAGTCTGTTCAATACATTAGGCATCATGTTATTTCTCTGTTGTCAGTTTCACATTGTTTAGCTCAAGTTTGTTTTGTTAAACTCTTTAGTTTCTCCATCTTTTTTTAATATAGAATAGAGCGTCTGGAATTTCTGGATGAGAAGGAACTTCTGCAGCAGCTCCTCCAACATTACAGTATCTGCTGGGCCACCAAGGACAAGCTCAAGCTAGGTACATATGGGTTAGAGTACTGCCACAAAGTTTATTTTTAAGTCTTTACATTTGGATACAGAACATTGTTTTTTAATTTAGATCGCTGTTCATTATAAGATCACCAATGACACTATCGTCTGCTTGTTCCAGGACTCTCACAAGTTGCTTTCTGAACCTGGACTGCACCGTCTGTCTTAAGCCTGTTTCTCTGTGCCATGATCAACACCACCATGTAAGGAAGAAGGAACCCGTTAACACCTTCACATCAGACTCCAGTCCTGTCTGTCTTTGCTTCAAATAAAGTGTGGGAAACTTTTGGCATCAGCAGAATTCTACTTAGTGCGTTTCCTTTGCATCCCATAAGTGCACCCACTGTCTCCCAGCATGTTTTTGTGAAAGGAAAGAGAAGTTTGTGCTGGAAGTGTGATATGAATGACAAGACATTGGAAAGGACTGTACCCCTAGACTTCATTTCATTGTTTCTAAATGTACCTTCAGACAACATTGAGCAGGTTTGCTGGATGTTGGAGAAAGTGCAAGCCAGGTACCAGTCAAGTTTTTAATGTGCCATTGTTTTGTGAACTAAAAAGTGTTTATGTATTCAGACTCTAAAAATGTATTGCCAAGACCGATAGTTTCTTACGAATAGAAATGTAAAGTTAATACATCGAATGCACTTAAAGATTTCTTTGATTCAATTAGGAAATTGCTGGATTTGCAGTAGCAATAGATACATTTGCATGTAACAAGGATTCTAGTCTGAAAATGCCACTCCTATTTCTTTCAATCAGAGCCAACTCATTTCAAGTCCTTGCAGGTGATACAACAGTACCAATGACATGACAATGCAGGTCTAGAGGTTGAATAAAGCTGTTAATGTGTTTGAAAACCTGACCTCCATTTCATTAACTATGGTCAACAGACTGTGCATTAGATACCATGAAAGTCAATCATTTCCACATGGATGACACATTGAATAGTTTGAGTCACCCTCTGAGATCCCTATGTCCTTCTGGTCAGATCCTGTGTTTTACAGAGAAACATTAACCCAATATGACCTTGTATACAGCGTGGTATGGATACAGATAGCAGCACTAGAGCACTGAAGACATAGTGATGTTAGAAGAGAGATGTTTATAACACAAATACAGTGTCTAGTTAGTCTGCACAGTCTTCACATTTTACTGCCTTAAAATTTAACCCCAAAAATGGATTAAATTACTTTTTTTCCCTCCCAATGTACTCAACCTATAAATTATAGAACATTTTCCAAATGACTTGTAAATAAATAGAAATTAGGGTGACATACAGTGGGGTTTGAACGTTTTTACACCCTTCATAGAGATGAGCAATAATCACTGCATAAAATAATTCAAATATTGAGCTTTATTGAATGCTCATAATATTGGGAAATTATTTGATACTAATATAATGGCTCAGCGAAAGAGATTTTGTTTAACAAGTTATACGTTTTTTTTTCTCAAAAAAGGTAGGGGTCAAAATTATTGACACCCCTAAAGAGTCTTATAAAGTAGTTAAAGTTCTGTATTTGGTCCCATATTCCTATCACACAATGACTACAAGCTTGTGACTCTACAAACCTGGATGCATTTGCAGTTAGTTTTGGTTTTTCAGCTTATTTTGTGCCCAATATAAATGTCATTTATTGTGTCACTTTTTTTATAAATAAGAATAGAATATGTTTCTAAACAAATACATTAATGTGGATGCTACCATGATTACGGATAATCCTGAAAAATCATGAATAATGATGAGTAAGAAAGAGGTCAAAGATCATATCCCCAAGACATGCTAAACTCTCACAATTACCAATAACGGGAGGTTAGCATGGGGGTATGATCTTTGAACTCTGAAACACAACCAAAACAAACTGCAAATGCATCCAACAAGCTTAGATTGTCACAAGTTTGTATTCATTGCATGCAACGAATATGGGACCAAATACATTATTTATAAGAATCTTTAGGGATGTCAATCATTTGAACCCCTACTTCTTCGGGAGAAAAAATATATTACTTGAGCAATTGTATTAGTATAACATAAGTTCACAAATTTGTTATCATACAATATCTCAGTATTTGAATTATTTTATCGAGTCATTATTGCTCATCTTTATCAAGGGTGTTAAACATTTTGGACCCCAATATATTCATTGTTTTTGTCAAAATTGCTCAAGCTCAGCAAATTTTGTTGGTCATTGAAGGACAGCAATATTAAAATCTTGTCTTTGATTTGCACACTGATTTATGTCAGGACAGAGACTGGAACATTCAGGAACACAACACCTATTGGAAAGCCATCTGGTGTGTCTTTGGCATTTAAATTTGTGTAATTGTCCCGCAAGAAAAAGAAATCAGAAGACTGAGGCAGGGTTTCTTCAAACGTTTTATCCGGGCTTTGCTCCTTTTATATTTATTTTGATCTTGACAAACTCCACAGTCCCTGCCGATGGCAAACACCCATAACATGATGCTGCCATCACAATAGAGGAATATGGTGCAATGGCATGTTGTACATGGTCCCTGATAAAAAAAAGAAAAATGACATATGACCCAAATCTAAGACTGAGGGCTACAAGCTAGGTATGTCAGGAAACAGAATCAAGCTGAGTAGGGATCTTGGTGCCTGGCACTAGGACAGGTGACTGGGCGCAGGCTGAGCCTGGGGGCTGCAAACTGGCAAAGGGCAGGGACTGCAGATCTAAAGGAGCAAATAACTCAGAACCCAGCGGGACAGGAGATAGAGGGCCTAGAACTAGGGCAGGAGGTTTAGCGCGTAGCTGACTGCTTGCTGACTGAGGCTGGAGGCAGCTGACCAACTAAGGGCAGAGACTGCAGACCTAGTGGGGAAGAGAACCTAAAGCCTGGCGGAGCAGCGGACTAGGGGCTGAGTAGAGCTGGAGACAGCGAAACTATTCTCTTAAGTGAGTGTGGAAGAGGTGAAAAGATTATTGTTGTGTGGAGCCATAACAGTTCTAACACCGTACCCAAACTGGCCGTGCTCGTGCGCCATCATGCGCAAATTGATTTTGTCCCCTCACACCAAACGTGATCACGACACGCAGGTTTAAATATCAAAACAAACTCTGAACCAATTATATTAATTTGGGGACAGGTCGAAAAGCATTAAACATTTATGGCAATTTAGCTAGCTAGCTTGCAGTTGCTAGCTAATTTCTCCTATTTAGCTAGCCTGCTGTTGCTAGCTAATTTGTCTTGGGATATAAATGTTGAGTTGTTATTTTACCTGAAATGCAAAAACGCAAAAGGTCCTCTACTCCGACAATTAATCCATTCATAAAACGGTCAACCGAATCGTTCTAGTTATCTCTCCTCCTTCCAGGATTTTTCTTCTTTGGACTTTATATGGCAATTGGCATCTAACTTTCATAGTTACCACGACGACCGACCGAACTCAGTTCATCTTTCAAATCACCCACGTCGGTATAACCAATGAGGAGATGGGAGAGGCAGGACCTCAGCGTCACAAATAGAACTGACTTCTATTTTAGCACTTGGCAACACTCGTTGGCACAACATGAGCGGTGTGGTCAGCGTGTAACAGTCAGTTTCTTAACAGGTGCATGTTTATCAATAATTGGAAGAAGCAATTTCATAAATTCATCAAGTGCATCTAAATCTTACGCTGTTACTCCTCGCAGTTTCAGCCAAGCAGGTCACATGGAAGATTGAAAACAACAAACAGCAGGGATCTAGACAGCCACAAGCCCGGGACAAAATCCGCAGTCCCAGCCACAATCGCTAACTGCGTCGCGGGCTGCGTTCAAACCCTCAAGAAAACCCTGCTAGCTTGATATGCAACTAGCTAGCAGGTAGGCTAGCTGCAACACCAAATAGCTCCTCAGACCTGTCCTTGGTCGTCAGTACATGTCATGGAAAGAGTATTATGTAATGTTTTGTACACTCAGTGTATTTGTATATTTATTACATTGGAGCAGCGCACAGAGCGAGCAAAGTTGACACATTGTATAATTTTATAGCCTGTTATAAACATGGGCCCAGGCCAGTCTGAGTAGACTGCAAGTTCGCTGTCACACTGTCTCTGAGGTACAGATGGGAAATTGAGCACAGCTTCGCGACAGGCATGCTTGCAGCTTTACAGCAGAGAAAACGGCTCGTCTCTAGCCGAAACGGTTCAAAATACACTACAAAAGGCACATAAGTATATGGACACCTGCTTGTCGAACGTCTCATTCCAAAATCATGGGCATTAATATGGAGTAGGACCGCTTTTGCTGCTACAACAGCCTCCACTCTTCTGGGAAGGCTTTCCACTAGATGTTGGAACATTGCTGCGGGGACTTGCTTCTGTTCAGCCACAAGAGCATTTGTGAGGTCGGGCACTGATGTTGGGCGATTAGGCCTGGCTCGCAGTCGGCGTTCCAATTCATCCCAAAGGTGTTTGATGGGGTTGAGGTCAGGGCTCTGTGCAGTCCAGTCAAGTTCTTCCACACCGATCTCAACAAACCATTTGACATGCAGATCATTATGCATGTATATTCCTTCCTCCATCCAAATCACAGGTAGGCATTTGCAAATATGAGCAAATCAGCCATTCTATGCTGCCCATACCATAACTATCAGCAAACCACTCGCCCTCACAACGCCATACACGTGGTCTGTGGTTGTGAGGCCGATTAGACGTACAGCCAAATTCTCTCAAACGACATTGGAGGCGGCTTATCGTAGAGAAATTAGCATTAAGTTATCTGGCAACAGCTCTGGTGGACATTCAAATCAAGTTTGATTTGTTACATGCGCCGAATACAACAGGTGTAGACCTTTCCGTGAAATGCTTACTTACAAGCCCTTAACCAACAATGCAGTCATCATGCCGATTGCACACTCCCTCAAAATGTAAGACATCTGTGGCATTGTGTTGTGACAAAATTGCACATTTTAGAGTGGCCTTTCATTGTCCCCAGCACAAGGTGCACCCGTGTAATGATCATGCTGTTTAATCAGCTTCTTGATTTGCCACATCTGTCAGGTGGATTGATTATCTTGGCAAAGGAGAAATGCTCACTAAGAGGGATGTAAACAAATTTGTGCACAACATTTTTGAGAAATATGGAAACATACTGGGATCTTTTATTTCAACTCATGAAACATGGGAACAACACTTTACATGTTGCATTTATATTTTTGTTTAGTGTAGTTAAGAAATCATAATTTAGGGTCTATTAATCCTTTGGAGCACAATTTGTATAAAAAAAAATGTTTTTCATTACCTAAAAAAAAAAAAAACGATATAAAATCGGCAGATACTGTACCACACATATCTCAATCACACAGAGATGGGTGGCCAACAGCAGACCACCAGCCTTGTCTGAGTGTAGCCTTCAGTAGCCGGTAGGCAACACATCCACCATGCTGACCATAAAAACAGGGGCCCTCGGGGGTGTGTGCTTAGTCCCCATCTGTACTCCCTGTTCACCCACGACTGTGTGGCCATGCACGACTCCAACACCAAGTTTGCTGACGACAGGACAGATTCATAAGGGAAGCATCAAAGGGGAGAGGGAAGGAGGTGAAACATAAGGGATTTATTGTTTTGTTTGTTATGTCTTGTGAATACATGACCACTAAGCCTGAGGATTTAATCAAAACTGGCTTCATTGTAGCTATTTATGTAGTGTATCAACACCTTACATAATGTATTGAGTTAATATGAAACAAAAAAAATACATCAAGACCCATCACAATATCACATGTTGTGGATAGTACTTAAGATATTAATACATTAACATGTGTGACATGGAATGTCAATGGAATTGTGCAGCCAGCAAGAATTAAGGTATTTTTTTTATATATATATATATATATAGAATAACGCCAACATCTGTTTTTGACAAAAGAAAACACCTATCAGCAATATAAAGTGAAAGGCTTGGGATGGGTTGACATTCTCCCTCCACCTACTCCTCAAGTATCAAATCTCATTGATGAAACAAAGTCCCATTTAAATCTACAGAAATTATTACGGACCCAAAATTGACCTTTTATAATGGTAAAAGGAGACCTGGCTCAAGAAAAAGTTACTTTACTGAATAGCTATTGCCCAAATGAAGATGACCCAAAGTTCATTAATGACCTTATACTCAAACTCTTAATGTAACCGGAACATTATATGGGGGGGGGGATTTTCTAACTGTGTGCGGGATGCAATTCTAGACATCATCAACTAAACTATATCATCTTCTTAACATGGCTCAGGTCTTAAACCCCAACATCAGAGATGGGTCTATGTGAACTGTGGAGATATAAAACATCCAACTGAAAGAGAATACTCCTATTACGCTCATGTCCACAACTCATATTCAAGAATTTACTTTTTCATTGTAAACTTTTCTTTAAATTGACTGTTTAATGTAAACACCAACCTAGAATAATTTTGTTTTACTCTTCACATAAGACCAATAGAAAATGTGAAATACTATTAAAGAAAATCCACAACTTAGAAATAAAACAGATAGAAACATTGACACCATTCAACAGTTGAACACTTTGAAACTTGAATATAACATAATAAACCCCTCTGCAAAGATTGCTGCCCTGAAATCCAAAGAACAATATATTTAGCAAGGTGAAAGTGCCAGGAAAATTCTTAATTGGAAAATTAAGAAAGAGGAACGTACCATCTACAGCATTAAAACCCCAGATTTTATAACAATGGATCCTCCTGAAATTAACTTAGTCTTTAAACATTTAATCAAACTGTATCAATCCAAAAACAAAAGTTCAAAGAGATAGAGAATTTCCTTAATAAAGGCCAATTATAAGTGAACCAAAGAAAATGTATATGATAGAAACATTTCCCTAGGTGACCTGGTGGAGGCCATTAAATCTACAAAATGGGAAATGTTGTGGTAATGATGGATTCCCAGTGGAATTTGATGACACTTTCGTCCCAAATTTCTAAAGCCTAAGTTACTAATGCTCAGACGCTCTAACGAAAAATGCACTTCCCCAATCTCTATGTTTGGCTACAATAACCCTACTTAAAAATAAAGATAAGGATCCATTGTCATGTGGTTCTTTCTGCCCAGTAACACTTTTGAATGTGGATTACAAAATCAATGCTATTGGCTTTTCACATAGAAATAGTAATACAAATGTTGATTCACTTAGATCAAACAGGCTTCATACAGAATAGGATGTCTTCAGACAATCTCTGCCGTTTTTTTCAATAGAATCCATCTTACCAGGAATTTGAAATGTTCCAAAAGTGGCAGAATCATTAGATGCTGAAAAAGCGTTCGATAGGGTGGAATGGGCATATGTGACCCGTTTCAGGAAGCTAGGCGTATGTCTCACGCCACTACTTCACAGGAGAGGCATTTGAACGGATAAAAAAAATAATAATGAATCAAAATGCATTTAGGCAGAAATGCCTTCTGGAACATGTGAACTTTCATGTGCCTTAAAACAAACTTGGATGCTATCTGTAAATACGAATAACAATTTTAGGAGATGGAGAAAATTCTGCCATTTGTTTGCAAATATGCAGAGGGAGTCGAAAAGAGAACACGGTCTGGTCTCTTGTATAAAACCTGTCTCCAGATGACATCTTCAAACTAAGGACAACCATGGCAACCGTGACAGAGAGAAACTTTCATCCATGTAATACGGGGAAGAGTCTAGCTAGCTGCATTCAGATATTACACATTTTTAATTTAGTCAGAAAGTCGTTTTCAGGTAACGCGTACTGTTAGCTACTGTAGCTAGCTAACGTTACATGTATGATCTGTATCTCAGAGCCATTTGTATTGCGAGTTATAGCCTAATGTTAGCTAGCTAGCTAACATTGAACCTGGATGCAGGACAGTAACGTTAGGAGTTGGGAATATGGTTTATTGTTTAGCTAGTTATCCAGCTAGCTACATGTCTAAACAAAATACGCCACTATGCAAGTAACCATTGCCCTGTACCATTTACACCTTCTGTAGCACTCACACCTTCTGTAGCACTCACAACCGCAAGCTATTTTCTGTAATTGGCTCGCCATGAACTTATGATAAATAATGATCTTGTTGTGAGTTTATTTTCCTGTAACAATTAATACAAATGAGCAAAAGTGAAGACTTCAGCTATATGATATGGTCATTATTTGAACTGGCTAGTCAGCTAACAAGCTAGAAACTAACCAAAACTCTCTTTAGAAAGTTGCTTTTAGTTGCTGTTTTTCTAGATTGACATAATACATTCATTTTAAAACAGGTGGGTTTATTGGTGTTAAAATACACCAGTTACGCTATTTTGGACCACCAGGCTGTTGATGTCATGCAGCCTGTAATTTTTGTGTTAATGCTTTTTCATAACGACAACAATATAATGTTCAGGTTACTGTGACAACTATCAAGTATGATGTAGCATTTTTTTAGCTCCGAGTCTCTACTTTTATCCAATGTAAAAACAACAAAAAAAGAAATCTTTCTATATAAAAGACTGCTTTCGAGCTGGTCGGTCACTTATTTGGTGACAGTCATAAAAAGTTCTCTATAAAGAACAAATCGACAAATCTTTGAACCATTTAAGTTATCAAGAGGGACAAGACAGCGATGCCCTTTGTCCAGTTATTTATTTGCTTTAGCCACGGAACCCCTAGCCTCAATAAATAATAACTCATGGCTCAAACCGGGGAATAGAGATTGGTGTAGAACATGCGATATTGTATCCAGATTACATTTTACTGTATTTATCTGAACATTCTGTCATTTATTTTGCAACTGGACATACAGTTTATGGTGCTGTATCAGGATTCAAAGTGACTTGGGAGACAATTAGAAATGGCAGTACAAAAAAAAAAATGCATGAAATGAAATGTATGCACTCACTACTGTAAGTCGCTCTGGATAAGAGCGTCTGCTAAATGACTAAAATGTAAAATGCTATTATTTCAGTTATTACTCTTCAAGCTTATATAGTAGATTTCAGTGGAAATTGACAGACAAAATACCTGGGTGTATTAATACCTAGCAATTTGGAAGAGGCCTATAAAATCAACTACTCTCATTTACTACACTGAACAAAAATCTAAAACACAACATGCAACAATTCAAAAGATTTTACGTTGTTACAGTTCATAAGGACATTTAAATGTGGCCCTAATCTATGGATTGCACACTACTTTATTACAGATACCTTAAAAAAAAGGTAGGGGCGTGGATCAGAAAACCAGTCAATTTCTGGTGTGACCACCATTTGCCTCATGCAGCGCAAAAATCTCCTTCGCATAGAGTTATAGCTGTTGATTGTTCCCCGTGGAATGTTGTCCCACTCCTCTCCAATGCCTGTGCGAAGTTGCATGATATTGTCGGGAACACGCTGTCGTACACGTCGATCCAGAACATCCCAAAAATGTTCAATGGGTGACATGTCTGGGGAGTATGCAGGTCATTGTGTTGTATGACAAAATTGCACATTTGAGTGGTCTTTTATTGTCCCCAGCAGAAGGTGCACCTGTGTAAGGATCATGCTTCTTGATATGCCACACCTGCCAGGTGGATGGATTATCTTGGCAAAGGAGAAATGCCCACTAGCAGGGATGTAAACAAATTTGTACACAACATTTTAGAGAAATTAGCTTTTTGTGAGTATAGAACATTTCTGGTATCTTTATTTCAGCTCATGAAAGATGGGACCAACACTTTACATGTTACATTTAGGTTCAGTATAGATAAGATTGAATCCAATGTTCAGAAATTGAGAAATCTCCCTATTTCTATGTTAAGTAGGGTCAATATGATCAAAATTAATATATTACCAAGGTTGATGTATATATTCCAAGCCTTACCAGTTTAAATTCCATCGAACTTCTTTAAGAGAATAAAAGTCCTACTCTCCAAACTTCATCCATTTAAGAATGAAGGAGGCCACTGTGTTCTTTGGGACCTTCAATGCTGCAGAAATGTTTTGGTATCCTTCTTCAGATCTGTGCCTGGACACAATCCTGTCTCTGAGCTCTACAGACAATTCCTACAACATCATGGCTTGGTTTTTGCTCTGACATGCACTGTCAACTGTGGGACCTTATATAGACAGGTGTGTGCCTTTCCAAATCATGTCCAATCAATTGAATTTACCACAGGTGGACTCCAATCAAGTTGTAGAAACATCTCAAGGATGATCTATGGAAACAGGATGCACCTGAGCTCAATTTTGAGTCTCATAGCAAAGGGTCTGCATACTTGTGTAAATAAGGTATTTTATTTTTTTATTTTTAATACATTGGCAAAAAATTCAAAAAATCTGTTTTTACTTCGTCATTATGGGGTATTTGTGTGTATATTGATGAGAATAAAAAAAAAACTATTTTAGACAAACGTGAAAAAAGTCAATGGGTCTGAATTCTTTCCGAATGCACTGTATACATATTTTATAAAATATGTGTAAAAAAAAAAATCATTGCTGCGGGACTTGCTTCCATTCAGCCACAAGAGCATTAGTGAGGTTGGGTACTGATGTTGGGAAATTAGACCTGGCTTTCAGTCGGCGTTCCAATTCATTCCAAAGGTGGTCAATGGGGTTGAGGTCAGGGCTCTAGAATGTCATTGTATGCTGTATCGTTAAGATTTCCCTTCACTGGAACTAAGGGGCCTAACCATGAAAAACAGCCCCAGACCATTATTCCTCCTCCACCAAACTTTATAGTTGGCACTATGCATTGAGGCAGGTAGCATTCTCCTGGCATCCGCCAAACACACATTTGTCCGTCGGACTGCCAGATGGTAAAGCGTAATTCCTCCCTCCAGAGAACGCGTTTCCGCTGCTCCAGAGTCTGAACAACAGTTAGGCTGCACCCCGCCACCAGCCTAAGAATGATCCCCATGGCAATGTGCTGGAGAGGTTAAATTAATACTCTATCCGGTTTCTACAATAGAGGGGCTGTTGCTGGCCTTTTCACCACTCAATCAGTTTGGAGAGGAGGTGGAGTTTGTCATGTTAGCAACAGTTGGCAGCTCAGGGCTCACAACATAATGGATGTTGGACACAGATGAAATGATAGGACTTGTGCACAACTGAATACTTATAGTAGAATACTGTTGCTGTCTGGTTTCATAGCCATGGGAAAATGTTGTGGGGTGATGTGATTTCTTTCGTTGACGAGGGTCTGCTAATACAGGACTAGAACAAGCCCAGTGCACTACTTTTGTATACTTGTACTCACACACTCCCACAGGTCTGCTTTCCGCATCACACATACACTCTCCTGATTCAATGTTAGTTAAATACAGTGAGGAAATGATTAGTATTCCAGCAGTCCTGTCTGTTCACCCTGAGCCAGTGGCACAGCGCTGAAGGTACGTTAAGGGGATACTCTGAGCACTCAGGATACGGTTACACTCAAATAAACACGCCAGGACTATCTGGGTACGGCAACTTGGATGCCTCTCTATGCTAACTACACTGCCATTCAAAAGATGCCAATTGGAAAGAAGTACAGAGTAGCTTAGCCTTGCAGATATTTTCTAGAATTAGAGCTATGAACATTGTTTCTCCCCATAGAATTAGAGTTTGTAGAACGGATGGACATTCCAATTCAAAGCTATGTTCCATTCCACAATCCACATGTGGCATTCTAGGTGACTTTTGATCCTTAGACCAGAGCAGAGCAAGATTCCCCAGTCTGAGATGTTATCTTGGCTGTGTCTCAAAACTCTTCAATTGCTTCCTTTCCTAGTCACCTTTTCTCCATCAGCACTGAAAGGACTGGATAGGTTTCCAACTTGTTCTTTCACCTATCATTATGTTCTGTCAGATCAGAGATCATGGCAGTAGGAACATGAAGCTAGTTAAAACTATTAGAGCCACAACCGTTGCTTGTTGTGCAGTGTGTGTCATCTCTGGTCATGTGTTCACTCAGAGAAGCCAAGGAGACCTTCCGTACCATTCCGTGCTGGGCTCACCCCTAGCTCATAGCTAAAAGTTATATTCATACTCCCACGCAGCACCCCTCACACTACAGCCCCACATAATGATAACAGGCCAGCGCCCAGTTTCCCGATAGAGATAGAATTTAGGCTTATGAGTGTTTCAACAATGTATCTTTCCTACAATGGGCGAAGATGTAACATGCGTTTCCCAAAACGCCATGCAGAGAGAAAGGTAGCTAAGTGCGTCGTTAGAGAATATGTCGGTACTGATAGGATCGAAAGAAAGGGAGTTCTGCTCTCGGATCAGCGTTCTCAATTCAAATCTTTCCTTAACATTATAATTATTACACAATACTGATCAGCTTCTGGAGAGATATTATCACCTATGGCTGCAAATATTGAGGCGGCTTATTCTAATGGTTACCCAATAAAAATTCCCTGAATCACAGATTTGGCACATCATTGCGGACATGTAAGGCTACACATCATGAAATATATTGAGACAAATTAGACAGTGGCCTGCAAGTAGCAAAATAAAACTCAATTGATTGAATATTAAATGTATTTCAATATGATTCAAATAGGCCTGTAGCCTACTGTTTATATTTGAATGTAGTCATCTCAGTTTGCAGTATCTTTGTATACATTGCTTGTTTATACCATTGCAAAGACATTGGCAACGTTGTATTTGTGGTCAACTTTGTTCTGAAGTTATCAGCGGTCAGAGAGACGAATAACTCATGTGATTCTATGTTTAGAGGAGATCTTGTGTATGAAGTGACGCTGGAGAGCAAAATAAAGCATCTGACGACACACTTTGCTGTTCTACAAGTGGTCTGAGGCAGGCGGTAGATTACGAGTGGTCTGAGGCAGGCAGTAGATTACGGGTGGTCTGAGGCAGGCGGTAGATTACGAGTGGTCTGAGGCAGGCGGTAGATTACGAGTGGTCTGAGGCAGGCTGTAGATTACGAGTGGTCTGAGGCAGGCGGTAGATTACGAGTGGTCTGAGGCAGGCGGTAGATTACGAGTGGTCTGAGGCAGGCGGTAGATTACGGGTGGTCTGAGGCAGGCGGTAGATTACGAGTGGTCTGAGGCAGGCGGTAGATTACGAGTGGTCTGAGGCAGGCGGTAGATTACGAGTGGTCTGAGGCATTAGATTACGAGTGGTCTGAGGCAGGCGGTAGATTACGAGTGGTCTGAGGCAGGCGGTAGATTACGAGTGGTCTGAGGCGTTAGATTACGAGTGGTCTGAGGCAGGCGGTAGATTACGAGTGGTCTGAGGCGTTAGATTACGAGTGGTCTGAGGCAGGCGGTAGATTACGAGTGGTCTGAGGCAGGCGGTAGATTACGAGTGGTCTGAGGCAGGCGGTAGATTACGAGTGGTCTGAGGCATTAGATTACGAGTGGTCTGAGGCAGGCGGTAGATTACGAGTGGTCTGAGGCGTTAGATTACGAGTGGTCTGAGGCAGGCGGTAGATTACGAGTGGTCTGAGGCAGGCGGTAGATTACGAGTGGTCTGAGGCGTTAGATTACGAGTGGTCTGAGGCAGGCGGTAGATTACGAGTGGTCTGAGGCGTTAGATTACGAGTGGTCTGAGGCAGGCGGTAGATTACGAGTGGTCTGAGGCAGGCGTTAGATTAAGAGCGTTTTCAAGTGCAACATTAATAACGATGGTTTTGGGAAACCACTCAGATATTAAACGATGCTCCTACAAAGCTTCTAACGATGAATTTAGCCTTAAAATGCTTTTGGAAAACCTGGCCCTGGCCAGACAACAACACTGGCTGTGTATTCTACTAGCTACTGTCTGCAAGGGAGGCAGGCCTCTCCTTTTCAAGGATACTGTTACAGGGAGGTTCTATATCTCTCTCCATGGATAAAAGCCTATGGAATTAGTGATCCATTGCCAAGATAATCCCAAAGATTACACTTATTCAAAGGGCTGCTCTCTCAAGGGTAGTTCCATTACTGGTGAGTAGGCCAGGGGCCCTAGACTATGGTTGAGAGTGAGAAGAGACATTGAGGCACTATCATGTCATACTTATCTCAGGCATTAGACACTATCTTGTTTAATGCATTAAATCTTGCTGACTGTGTGTAATTTTGCGTCCCAAATGCAACTCTACACTGTTTAAATCGGCAGTTTCAGTTTTAGTCTGAGTGAAAGTGGAATGGAAGCGTGACTCCATTATTTTATTGTGTGAAGTGTCCCCTCCATAAGTACTAGAGGTGAAACAATCTGGATCAATCTGGTGTTGGAAACTTCTGGCATCAGCAGAATTCTACTTAATGTGTTTCCTTTGCATTGCATAAGTGCACCCACTGTCTCCCAGCATGTTTTTGTGAAAGGAAAGGGAAGTTTGTGCTGGAAGTGTGATATGAATAATAAGACATTGGAAAGGAAGAAATCCCTAGCCTTCATTTCATTGAATCCATTTGTCTGAAATGGCACGGCCTGTTTCTAATGTACCTTCAGACAGCATTGAGCAGGTTTGCTGGATGTCGGAGAAAAGTAAAAGCTGGAAACCGGTCAAGTTTTTAAATGTGCCATTGTGTTGTGAACTAAAAAGTGTTTCTATGTATTAAGAATTTAGAAATCAAATCAAATCAAATGTTATTGGTCACATACACATGGTTAGCAGATGTTAATGCGAGTGTAGCGAAATGCTTGTGCTTCTATTTCCGACAGTGCAGTAACATCTAACAAGTAATCTACCAATTCCCCAACAACTACCTAATGCACACAAATCTAAAGGGATGGAATAAGAATATGTACATATAAATATATGGATGAGCGATGGCCGAGCGGCATAGGCAAGATGCAATAGAGGGTATAAGATACAGTATATACATATGAGATGAGTAATGAAAGATATGCAAACATTATTTAAGTGGCATTATTTAAAGTGACTTCTGATCCATTTATTAAAGTGGCTAATGATTTGAGTCTGTATGTAGGCAGCAGCCTCTCTGACTTAGTGATTGCTGTGCGATAGAAGCTGTTTTCAGTCTTTCGGTCCCAGCTTTGATGCACCTGTACTGACCTCGCCTTCTGGATGGTAGCGGGGTGAACAGGTAGTGGCTCGGGTGGTTGTTGTCCTTGATGATCTTTTTGGCCTTCCTGTGACATTGGGTGGTGTAGGTGTCCAGGAGGGCAGGTAGTTTGCCACCAGTGATGCATTTGGCAGACTGCACCACCCTCTGGCGAGCCCTGCAGTTGAGGGTGATGCAGTTGCCGTACCAGGCAGTGATACATCCTGGAAGGATGCTCTCAATTGTGCATCTGTAAAAGTTTGTCAGGGTTTTAGGTGACACGCTAAATTTCTTCAGCCTCCTGAGGTTGAAGAGGCGCTGTCTGTGTGGGGGAACCATTTCAGTTTGTCTGTGATGTGTATGCCAAGGAACTTAAAACTTTCCACCTTCTCCACTACTGTTCCGTCGATGTGGATAGGGGGGTGCTCCCTCTGCTGTTTCCTGAAGTCTCTTTTGTTTTGTTGACATTGAGTGAGAGGTTATTTTCCTGACACCACACTCCGAGTGCCCTCACCTGCTCCCTGTAGGCTGTCTCGTCATTGTTGGTAATCAAGCCCACTACTGTTGTGTAATCTGCAAACTTTAAGATTGAGTTGGAGGCATGCATGGCCACGCAGTCATGGGTGAACAAGGAGTACACAAGGGGTCTGACCATGCACTCTTGTGGGGCCCCAGTGTTGAGGATCAGCGAAGTGGAGATGTTGTTTCCTACCTTCACCACCTGGGGGTGGCCCGTTAGAAAGTCCAGGACCCAATTGCACAGGGCAGGGTTGAGACCCAGGGCCTCAAGCTTAATGATGAGCTTGGAGGGTACTATGGTGTTGAATGTTGATCTGTAGTCAATGAACAGCATTCATACATAGGTATTCCTCTTGTCCAGATGGGATAGGGCAGTGTGCAGTGTGATGGCGATTGCATCGTCTGTGGACCTGTTGCAGCGGTATGCAAACTGAAGTGGGTCTAGGGTGGCAGGTAAGGTAGAGGTGATATGATCCTTGACTAGTCTATCAGACAGCCAGCTGGTCTGTGCGTGCTCTGAGGACGCGGCTAGGGATGCCGTCTGGACCAGCAGCCTTGCGAGGGTTAACAAGTTTAAATGTCTTACTCACGTCAGCCACGGAGAAGGAGAGGGGGGGCCTGCAGGGCTTGGTAGCCTCGTCGGTGGCACTGTATTATTCTCAAAGTGGGCAAAGAAGGTGTTTAGTTGTCTGGAAGCAAGACGTCGGTGTCCGTGACGTGGCTGGTTTTCTTTTTGTAGTCCGTAATTGCCTGTAGACCCTGCCAAATATGTCTTGTGTCTGAGCCATTGAATTGCGACTCCACTTTTTCCCTTTACCAACATTTCACTTGTTTGATTGTCTTGCGGAGGGAACAACTACAGTTTATATTCGGCCATATTCCCAGTCATCTTTCCATGGTTAAATGCGGTGGTTTGCGCTTTCAGTCATCTATCCACGGTTTCTGGTTAGGGTAGGTTTTATAGTCACAGTGGGTACAACACCTCCAATGCACTTCCTTATAAACTCACTCACAGAGTCAGCGTATAAATCGATGTTATTCTCTGAGGCTGCCCGGATTATTTCCCAATCCACGTAATCAAAACAATCTTAAAGCGTGGATTCCAATTGGTCAGACCAGCATTGAATGGTTCTAGTCACGGGTACATCCTGTTTGAGTTTCTGTCTATAGAACTGTAGGAGAAAAATGAAGTCGTGGTCGGATTTGCCGAAGGGAGGGCGGGGGAGAGCCTTGTATACATCGCGAAAGTTAGAGTAGCAGTGGTCCAGTGTATTGCCCGCGCGAGTGCTGCAATCAATATGCTGATAGAATTTAGGTAGCCTTGTTCACAAATTTGCTTTGTTAAAAGAATGCAGCCTCAGGACATATGGTTGCCAGTTTACTTATAGTTCAGTGAAGTTCCTTGAGGGCCGTCGTGGTATCTGCTTGAGGGGGGATATACACAGCTGTGATAATAACTGACGAGAATTCTCTTGGGAGATAATATGGATGGCATTTGATTGTAAGGAATTATAGGTCAGGTGAACAGAAGGACTTGAGTTCTTGTATGTTGTTATGATTACACCCTGAGTGGATAATCATGAAGCATACACCCCCGTCCTTCTTCTTCCCAGAGAGATGTTTATTTCTGTCGGCGCGACGCATGAAGAAACCCGGTGGCTGTACCGACTCCGACAACATATCCAGAGAGAGCCATGTTTCTGTGAAAAAGAGAATGTTACAACCTCTGATGTCTCTCTGGAAGGCAACCCTTGCCCTAATTTTGTCCACCTTGTTGTCTAGGGACTGGATATTGACGAGTAATATACTCGGAAGCAGTGGGTGGTGGGCAAACCTTCGAAGTCTGACCAGGAGGCCACTCCGACTACCTCTTCTGCGGCAATGTTGTTTTGGGTCGGCCTCTGGGATTAGATCCATTGTCCTGGGTGGAGGTCCGAACAGAGGATCCGCTTCGGGAAAGTCGTATTCCTGGTCGTAATGTTGGTAAGTTGACGTCGCTCTTATATCAAATAGTTCTTTCCGGCTGTATGTAATAACACTTAAGATTTCCTGGGGTAACAATGTAAGAAATAATACATAAAAAAACAAATACTGCATAGTTTCCTAAGGACTCGAAGCGAGGCGACCACCTCTTTCGGCGCCATCCTGTATTGCCAATACCGCTATTTTCTTATGAATAGAAATGAAAAGTGAATACATCGAATGCACTTAAAGATTTATTTGATTCAATTAGGAAATTGCTGGATTTGCAATAGAAAAAGATACATTAGCATGTAACAAGTATTCTAGTCTGAAAGAAATAGGGGGGGGGGGCATTTTCAATCAGAGCAAACTAATTTCAAGTTCTTGCAGGTGATACAACATTACCAATGACACCACAATGCAGGTATATAGAGGTTGAAAAAAGCTGTTAATATTTGTTTTTGAAAACCTGACCTCCATCATTTCATTAATAACTATGGTCAACAGACTGTACATGAGATACCATGAAAGTCAATGTTTATTTATTTATTTATTTCACCTTTATTTAACCAGGTAGGCAAGTTGAGAACAAGTTCTCATTTACAATTGCGACCTGGCCAAGATAAAGCAAAGCAGTTCGACAACATACAAAAACACAGAGTTACACATGGAGTAAAACAACATACAATCAATGATGCAGTAGAAAAAATAATAATAATAATAATTAAAAAAAATAATAAAAAAATAAGACTATATACAATGTGAGCAAATGATGTGAGATAAGGGAGGTAAAGGCAAAAAAATGCCATGGTGGCAAAGTAAATAAAGTATAGCAAGAAAAACACTGGAATGGTAGATTTGTAGTTTGAAGAAAGTTCAAAGATAAAATATAAATAATATGTAATATTATATATGTAATATGTAATATTCCACATGGAAGACACATTGAATAGTTTGAGTCACCCTCTGAGATCCCTATGTCCTTCTGGTCAGATCCTGTGTTTTACAGAGAAACATTAACCCAATATGACCTTGTATACAGTGTGGTAGAGATACAGATAGCAGCACTAGAACACTGAAGACATAGTGATGTTAGAAGAGAGATGTTTATAACACAAATACAGTGTCTAGTTAAAGTCTACACACCCCTTGCACAGTCTTCACATTTTACTGCCTTAAAATGTAACCCCAAAAATTGATTAAATTACTTTTTTCCCCCTCCCTATGTACTCAACCTACAAATTATAGAACATTTTCCAAATGACTTGTAAATAAATAGAAATTAGGGTGACATACAGTGGGGTTTAAATGTTTTTACACCCTTCATAGAGATGAGCAATAATCACTGCATAAAATAATTCAAATATTGAGCTTTATTGAATGCTCATAATATTGGGAAATTATTTTATAGTAATATAATTGCTCAGAGAAAGATATAATTAAAATATAATTATTTTCCTCAAAAAGGTAGGGGTCAAAATTATTGACACCCCTAAAGATTCTTATAAATAAAGAAGTTAAAGTTCAGTATTTGGTCCCATATTCCTATCGCACAACAACTACAAGCTTGTGACTCTACAAACCTGGATGCATTTGCAGTTAGTTTTGGTTGTTTTTCATCTTATTTTGTGCCCAATATAAATGGTAAATCATGTATTGTGTCATATTTTTGTCACTTTTTTTTATAAATAATAATATATGATTCTAAACACTTCTACATTCATGTGGATGCTAACATGATTATGGATATTAATGAAAGAATCGTGAAGAGAGAATGAGTAAGAAAGTTACAGAGGTCAAAGATCATATCCCCTAGATATGCTAACCTCTCACATTTACCAATAACAGCGGAGGTTAGCACGGGAGTATGATTTTTGAACTCTGAAACACAACCAAAACGAACTGCAAATGCATCCAAAAAGTTTATAGAGTTACAAGCTTGATGTATTCATTCATTGTATGCTAGGAATATGGGACCAAATGCTTTATTTATAAGAGCCCTACATCTTTGGGAGCAAAAATATATTACTTGATCAGCAACATCTCTTTCACATGCTGATGCTCCAGATAATCAACTAGTCTAAAGAAGGCCAGTTTTATTGCTTCTTTAATCAGAACAACAGTTTTCAGCTGTGCTAACATAATTGCAAAAGGGTTTTCTAATGATCAATTAGCCTTTTATAGCTAACACAACGTGCCATTGGAACACAGGAGTGATGGTTGCTGATAATGGGCCTCTGTACACCTATGTAGATATTCCATTAAAAATCAGCCGTTTCCAGCTACAATAGTCATTTACAACATTAACAATGTCTACACTGTATTTCTGATCAACTTGATGTCATTTTAATGGACAAACATTTAGTGTGCATACATTTAAAAACATTAACATGTACTATTCGTGTGTGTTTGCATCTATCAGTTACACATACATGTCAGTACATACACCCAAAAAAGTAGGTCACATGGGGGAGAGGCGTTGTGCCGTGAGGTGTTTCTTTATTCGTTTTTTGATAGCAGGTTTACTGTTCACTTGCGCTATATGAGATGGAAGGGAGTTCCAGGCAATCATTACTCTGTATAATACTGTAAATGTCCTTGAATTTGTGCTGGACCTGCGGATTGTGAAAAGACCTCTGGTGGCATGTCTGGTGGGGTAAGTGTGTGTGTCAGTGCTGTGTAAGTTGACTACGCAAACAATTTTGATTATCCAACACATTAATGTTTCTCTGCAGCTTAACTAGGTCCTTCTTTGCAGCACTTGACCATATGACTGGACAATAATCAAGATAAAATACAACTATAATGTTTCCTAAAATCTTTCATCTGCATTAAGTCAAGTACTATTTTTCTACCACCACGGGTCCTCCTCATTCCCACCTATCATCTCCCTTGGCTACTCTGGGTCCGCTATTCTACACGGTGCAACGCGGACTGTGAAGAGACATATGCAGGCATGCACACTTGTGGTGCGCGGGTCAGCTGTTTGTTCACCCGCCCCCCGCAATTGCTAATAACTCATCAGCAACCGCTCGACTTTATGTGATAAAGTGAAAATCTGAGGCCGAACGCGTTAATATAGAAAATGAGCTGTACACTTCGAAAAAAATGTTATTTGGGGTTCTATATAAAACCTTTTGGTTCATTGGACAAGATTAAATAACTCTTTATAAAACAAGGTTGTACGTATATACACTGAGTGTATAAAACATTAGGAACACCTTCCTAATATTGAGTTGCACTCCATTTTCCCCTCAGAACAGCCTCAATTAGTCGGGGCATGGACTCTACAAGGTATTGAAAGCATTCCACAGGGATGCTGGCCCATGTTGACTCCATTGCTTCCCACAATTGTGTCAAGTTGGATGGATGTCCTTTGGGTGGTGGACCATTCTTGATACACGCAGGAAACTGTTGAGCGTGAAAAACTCAGCAGCGTGGCAGTTCTTGACACTTAAACTGGTGCGCCTGGCACCTACAACCATACCCCGTTCAAAGGCACTTAAATATTTTGTCTTGCCCATTCACCCTCTGAATGGCACACATCCATTTCTCAATTGTCTCAAGGCTTAAACATTTTGTTAACCTGTCTCCTCCCCTTCATCTACACTGATTGAAGTGGATTTAACTAATGGATCATAGCTTTGTTACGGGAATTAAGTTATCAATGTTCTTAAACCGAACTTCAGTTTAACTACTCAGTTTGTATACCAGAAGGTGTAAGGTTCCGGTTGAAAGAAACAGACTGAGGCCCAGCTAACAATGGTCAGAACGTTTATTTACAAGAGCTCTAAAATCCATACAATGCACACAGCCTTTTATATTACACATTTCGTCATACAAATGAACTTACATCAGTAGAGAACTCCACCCCGCTTTAGGCGGCTGTATTTTTCCACAGTACACATACATTCATTATCAAACCTTGCAACCTGTCTTCTAATCTCCTGCCAGCTAAGCCGTTCTCAGGCCGTTGTTTCTCTCCCTAACTTAGGGAGGCCTCTTCTCCTGTTCCTTTCCCAAGGTCGTCTTATCAACTCTGTCCTGCTCATTTTGAAGTAGTAACAGTGTCTTAGTCTTAAACAGTCTACTCACACACAGTATTGGATTATAGTTTTTAACATATTATTATAGCCTTATAATAGCTAATACATTTCAACAGGTTATATGGTTATCTGAGTGAAATCATTTAGTCAAACCTTTAATCATATCATTTCCATTACAAGCTTTCACCTGGATTCACCTGGTCAGTATATGTCATGGAAAGAGCAGGTGTTTGTACACTCAGTGTACTTTGTATACAGTGCCTTCAGAAAGTATTTGTAGCCCTTGACTTGTTCCACATTTCCTTGTGGTACAGCCTGAATTAAAAATGGATTAGATATATATTTTTCCACCTATCTGCACAAAATAACCCATAACAACAAATTGAAAATATGTTTTTAGAAATGTTTGCAAATTTATTGAAAACGAAATACAGAAATATTGAATTTACATAAATCAAATCAAATCAAATTGATTTATATAGCCCTGCTTACATCAGCTGATATCTCAAAGTGCTGTACAGAAACCCAGCCTAAAACCCCAAACAGCAAGCAATGCAGGTGTAGAAGCACGGTGGCTAGGAAAAACTCCCTAGAAAGGCCAAAACCTAGGAAGAAAGCTAGAGAGGAACCAGGCTATGAGGGGTGGCCAGTCCACTTCTGGCTGTGCCGGGTGGAGATTATAACAGCGCATGGCCAAGGTGTTCAAATGTTCATAACTGACCAGCATGGTCAAATAATAATAATCATAGTAGTTGTCGAGGGTGCAACAAGTCAGTAACACAAGAGTAAGTGTCAGTTGGCTTTTTCATAGCCGATCTTTGAGAGTATTGCTACTGCTCCTGCTGTCTCTAGAGAGTTGAAAACAGCAGGTCTGGGACAGGTAGCACGTCCGGTGAACAGGTCAGGGTTCCAGCAGGTCTGGGACAGCAGGTCTGGGACAGGTAGCACGTCCGGTGAACAGGTCAGGGTTCCATAGCTGCAGGCAGAACAGTTGGAACTGGAGCAGCACCACGGCCAGGTGAACTGGGGACAGCAAGGAGTCATCAAGCCACGTAGTCCTGAGGCATGGTCCTAGGGCTCAGGTCCTCCGAAAGAAAGAAAGAAAGAAAGAGAGAAAGAGAGAATTAGAGAGAGCATATTTAAATTCACACAAGACACCGGAAAAGACCAGAGAAATACTCCAGATGTGACAGACTGACCCTAGCCCCCCGACACATAAACTACTGCAGCATAAATACTGGAGGCTGAGACAGGAGGGGTCAGGAGACACTGTGGCCCCATCCGATGAAACCCCCGGACAGGGCCAAACAGGTAGGATATAACCCCACCCACTTTGCCAAAGCACAGCCCCCACACCACTGGAGGGATATCTCCAACCACCAACATACCATCCCGGGACAAGGCCGAGTATAGCCCACAAAGATCTCCGCCACGGCACAACCCAAAGGGGGGGGGGGGGGGGGGGGGGCGCCAACCCAGACAGGAAGACCACGTCAGTGACTCAACCCACTCAAGTGACGCACCCCTCCCAGGGATGGCATGGAAGAACACCAGTAAGCCAGTGACTCAGCCCCTGTAATATGGGTAGAGGCAGAGAATCCTAGTGGAAAGAGGTGAAACCGGCCAGGCAGAGACAGCAAGGGCGGTTCGTTGCTCCAGCCTTTCCGTTCACCTTCACACCCCTGGGCCAGACTACACTTAATCATAGGACCTACTGAAGAGATGTGTCTTCAGTAAAGACTTAAAGGTTGAGACTGAGTCTGCAGTCTCTCACATGGGTAGGCAAACTATTCCATAAAAATTGAGCTTTATAGGAGAAAGCACTGCCTCCAGCTGTTTGCTTAGAAATTCTAGGAACAATTAGGAGGCCCGCGTCTTGTGACCGTAGCGTACGTGTAGGTATGTACGGCAGGACCAAATCGGAAAGATAGGTAGGAGCAAGCATATGTAATGCTTTGTAGGTTAGCAGTAAAACCTTGAAATCAGCCCTTGCCTTAACAGGAAGCCAGTGTAGGGAGGCTAGCACTGGAGTAATATGATCACATTTTTTGGTTCTAGTCAGGATTCTAGCAGCCGTATTTAGCACTAACTGAAGTTTATTTAGTGCTTTATCCGAGTAGCCGGAAAGTAGAGAATTGCAGTAGTCCAACCTAGAAGTAACAAAGGCATGGATGAATTTTTCTGCGTCATTTTTGGACAGAAAGTTTCTGATTTTTGCAATGTTACGTAGATGGAAAAAAGCTGTCCTTGAAACAGTCTTGATATGTTCTTCATTAGAGAGATCATGGTCCAAAGTAACGCCGAGGTCCTTCACAGTTTTATTTGAGATGACTGTACAACCATCCAGATTAATTGTCAGATTCAACAGAAGATCTCTTTGTTTCTTGTGACCTAGAACAAGCATCTCTGTTTTGTCCGAGTTTAAAAGTAGAAAGTTTGCAGCCATCCACTTCCTTATGTCTGAGACACAGGCTTCTAGCGAGGGCAATTTTGGGGCTTCACCATGTTTCATTGAAATGTACAGCTGTGTGTCATCCACATAGCAGTGAAATTTAACATTATGTTTTCGAATGACATCCCGAAGAGGTAAAATATATAGTGAAAACAATAGTGAGTCAATACTTTGTAGAAGCACTCAGCTGTGAGTTTTTCTGGCTAAGTCTCATTTGCCCATCATTCTTTTTCAAATTCTTCAAGCTCTGTCAAATTGGTTGTTCATCGTTGTTAGACAATGATTTTCAGGTCCTGCCATAGATTTTCAAGTAGATTTAAGTCAAAACTGGAACTCGGCCACTCCTTCAATGTCTTCTTGGTAAGGAACTTCAGTGTAAATTTGGCCTTGTGTTTTAGGTTATTGTCCTGCTGAAAGATGAATTAACCTGCCAGTGTTTGGTGGAAAGCAGACTGTTTTCAGATTGCAGAGCCCCACCTGTTTTGAGCCCCACCTGTTTAGCTAAAATTATTTTGGCATTAATACGTGTCACATATCATTTTGCAAACAATGTACAGGAAAAAAAATATTGAGTTATTAAAGCCGCATACACACTTGGTCCCTTTTTTGTTTTCTTGAGTAAGACAGCTCCAAAATGCAGGTATTTCAGCCTAGCTCAGTGCTTTCTGTGGTGGTGGGGCAGCCAGCAGAAAATACAAAGCGTAGGGGTTTTGGTAATGTTCTCTAGTTGCGCCGTGATTGGCTCAGTGTCCTGTCACTCATGGGGACACTACGTCAACGCAAAATCTACAGGTAGAGCTCAACAATTCAAGCCCCTTGGGTACTGCCATAGAGTTATATTAGAAGTGCCCATCCATGAAGGTGCAAGGTCATTGGCTACAGATAAAATTACGTCAAATCACGTTATATCTACAGTAGCTTTGATTGGACTGATCAAGCTAGCAGTCATCATCGTGAATCAAGTCGACAATCTACTGGCAAATCCTTTCAATCCTTGTCATATGAAGAGAAATAATCAAGATAAATGATATATAAAACATATCGGGGCTCATTAGCTATTGGACATAAACATTACACAACAAGTTGGAAATTGCAAATTGAACAATGAGTGGTTTGGAAGTAATCAGTGGATAACTGCAAGCATTGTAAAGCAATCACTAGCCTGCTATTCAGTGGAGGGGGTGTTTGCTCCAAGTCTGGGTTTAAGGGTCTCTTTTACAAACTTAAAATGATAAACATTCAGCATTGGCCTTGCTGTAAATCCAGCATGACTTCTGCCGCGGTCAAAACAACTGGAAACTCTGAACTGGGAAAGCTCAATATTCAGTGGGTTCAAGACAACTGGGAACTCGGGAAAAAACGAGCTCCGACTAGGAAAACACGTTTTGAAAGGTCATCCAACTCGGAATTGCAAGTCGACAATTCATGCCGCATTCTATAGCTCAGACTTGAAGATCACTGACGTGTTCATGAATTGACCTTGTTTTTTTCAGAATTCCCAGTTGTCTTGAAAGCACCATAAATCCAGAGAATGCCAGAATGCCAGCCAAGTGGTGCAGTGGTCTAAGGCACTGCATCTCAGTGCACGAAGCATTACTACCATCCCTGGTTTGAATCCAGGCTGTATCACATTTGGCTGTGATTGGGAGTCCCATAGGGTGGTGCACAATTGGCCCAGTGTTGTCTGGGGTAGTCCATCATTGTAAATAAGAATTTGTTCTTAACTTACTTGCCTAGTTAAATAAATAAAGGACTGCCGTGCCACCGTCCTGTTCAAGTGAGCACAGCACAACAAGGTGAGTCCAAAATCTATTTTATGCTGCTGCATAAATTATGTAATATGCCAGGGAGATATGTATACTGTAGCTAAGAAAGTAATACTAAGTGTATGTTGTGTAGTAAGCTGTTAGTAGCCCATGTGACTCACCCTAATAATTTGGTCTCTTTTCCCTCATCATTTAGCCTACTGTTCTGACTTGGTGGTACACATGTAGCCTATAGCCTGTTTTAGAGAAACGCTATCATTGAATATTGTAAGAGTTTCATTGTCTGCTTATATGCCCCCTTTATTTATCCTATGGTTCTGACTCGGTGTACAGGGAGAATACTGTAAGTACGGCCCATGTTCTGAATTCTGTCGCTGTACATTTCAAAGTGCAAAACAAATAGTTATATTGACAATGTCCGTCCTAGCTCGCTCATTAATGTCTTAATCGGATTGCCTCTTATCCGCTCGTCATCCCCTTATGCCATAGTTTGTACATCTCAATTGTCAGTAGAAACCACATTTGTTTAAGCAAGTCAGCCATATCAGCTATGTTTTTTTAAAGGCAGTAAATGAGGCTGAATGAACTGTTTCGCTGCCAGACAAGGCTCCACTGATAGTCAGGTGTAGCAGTGGTAAGATGTTGGGACTGCTGTTGGGACAGCTTTATGTAGGCCCTAACAGTTTGTGGGCACCGTTTGTCACTATTATAGTGCAATTCTTGTCTTGTTTAGTGTTGTGTTGTGTTGTGTAGTGGCTTTGGGGAGTTTGCCCCACCAAGATTTACATGCTAAAATTTCCGCTGAACCCATAACCTGATGCAGCCACTATTATGCTTGAAAAAATGTAGAGTGGCACTAAGTAATGTGTTATATTGGATTTGCCCCAAACATAACACTTTGTATTCAGGACAAAAACTGAATTGCTTTGTAAAAAGGGTTTGCAGTTGTCACGCCCTGACCTGAGAGAGAGGGTTTGTTTCTCTATGTGGTTAGGTCAGGGTGTGGGGTGGGCATTCTATGTTTAGTATTTCTTTGTGTTGGTGCCGAGTATGGTTCCTAACCAGAGGCAGCTGTCTATCGTTGTCTCTGATTAGGAACCATACTTAGGCAGCTTTTTTCCCACCTGTGTTTGTGGGATCTTATTTTTGTATTGCTTTGTGTGCCTACAGAACGTAACGGTCGTATTTTCTTTGTTCATTACTTTTTATCGTGTTCTGAGTAAATAAATCACAAGATGAACATATTCCACGCTGCACCTTGGTCGACTCCTTTTGACGAACGTTACAGCAGTATTACTTTAGTGCCTTGTTGCAAAAAGGATACATGTTTTGGAATATTTTTATTCTGTACAGCTGTCCTTCTTTTCACTCTGTCAATTAAGTTAGTAATGTGGAGTAACTACAATGTTGTTGATCCTTCCTCACAGCCATTAAACTCTGTAACTGTTTTAAAGTCACCATTGAACTCATGGTGAAATCCCTGAGCAGTTTCCTTCCTCTCCAGTAACTGAGTTAGTAAGGACGCCTGTATCTTTGTAGTGACTGGGTGTATTGATACGCCATCCAAAGTGTAATTAATAACTTCACCATGCTTAAAGGGATACTCAATCTCTGCTTTTTTTTTTAAACCCATAACAAAGGGTTGAATAGCTTTTGACTCAAGACATTTCAGCTTTTCATTTTAAATTAATTTGTAAACATGTTAAACAAATTCCACTTTGACATTATGGGGTATTGTGTGTAGCCCAGTGACAAAAAAATCTTAATTGAATGCATTTTAAATTCAGGCTGTAACACAACAAGATATGGATAAAGTCAAGGGGTGTGAATACTTTCTGAAGGCACTGTAGATAGTGCTGCTGAGAACATATTAAATGGCCTTGAATACTTACAACATAACTTTTGCTTATTAAGCTCTATTAGGCCTATTTAAAGTTATTAAAGCTAGAGTCCTTAATTGAAATAATGACAAAGAGGATTCCCTGCCTCTGTTTTGGTAAAAAGCTAAGGGATGGGCCTGAAGAACCACTCATAGACAGAGCTATGGATGCAAGGACTGACCATCCATTATATCAACATTTTAGTTTTAACCATGTTTTGAGGCTATATAGTGTATGTTAAGATTTACTTTGTTTACAAACATTGGAGTAAAACAGGCTTGTATGTTGGGTTCTGATGGGGTACTTCAGTTGGACTAAGCTCATGAGCTTTTGTAAGTTATAGTCTTCAAAAATCGATGGGTACATATTATTAATTTATACGTCCAAAATAGATGTAGCAACAACAGATTGCCCCTTTAAGTAGGCAAGTAGGACAATTCAACACACTTTATACTGTTCTTTAGCAGCTATGCCTACATACTAGGCTAATTATGAACAAGATTTATTACCGCGGTGTTACCCTGATAAGCTAATCCTCGTCTTTCCATCATCAATGCTTCATCCACTACAATAACCACTAACACTACGGCTATTACTATACCCAGAAATGGGGATGTGTGCCAAAACACACATATGAATACTCCCATACATACCCTGAGACCACCCCAGTATGACAGCCCTGCCTCTCCTGTCTGCACTTTTATCAGGGCATGTATCATGCTCTGGCTGACCACTTAACAGAGCAGGTGTAAGTGACACACAGAGAGCAGCAGGAGTCAGCTGAGCAACATGTCCGTGAAAGAGTCAAAGACAGAGCTCTTCACCGTGGCTGGGACTGACACGGTGGAGTCAGGGCCAGGATCAGAGGTTTTCAACTCCAGAAAGATAGTTACCACCTTTGAGAGATATATCCAACCGTGCTTGGCTGAGGTGGTGGGATGCGCCCTTTTCATCTTCGTGGGATGCGGGTCTGTTATTGAGAATGCCGGCGTTGTGGGGAGCATCCAGCCTGCTCTGGCTCATGGGCTGGCGCTGGTGATTGTTATTGCTGTGCTGGGAGAGATCAGGTGAGGACGTGCTGACACCTGTTAACATCTCCCTCCTCTAAGGTCAGAAAGTATTAGGATGTTTTTATGAATGATTTCAACTTTGGCCTAAAATAGAATTTTGTTCACGTGACTTGAGATTTACAGCTGTAACACGTATATGATTGTCTTTTATCAATGTTTTACATTATTGCAATGTGATTTTACACCTCCTTATTCTTTCTGAATACAGTGGTGGCCACTTCAACCCAGCTGTGTCTGTGAGTGTGTGCATCAGTGGAGGACTGGACGTAATCCTACTGGGGCCATATATACTCTCCCAGATGGTGGGGGGAATGATTGGGGCTGGCTTGGCAAAGGTAAGGGGGCTTTCACATCAAGTTTTTTTCTTTCTTCTCTGGAGCGATTAACCCCTAAATTTGGTTAGATTGGACAGGTTCTATGTGGAAAATACATTGATTTTGAAAAAAGTAATCAAGGTAAACTGTTGATTTCAGGATTCACGTCTCCATCAAAACCAAAAATCTAAGTTAAAGAATAGGAATAAATCAAATCAAAACTTTATTTAAAGTGCAATGAAATTTTGATTTGATTTTGTTCTGTCCTCTGGATTTTTGGTTGCGGTGGAGACATGAATCCATCATATCAGTTATTCATTTGTAGACAAACTGGAATTAAAGCCAGACTGAGTCAGTGGCACAGAAGGAACTATCCAAGCAATAGATACATCTCCTTATAATGTTGATATTTGGTTGTGTTGTCAACCACAGTTCAATATTGATCTCGTGTGGCTCAGTTGGTAGAGCATGTTGTTTGCAACGCCAGGGTTGTGGGTTCAATTCCCACGGGGGACCAGTACCGAAAAAAAAAATGTATGAGATGTATGCATTCACTACTGTAAGTTGCTCTGGATAAGAGTGTCTACTAAAATGTAAATATTACCTTTGTAATACAGTACAGTGCTTTCAGAAAGTACTCACACTTCTAGAGAAAACTGAGGATGGATTAACAACATTGTAATTACTCCACAATGCTAATCTAAATGACAGAGTGAAAAGAAGAAAGCCTGTACACGATAAAAATATTCCAAAACAAGCATCATTTTTGCAATCAGGCACAAAAATAAAACTGCAAAAAAATGTGTCAAAGAAATATATCCTGAATACAAAGCTTTATATTTGGGGCAAATTCAACACAACACATCACTGAGTCCAACTCTTCATATTTTCAAGCATGGTGTTGGCTGCATCCTGTTATGTGTGTGCTTGTCATTGGCAAGGACTAGGGTGTTTTTTTTTAGGATAAAACGGAATAGAGCTAAGCACAGGGGGGGAAATCTGGTTCAGTCTGGTTTCCAAGAGACACTGGGAGACAAATGCCCCTTTCAGCCAGGCAATAACCTAAAACACAAGGCCAAATCTACACTGGAGTTGCTGACCAAGACATTGAATGTTCCTGAGATATTTCTGTATTTAATTTTTGATACATTTGAAAAAAATCTATTTAATCAATTTTTAATTCAGGCTGTAACACAGCTTTTAGATGGTTGAATGCATAGTGCTAACTAACTTGTGGGTGTCTTTTTGAGTGGGTGAATATAGGTTGGAATCTCATTGATCAACGACTCTGTCACAGGCGTCGAAAGGATTAGACCAAGGCGCAGCGTGGATAGTGTTCATTCTTAATTTATTATATGAGAACACTTAAACAAAATAACCAAACGACCAACAGTTCCGTCAGGTACAGCAACTAAACGGGAAAATAAACACCCACAAAACCCAAAGAAAAACAGGCTGCCTAAGTATGGCTTCCAATCAGAGACAACGAAAGACACCTGCCTCTGATTGGAAACCATACTCGGCCACACATGGAAAATGAAACATAGAAACAGAAAACTAGAACAAATTCCCCTAGAAACAAACCAACCCCAAAACACACAAAACAACCCCCCCGCCACACCCTGACCATTCTACTAAGGCAAAATGACCCTTCTCACTGATCAGGACGTGACAGACTCAACCAAATATTACCCAATTATCCACATTAAAATGATGTGGTGTGCCGAGTTGGAATGCACTGTGGTTCGCATAAAAGTATAGTCTCGGTCCCGATTCCATTGGTACATTGGTGCAGTTTGCTGCAAGTGAAAATGCAGTCCGGACCAAACACAGGAAAAGAACCAGAGGCGTGCAGTAAGCTATTGGTTGTTTGACTGTAAGCATGCATGGAATATCATAACTTCCCACTTGGACACACTGGTTGACTCAAAGTTGTTTCCACATCATTTGGCTGAAATTACTTTGAACCAACGTGGAATAGACGTTGAATTGACGTCTGTGCCCAGTGGGTTGATACACTGGCCAAAAGTATGTGGACACCCCTTCAAATTAGTGGATTTGGCTATTTCAGCCACACCCGTTGCTGACAAGGGTATAAAATCAAATAAAGAAATGACTTGCATCACACATAGTTTTGTAAAGCCTACTCATTTTAGTTTGTTCGACATTTGGCAATGTGAAACCAACTGGACCAAATGACCAAAACACAATGTAGCAAATAATCAAACTCTGATTCGAACGATAGCAAACAAACTTGTTTGAGAAACAGTCTCCATATGTTATTTTCTTGGAATAAAACATGTGAATGATGTACATTCAGCTTGGATATTAAAATAGACCTAATCATTTTTCAAAAGCATTCGGATCTATGAAGAAACAAAAGACTTTCAGATTGTGTTTAATAAAAGGAAATATAACCCAATGTAATCCCAATCTAATCGTACAGATGTTGTGATATTCCTCAGGCAGTATCCTCCATCATCAGCTATGCCAGTGCAGCAGGGGGAGTGTTCAACGTGGTTAAAACCAGCGGAGCTATCGGCAGTGCCACCGTAGCAGAGATAGTCATGACCCTCTTCCTGTCCCTGGTGGTCTGTATGGGGGCTGTCAACGGCAGGACCCGTACCCCACTGGCCCCACTCTGCATCGGGCTCACTGTGACTGCTAACATACTGGCTGGGTAAGGGCTGAGGAAAATCTATGGAGACCCATGAATGTCAATAGATACAGATGGTTTGGAAACACTTGAGGCCTACGTAATGCATTGTCATGATAGATGGTTTAGATTTAGATTTAACAGGATCACCGTTAGCTGACGCCAATGGTGACAGCTAGTCTTACTGGGGTCTGACATATAACGAAAAAGACATTACAGACAAAAGACTTTACAATTTGCATACATTTAAAAGCATTAACATGTAGCGTGTGTGTGTGCATCTATCAGTTCCACATACATGTCAGTACATTCACACAACTAGTAGGTCACATGGAGGAGAGGTGTTGCTTTATTTGTTTTATGAAACCAGGTTTGCTGTCCACTAGCGCTATATATGATGGAAGGGAGTTCCATGCACTCATGGCTCTGTATAATACTGTGCGTTTCCTTGAATTATTTCTGGACCTGGGGACTGTGAAAAGACCCCTGGTGGCATGTCTGGTGGGGTACGTGTGTGTGTCAGTGCTGCTCTGTTTTTGGCCAGCTGCAGCTTAACTAGGTCTTTCTTTGCATCACTTGAACATATGACTGGACAATAATCAAGATAAGATAAAACTAGAGCCTATTACGGACAGACCTCTCCCCATCTTTACAACCATTGAATCTACAGTATATGTTTTGACAATGACAGTTTACAATCTAAGGTAACAGCAAGTAATTTAGTCTCCTAAACTTGTTCAACAGCCACACCATTCATTACCAGATTCAGCTACGGTTAAGAACTTAAGGAATGATTTGTAACAAATACAATGCTCTTAGAGATTTCAGAGATGTTGAGGACCAGTTTATTACCGGCCACATTCCAAAACAGACTGCAACTCTTTGTTAAGGGTTTCAGTGACTTCATTAGCTTTGGTTGCTGATGCGTATATGGTTGAATTATCAGCATACATGGACACATGCTTTATTCAATGTCAGTGGCAGGTCATTGGTTAAAATAGAAAAGAGTAGAGGGCCTAGAGCACTGCCCAGCAGTACACCTGTCACGGCTGTTGAAAGGAGCAGACCAAAGCGCAGCGTGTTGATAGTTCCACATTTTATTTACTCTGTGAAACTCATGCAATACATAAAAATAACTGAATAGACCAAAAAAAAAGAATGTGACGCAGAGGAGAACAAACACTACTCACAACCATAATAACACACAAAAACCCAGGAAGAAAAACCCCTACTTAAATATGATCTCCAATTAGAGACAACGAGGACCAGCTGCCTCCAATTGGAGATCAACCCAAAAAACAACAACATAGAAATAGAAAAACTAGAACTTAAACATAGAAATACAAAACACCCCCTGTCACGCTCTGACCTACTCTACCATAGAAAATAACCTCTTACTATGGTCAGGACGTGACAACGCCACAAATTACATTTTTAGTCATTTAGCAGACGCTCTTATCCAGAGCGACTTACAGTAGTGAATGCATACATTTCATACATTTTTTTCTCCGTACTGGTCCCCCGTGGGAATCAAACCCACAACCCTGGCGTTGCAAACACCATGCTCTACCAACTGAGCCACACGGTACATGTTTGACATTAGAGAAGCTTCCATTAAATAAAACCCTTTGAGTTCTATTAGCTAGATAGCTCTGAATCCACGATATGGCAGATTTGAAAAAGCCACAGCACACACGTTTTCTCAACAACAGGTTATGGTCAATAATATCAAAGGCTGCACTGAAAGCTAACAGTACAGCTTCCACAATCTTCTTATTATCAATTTATTTCAACCAATCATCAGTCATTTGTGTCAGTGCAGTACATGTTGAGTGCCCTTCTCTATAAGCATGCTGAAATTCTGTTGTTAAATAGTTTACAGAGAAATAGTATCTGTATTTGGTCAAACACCTTTTTTTCCCAACTGTTTGCTAAGAGCTGATAGCAAGCTGATAGATATGCTGTTAGAACCAGTAAAGGCCGGTTTACCACTATTGGGTAGCGGAATGACTTTGGCTTCACTCCAGACCTGAGGACAAAGAATTTCCTCTAGGTTCAGATTAAATATATGACAGATAGGAGAGTGTAAGGCTCTGGGTGTAGTGGGTGCGAAGTCATGCGCAGGAAGCAAAGAGTACAGGGTAGTGCTTTATTGCACAAACGGCGAACATAAGCCACCCCACTAAGACACAGGGCGCACACAAAATAAATGCCCCAAACACTGGGGACTGAAACAGCCGGAGAAAACCCACGACCGAAACACCTGACACGAGCGTGCACAGATGCAACACACAAACAATCCCACACACAGAGCAGGCGGTCCTACTGGCTAAAATAACCCGACTATTCAGCCTAACCCAAAACAGGTGCAACCAATAAACAGAAAGGCGAAAAAAGGAATAAGTGGCAGCTAGTAGGCCGGTGACGACGACCGCCGAGCACCACCCGATCAGGAAGGGGAGCCACCTTCGGTAGGAGTCGTGACAGAGAGGCTATAGAGTCAGCTACCATCCTCAGTAGCTTTCCATCTGTTGGCAATGCCAGGAGGTTTGTCATTATTAATCGACAACAATAATTTTTCCTCCTCTCCCACACTAACTTTACAGAATTCTAACCTGCAATGCTTTTCTTTCATTATTTGTTTTTTGATACATGAGTGCGATGGCTCACTGTTCGTTGTTGGCATTTCCTGCCTAAGTTTGCCCACTTTGACAATGAAGTAACCATTCAAATAATTTGCAACATCAAATGGTTTTGTGATGGTGTTTTGAAATGACAAGTGTTCGCAGCAGAACAGTTTCAATACTATTTCTGCTGTGCTATTTGTTGTTATCGACGACAACAAGAAATGTCACAGCAGAAACAAAGACGGCATTGACACTGACATCGCTGCCTGCCTGATAATGATTAATTATATTAATACATGAATTGATCTGATGCAATGCATTGTTCTATCAATATAGTAACCAGATGTGTTTGTCCCATTGGTCTTTCAGAGGGTCAGTATCTGGAGGGTGTATGAACCCAGCGCGGGCGTTTGGCCCTGCAGTGGTAGCTAACTACTGGGAGTACCACTGGATCTACTGGGTGGGACCGATGGCAGGGGCCCTTATCACTGGCAGCTTGGTCAGGTAGGATACAGCACGCCCAGCTTTCATTACCCATTTATAGATTGTATTACCCTTAGGCCTTTGATTATTGTCTAAAATAGGCACTAAAATGGCACTGCATTTCCATACGGTTTCAGCATGTTATAGTCATACTGTATACAGTCACTAGGAGAATATTTCTTCATCACATTGTAATTCATGTATTGTTTACTATTTCATTCCGATTTTTGTACACAGGTTGTTGTTGGGAGACCAGAAAACTCGTCTTGTTCTGAAGTAAATTTGCCGCCTCGGAGCAATGGGAGCCTTTTTGACAGCGTCTTTGCCATGCTGTTTTTTCAAAAACAATGTCATTGTCTTCCCAAGTATTGTATTGCCCTCTATAGCTAGCAGAACCTTTGCAGTTCACATCTTGTCATACACATCATATTGTATTGAACTGTAGTGAACTATAAAACAAAAACTGTTTGCATAAATACATTACATTCAAACCTATGATCACTTCTGGCCATTCAGTCCATCAATCATTGTTGATATGTTTGGTTCAAAGTTCTTAAATGGAAAACATTAATAGTTTATGACTATTTTATTACATGATAGGTGGTGTAATAACTTCCAAAACTCAACAGAGGCATTGAACTCACTGACCAAATTTGGTCAAACCACACTTCAACTTGCATGCATATATATATCATTTATTGACAATAAATGCATCCCTGTCTATGACAGTGTCTCAAATGTAAAATATGTCAATATAGAAAGTATTGTGAGTAGGTGACCTTGTCAATGTCCTCCCATTTAACTTTCAGATTGTGACATAGTGACCTTTATCGAGACACTTCTAACCTCTGGTAGCCTCAGCCAACTTAGCAACTGAAGTTTACCCTTATCGATTTGCAAGGCATGAATATGACGTTGCCTCCCCCTCATGCTGTCTTGTAAAGCTGTTGGGCACACTTCAGGCTAAGAAGTCCTTTGTTGAACTGGTATGAACAGCCTCTGTCAGAATGGGGTCAAGGAGCAGATTAAAATATGTCTAAATTACCCTGACAAGGTTTATGGTCAGTGGGTCAAACAAAGAGGCAATATCAATATAGACCGCCAGTGATTATAAATTGTCAAGACACTATCATAAGTCGCTCACTTGCATCTCAGACACTTCAACTAGGCAGTCAGACGGACAGTCAGATTTACTCTTGAGATCCAGACAGACACAATGGGAGTTGAGAAAATGGAGCTGGATGAGGGACACTCGACTCTGATGAGTGGCACCAAGAAGCCTCCCCCGGTTCGGCCTCCCAACATGTTTGAGCGCATCATCCAACCCTGCCTGGCAGAGGTGGTGGGAACCATGTTCTTCGTCTTCATTGGGTGTGTGTCGGTCATCGAGAACGTTGAGTCTGCAGGCAGGGTACAGCCGGCGCTGGTCCATGGCCTGGCTGTGGCTGTCATGGTGGCATGCATGGATCAAATCAGGTAGGACTCACCTGTACTGCTCTGGTTGATCTTAACTGTGTGATCTTACCTCACCTGGCTTTTTCATGCAACTTAAAGCTTTGCTTGCAGCAAGCTAATGGTCTACTGTGCAGATAACTATTTCTTATTTTCTCAAGATATAAATTGGAATAAAATGTATTTTGGAATACAAATTCTCTGAAAAAAATATATATATGAAAAATAGTTTGTTATAGAAGGAAATCATTTTATACAACTGAATTTGAATAATGAAATCAGTGTGTAGGCTTTTATGTTTAATGCAGCTGACTAGATCCTTCTCTTCATGCAGTGGATCCCATTTCAACCCTCCCTTCACCATTGCCATCTACCTGTGTGGTGGCATGAAACTGTTCATGGTCATCCCATACCTTATCAGCCAGTTATTAGGAGGGGTGCTGGGAGCTGCCATGTCAAAGGTCAGCTGAGTTATTAATGTTCACCTGCGGTAACCTCTAATGAACAGGTACAGTGGTACAATTGGGGAACAATTTATGAATACATTTGTCACTAATGTGAAGTGGTGTACTGCTGTGCTTACCTCCTGCAATATGCAGGTCAGCAGTTGACTGATGTATACTGTCCCTCAGATGATGACATCAAAGGAGAACTATGCCAACGCCACAGGAGCGGCGTTTACTATCCTCCAATCAGAGGACCAGCTGGCGGGAGCCATATTTGGAGAGATCGCCATGACGTGCCTGGTTTCCATGGTAGTATTGCTAGGGGCGGTCAATGCAAAGAGCAAAAGCCCAATGGTGCCTTTCCTGGTAGGCTGTACTGTCATCATCAACATTCTGGCAGGGTGAGTTGAGAGAACATATTTATTGAATTGTACAATATTTAAGAATACAATATTACATTTTTAAGCCTGCCCTAAGAATTCTAGACTATTGCAATACCCACATGATCAGAATTCACCAATAGTCAGTTTCACTCACATTGCCAAGTTTGTATCATGTGCCAGATAATATCCCCTTTACCAAACCGCATCTCTGATTGCTCTAAAGTTGACGTGGACTGTTATCCTAGATATTAGTACTTAAGCACTTAACCTGTCTGTGTGCTGGTGCAGGGGGGATGTGTCTGGGACCTGTCTGAACCCAGCCAGGGCTCTGGGGCCAGCGGTAATGGCCAACTACTGGACCTACCATTGGGTTTACTGGGTTGGGCCTATCGCAGGAGGTCTACTGGCAGCAGGACTAGTGAGGTGAGAGATACAGAAGATAGGCCATCACATAAAATATGTTCAAACCTGTAATGTGTTTTTTTCTGTATTCAAATTCCATACATTTACATTTACAAAAATATATACATCCTTCTACAATGTACTTGATATCCTGCATACTGAAGATCAAATTTTGTAGTAGCAAGTTGACTTTTTAAAGGTAAAAGGTTGAATACAGAACTTTCTGGATACAGGTGGTTATGTAAAACTGCATAGGCTAGTAGTACCAGGGGCTAAAAGACCAAGGCCATTAGCATGGTGGCTAAAGAGCATGGCTAAAACGCAAATGGCCAAAAGGCAAAATATGCTTCTGAGTCTCAAGACTATATAATCATTCTGAATTAATAAAAATCAGTGCCTTCCGAAAATATTCACACCCCTTGACTTTTCCACATGTTGTTGTGAAACACCCTGAATTTAAAATGGATTAAATTGAGATTTTATACTACTGGCCTACACACAATACCCCATAATGTCAAAGTGGAATTATGTTTTTACACATTTTTACAAATGAATTAAACATGAAAAGCTGAAATTTCTCGTGCCACACCTTTGTTATGGCAAGCCTAAATAAGTTTAGGAGTACACGTTTGCTTAACAAGTCACATAATAAGTTGCGTGGACTCCCTCTTTCTGCAATAATAGTGTTTAACACGATTTTTTAATGACTACCTCATCTCTGTACCCCACACATACAGTACAATTACCTGTAAGGTCCCTCAATTGAGCAGTGAATTTCAAACACAGATTCAACCACAAACACCAGGGATGTTTTCTAATGCCTGCAAAGGGCATCTATTGGTACATGAGTAATTAAAAAATATATATAATAAGATAATGAACATCCCTTTGAGCATGGTGAAGTTATTAATTACACTTTGGATGGTGTATCAATACACCTAGTCACTACAAAGATGTAGGCGTCCTTTCTAACTAATTTGCTGGAGAGGAAGGAACCCACTCAGGGATTTCACCATGAGGCCAATGGTGACTTTAAAACAGTTACAGAATTTAATGGCTCTGATAGGAGAAAACTGAGGATGGGTCAACAACATTGTAGTTACTCCACAATACTAACCAAAATGACAGAGTGAAAAGAAGGAAGCATGTACAGAATTTAAAAAAATCCAAAACGTGTGTCTTGTTTGCAATCAGACACGAATGTAAAACTGCCAATAATTTGCCAAATAAATTAACTTTATGTCCTGAATACAAAGTGTTATGTTTGGTGTAAATCCAACACAACACATCACTGAGTACCACTCTTCATATTTTTAAGCATGGTGGTGGCTGCATCATGTTATGGGTATGCTTGTCATCGGCAAGGACTAGGGAGGGTTTTTTTTAAATAAAAATAAACGGGCTAGAGCTAAGCACAGGCAAAATCCTAGAGGAAAACCTGGTTAAGTCTGCTGTCTAGCAATGACCAACAACCAACTTGACAGAGATTGAAGAGTTGTAACACAAGGCCAAATATACACTGGAGTTGCTTATCAAGATGACATTGGATGTTCTTGAGTGGCCTGGTTACAGTTTTGACTTAAATTGGCTTGTAAATCTGTGGCAAGACTTGAAAATGGCTGTCTAGCAATGATCAACAACAACTTGACAGAGCTTGAAGAATTTTAAAATAACTATGTGCAAATATTGTACAATCCAGGTGTGCAAATCTCTTATAGACTTACACAGAAAGACTCACAGCTGTAATCACTGCCAAAGGTGCTTCTACAAAGTATTGACTCATGGGTGTGAATACTTATTTAAATGAGTTATTTCTGCATTCAGATTTCAATACATTTGCAAAAATGTCTAAAAACACTTTTTCACTATGTCATTGTGGGGTATTGTGTGTAGACGGGTGAGAGAAACAATATAAATGTAATCCATTTTAAAGTCAGGCAGGATGTAACTGTCACGGCTGTTTGAAGGAGCGGACCAAGATGCAGCGTTTTCGTAGTTCCACATATTTATTTAAACGTGAAACTTCATGCAATACATAAATAACTTGAAAATACAAAAACAACAAACCGTGACGCAGGAGGAACAAACACACTCACAAAAATACAATAACCCACAAACCACAATGAGAAAAACCCCTACTTAAATATGAACTCTAATCAGAGGCAATGAGGATCAGCTGCCTCCAATTAGAGATCAACCCCAAACAATCCCAACATAGAAATAGACAAACTAGAACCTAAACATAGAAATAGAAAACATAGATAAACCAAAAACACCCCTTGTCACGCCCTGCCCTACACTACTATAGAAAATTACATCTTACTAGGGTCAGGACGTGACAGTAACACAACAAAATGTGGAATAAGTCAAGGGGTATGAATACTTTCTGAAGACATTGTAGATATGACACTGATACAACTTTAAGTTGAACTGTCTAACAACAGTTAGACTTCTGCTACTTTGTCATGTTGTCCGGAACAGAGAGTGGTGTTCAGCATTTTAGCATGTTCAAGGTTGGATTGTCAGTTCCTGAGGCCCAGAATTCTGTCCTGACATCTGTGTCAATGGGATTTATGAAAAACAGGCAGGCTATTCATATTAAGCAAGCTAATCATATTAGGCAGGCTAATCATATTAGGCAGGCTAATCATATTAGGCAGGCTATTCATATTAAGCAGGCTAATCATATTAAGCAGGCTAATCATATTAGGCAGGCTATTCATATTAGGCAGGCTATTCATATTAAGCAGGCTAATCATATTAGGCAGGCTATTCATATTAGGCAGGCTATTCATATTAAGCAGGCTAATCATATTAGGCAGGCTATTCATATTAGGCAGGCTATTCATATTAGGCAGGCTATTCATATTAAGCAGGCTAATCATATTAGGCAGGCTAATCATATTAAGCAGGCTATTCATATTAAGCAAAAATATGTGAGGATATGGTCGTCGTCGATCTTGGTCGTTGTCTTGGCATCCTGGTCGGCATCCTGGTCGGCCCCCACAATACCTTATGTTGCTAGTGTGATATCTTTATCAGTGTCTAGTTTCTGTTGTGATTTTGACTAAAAGAACCCCTTTTCTTTTCCAGACTTGTGCTTGGAGATGAGAAGACACGAATCATCATGAAGTGACGTCCTACTGTACATGTCCTATGCAAGTCACTGTGGAAAACATTTCACCAACTACGTTGTACTTTTTGGCATATTATAAAGCTTTTTTTCTAAGAAACGTGAATTTAGACTGGAATTTCGGTTTATTTGAAAGACTATGAATCTGGTTTGTAAATGTCAGCAGATAGTAGGAGATGTCATATTGTACTAATATAACTTTTATTGTACTCTCTGATTCCAGTTTGCTTTCGTGCTTTTCCTTTAAATGAAAAGATAAAGATGTGGATTTCCTCTAAAGATGATTGCAACTGCAAGCTGACTTACCGTGCTGCAAAAGCGCCCCCCGTTGGGCACGATCCAACTGGTCCATTTGTTGTTTCATTTTGTATTTCTGGATGTATTGGTCTCCGGCAACAACACAAAACCAGCACTGTCCGCTGTGTAGGTGCTGAAATAGCAGCACCGCACGTCAAACTTTACCTGGCGCCTGGTATTTGACATAGAAGCCAATATTCAAGGAATACTACTTTTCTTATTTGTTCCAACTGCAGCACAAATAGGAAAAGGGCGGGTAGGGCAGAAATGGATTTAGGCAGCATTTTTATAATTGCCATAACGTATGCCTATAGGCCTACGCGTCATGCCTGTAATATTCGTTCATTTTATGTATAGCTAAAGTAGCATTTAGCTTGAGGTCAGAAATGTAGTCAAAAATGTAAAAGATCCAATCAGTTTTCGCCTATATATGTGTTCTGTCCTCTAGCTGCTGGCTGATGTTCTGACCGAGGTAGTCGCTGGGAGGATGGGCAACAACTTCCCATCCTCCCAGAGTATCAGGCATATTTCCAGAAGTTATTGTCCGTGGTCGTGTCCGCTCTGGGCAGGCCGTGCCACTAAAAGCCCCTTCCCTCCATTCTCTCGACTAGGATTGGCTGGAGAGATGTCTCTGTCTAGTCGCAACAGCATCAACAACGACAACGTTTAAAATAACTTGTTGGTTTCTTTTGACTTTGTTGATGTTGTTTGATGAGAATGTTTGACAAGCTAAGAAAAGTCGAAGTGAGAATATACCTAAATTGTTTCATGATGAATAGCTTTAGGTCTATCAGGAAATTAAACTATATGAAAATTAACTCTATTCAAAAGTGTGCCTCTTGGTAGACCTACTTCGAAGCAAATAAAAATGGAGAAATAACGAAATAACGAAAATATCGCGATATTTTTCATAAAGCAAATCATATACGCAATCAAATATGTAAGTAAGCATATTTACATGCTTTATTTGGGTGTACATTGGTGGTGATGAATGCTAAGTAAGCCCCATACTGTACTAGGCCTATAATGCGTCATTAAAAGAGAGGTCAATTTATATCGGCGAAAACTGATTGGATCTTTTACATTTTTGACTACATTTCTGACCTCAAGCTAAATGCTACTTTAGCTATGCATAAAATGAACGAATATTACAGGCATGACGCGTAGGCCTATAGGCATACGTTATGGCAATTATAAAAATGCTGCCTAAATCCATTTCTGAGCGACCCGGCCTTTTCCTATTTGTGCTGCAGCTGGAACAAATTAGAAAAGTAGTATTCCTTGAATATTGGCTTCTATGTCGCCCCCTTGCTGTCTGTCTCTCCGATATAAGAACGTTGCCAGCCAGTATGGCAATGGAACATTTAGAACGAACGACTGGGTCGCCTCCATAGATACAGAACAAAAAAGACTGAATGACTGGGTCGCCTCCATAGATACAGAACAAAAAAGACTGAATGACTGGGTCGCCTCCATAGATACAGAACAAAAAAGACTGAATGACTGGGTCGCCTCCATAGATACAGAACAAAAAAGACTGAATGACTGGGTCACGTTTCTGGCAACCGAACCGATAGAATGAACGACCAGAAGTCTTGGGTAGCAATATATGATTATAAATAATCATATATAATAATACAAAATACATATTTAAATACATATAGTAAATTGTTTAATACAATATAGCAACCCCTTGTGTTTAGTTCAAAACGGCTATACGTTGATGTTCTGGCTCAGTATGACCCATACAGTAGCCTAAGTACAGTAAGTACAGTAAACGTACAGTTACCCTTCCAAATGTTGATAAGAATAGCCTATGTCAAAAACAGACAGGCTTTAATTTCATTATTCTATTGTAAGGCAACCAATGTGATAAATCAAAAATATTACATGTATAAAAAATTACATGTTTGTCATCTATTATTTTTATCTAAATACTTTTTTTGAATCATTATTACTAAAATATATATATATATGTTAATCTGAAGGTTTCCACTCATATGAAATACAGAAGTCTATGCTAAATCTATTTTAATCATTCAGAAATACTCTTTATTGAGGTAATTTTCAATACATTTAATGTATCTCAGTGTATTTGTTCGTTTCTGTTATTGTTGATGTGACTCCATTACAATTTCACATGAGCTTTAATTCGTTTTGTTTGCTTGGAATTACACACTTCTTTCGCAGATATGTTTCCTGACATCTTCTTAGTAGGCCTATAGTTGAGGAACTGGGAGGTTGCGGCTGTTGGACCTATTCATGTAGGCCTAGCACAAAAGATGTCTACAACAGAATCGTTTTACAAGTCACGTTGATCTACTACAGTCCTAGTGAATGAGGTATAAATAAATGTCCCCTATAAATTATTATGTAAAGCTCTTTGAGCATTCGAAAAGCATCCAGCATGCACTACCAATCGATTTTTTGTTATTAGTATAGCATAGGTATTAATATTGATTATAAGTCAATTTGCGATCATTTCAATTTATTGGAATAAGTTGTATTGTAATTTAATAGTGTCATTCATAAGACTTTTTTGCTTTTTTAATGAAAGTAGTTGTATTTGCTTTAGAGTTTTTGACTCCAATTTATTTTTATCTCTTATTGTCGACAATCTCATCCTCTTACCGCTAGCTAACTCACAAGCATACCTTTTTTTTTTTTTTTTTTTACAAAAGTACGAAGAAAGACCATAGAAACTTTCATTGATTTCATTGATTGCACTTTTTATTTCTCAGTAAAGACCTTTTATTTCCACACTGAGGACCACATCAGGTGTGAGTGCTGGCGTGTTGGTGCTGATTGGTCATTTAGCGGTACTTCTCGGCCAGAGCCAGGGCCACCAGGGCGAGGAACTTGTCCACGGCAACATGGATCTGAGGGGTGAACTCCTCGGCGAACAGCATGGACAAGACCACCATGATGCAGTGGGACAGAATCTGACGAGGGACAAACAGAGCAAAGAGTCAGTTTGATTATGCTGAGAAAAGTGCAATGACACCTTCTGCAAACGTAGTAGGTAGGCTAATACATGGCCCATATGCCTATAGAGCATATGGTTACATTGGCTATAGTTCGTGAAAATTACCTTGAAGTTGACGGGGTCAACTCTAAGCACGAAGGCGTGCAGCTCGCTCAGGGTCAGAAGACCAACGGTCAGGTCATCGATCTTGCTCACCGCCTCGTACAAGCCACCCATGACCGTGATGCCGTGCTTCCTAACGGGATCGCCGTTGGGGCTCAGGTCCTTCCAGTGGGCGAAGTAAGACTTGGTCTGGGGGTACACCACGATCAACCTGCATGGAGGAAGGAGAGAAAGGATTGGTTAGGGTACGTGGTAATTGCTCTGTCGAACATATCAATACTCAGTACCAATAACACTCTGTATCTGATAAGTATCAGTCATGCAGTCAATTTCAGGAACTGGTTTGTATTTTTAGAAATGTATATAAGCCTGTTAGATCATTTTCTATTAGAGTTGCCTAATACAATAATGTTCTAACTAATACAATATCCATAAATCGAATAATTGTAGATAGACTCCACCCCGTTGTAGCCAAACTGATGATAAAGTATGTTCATCTTTACCTCGCGAGAGCCTCGGCGCCGATCTCGTCGGACCTGCTGGAGACTTTCGCAAAGAAGTCCTTGACGATGACTTTTTCCTTAGCTGACAGGCTCATTTTGGCAAGAGGTTCTGCTGTACCAAAGAAGATATTCAGAGGATGAATGAAGCTTTAGAAGGGTCTGAAGTTAGACGGATCCTGACACCTGTTTTATGGCCCAAGACACACGTCACCAAACCCCACCTCTACTCGTTTTCTATTGGCTATGATGAGATAATTGAGTAAAATGATGGAGTGAGATGGAGCATCAGTTCTGTGAATTTAGGGTGTTGTCTTGTCTTATCGCTTTGGGCTATACATGGTAACGCAGAAAATCCCAATGCTTTTGACATAGGCGTATAGGAGTAACCAAGTTCATTGCAAGGCGTTGCCGCCATATCTATTAGGGCTAAATATAGCCTAGAAACATTTCATAGAATAAGGATTTTGATATCTTACTATGTAACCCATATTATCTGTTATAATGCAATAATATATCTCACACAATCAAGCGATGATGAAGACTTACTGCTGCTTGCTTTTTGACAATAACTTAAGTATGAAAATTGATCTGTTCTTATGAAAATAGATAATACTTTGCACCAATTTCTACTTTCTAAAAATGGTGCACAATCAAGATGATAGAAAGTGACCGTTTAATAATTGATTTGAGTTGCTAACAGAGGAGTGGTGACTGGATATTAACAGATGGGGAAAAAACTGAATGAAGACCAACATTCGATAGGTTCTCAACGAATATAATGATTTCTGGAATGAAGTGCTTGATATCGTGATACTGGGGGGAATGTTATGTATGTATGTATGTATGTATGTATGTATGTATGTATGTATGTATGTATGTATGTATGTATGTATGTATGTATGTATGTATGTATGTATGTATGTATGTATGTATGTATGTATGTATGTATGTATGTATGTATGTATGTATGTATGTATGTATGTATGTATGTATGTATGTATGTATCAGCTGCCTTCTCCTACACCTGCCTGTGTGATGAGGAGTAATCTGCTTGGGAACAGTATAGCCACAGTGGAGAGACATATGGTTATACATTTTATCGGGATGCCTTCATGAAATAAATGTAAAACGCATATATTCGCCTTTCACTCATAGACTTTCTCAGATCATGTGTGGGCCTACTGTATGTGTTTATAGATAACACTAGGTGTTGCCATTCTTATCTTCTAAAACCGCACATAGGTCACAGTTGGAGAGGCCGACCAGCTGCTGCAGGGGCCTGCATGGAACAGGTTGCTGTGGGCAGTGGTGGAAAAAGTACTCAATTGTCATACTTGAGTAAAAGTAAAGATACCTTAATAGAAAATGACTCAAGTAAAAGTGGAAGTCACCCAGTAAAATGCTACTTGAGTAAAAGTCTACAAGTATTTGGTTTTAAATGTAATTAAGTATCAAAATGAAATATAATTGCTAAAATGTACATAAGTATCAAAAGTAAAAGTATAAACCATTTCAAATTCCTTATATTAGCCAAACCAGGCCGCATGATCTTCCTTTTTTATTTATTGGTGGATAGCTAGGGGCTCACTCCAACACTCAGACATCATTTACAAACGAAGCATTTGTGTTTAGTGAGTCTGCCAGATCAGTGGCAGTAATGCTGACCAGGGATGTTCTCTTGATAAGTGTGTGAATTGGACCATTTTCCTGTCAAAATGTAACGACTACTTTTGGGTGTCAGGAAAAATGTATGGAGTAAGAAGAATGTAGTGAAGTAAAAGGTGACAAAAATATAAATAGCAAGATAAAGTACAGATACCCTGACAACTACTTAAGTAGTACTTTAAAGTATTTTTGCTTAAGTACTTTACACCACTGGCTGTGGGTCACGTCATGTAGGCTACCTGCTGACGTTTAATCATGTATGGATCTGGTGTAGGAATCTCGAAACTCATCCCTTTATATACAGTAGAAAATAAAAAACTTTGGCCAATATGCAAAACTTTAAAAATATATATATATGTATATGGGGTCGTTTCCTGCACCAAACAAACTAGCTTTTTCTAAATGTAACCTACAAGTGGAGGTCAATTGTATCTAACGAAACGAAAAACAACCTTAACAGGGGATTAAAAGTTTCTGGAATTATACTGTTTTGCATGACGGATATCAATATGACAACAGCTACAGTAAACTAAAGAAAATGTAAAGTAAATACTTTTGACAAATGAATATTAACTGTTAAAACTTAAACGACAATAATTTATTTATTTAAACAGTAAAAAATAATCGTTGAAATTGCCCATTCCATCCATGAAGCAGCGATGTGTGTTTTATAACCATTCTTTTTCTTCTCAGTCTATACATAGAGGTGTTTCACTTCACAGTTTTGTTTTTGTATGTTTTATGCATAAATAGTCATGTTAATATTTGCCACGTGTTTTACAGCCAGCAACAATACAATTCAGCCTGGCCGACTCTGTAGGCTTGTAGGCAATATGCATCCATTCGCTAACTTGTTCATGTTGTCTAATGTATTATTGAATTCACATTTTTATAATGATCTAATATAATATAATGATCGAACATCTATATATGAAATAACCATTGAAACCTTTAAATGTGTTATTATATTAGCTATCCTTAAAGTGCAATTTGTCTAGGCTTGTATGGATACAATTACGCACGCGTAAAATAAACACACATGATCAACAAACAGATGCTTATATGCTTATTTTATTTCTTCATTGAGGAGTGAAACACATGAGCACACAGGCTGTCCCCTCGGTCAGCTATATGGAGACTGACTCTAGTGGTACTGCCTGCCCAGAGCAGACACCACCACTGACAAGAACTTCTGGAAGGATGCCTGATATTCGGGTGTGAATGCGTTGCCCATCTTCCCAGCGATGACGATGGTCAGACAGTCAGACAACAGCTGTGAAAGAGAACAAATCACAGCAAAAGTGATATGTTTAGAATGTATTTGGGGGTAGCTTGATCGAGTGGACTTCAATGTTATTTTGTCGCCTATCTTACCTTAAAGTTGTCGGGATCCACGTGCAGTTTCTCAGAGTGCAGAACGCTCAGCTCGGCGTATGTGTTCTTGATGTCGTCCATGTTCTTCAGAGCTCTGTCCAGACCGCGCAGCACCGTGGTGCCGTGCTTAGCAATCAGAGGGTTGTTCATGATGGCCTCTGCGTTGTACAGGTTGCCGAAGCCCCCGAAATACCTCTGGGTCCAGGGGTACACGATCAGACACCTGAGGGGAGCGGAGAGAGGAGCGGAGAGAACAGTGTGATGCTGAACAACAACAGAAAATGACGAAGAAGATGAAAATTAGGGGGACTAACAATCAAAATTAAAGTAAACCAAAGTTTCTTGTCTTACCTTGACAGGGACTTTTGGCCAATTTCGTCATAGTCTAGTTTGGAGAAGATGTTGGAGATGGCCGCGCGCTCTTCGTCTGTCCACTCAACCATGTTTGCTCGTGAAGATTTAGCTTAGTTTCTAGTGAGAATAGGAATCATGAAAACATTTCGGAAAAATCTTTAGTTTTATGGTATTTGTGCACTCCGCCCCCAAAACGAAAAATGTAATATGATTGGTTGGAGATAACCCATCACGCTTTAGATAAGACATAGTTGAACATTGTCGAATAGGTTCTCCTTTAGGTGGATTTCCGTGAAACAGCAAAAAACATTTGAGGAAAGCAAATATAGATTCTGAGACTCTCAGGTCATAGCCTATACTTACAGTGCCTTCAGAAAGTATTCACACCCTTTTGCTTTTTTTCCACTTTTGTTGTTGTGTTACAGCCTGAATTTAAAATTGATTACATTGAGATGTTGTGTCACTGATCTCCCTACACTACCGCATAATGTCAAAGTGTAATTTTGTTTGTAGAACATTTTTTTTAAATAATACAAAAATAAAAGCTAAAATGTATTGAGTCAATAAGTATTCAACCCCTTGGTTATGGCAACCCTAAATAAGTTCAGGAGTAAAAATTTGCTTAAGAAGTCACATAATAGGTTGCATGGACTCATTCCGTGTTTAATAATAGTGGTTAACATGATTTTTAAATGACTAATCATGCTTCATTGACAGCATGGCCAATGTTTAATGTTTATCATTTTAAACTAGGAAAAGAGGCCCTTAATCTTAGACTTGGGACCACACAGCCATTCCACTGAATAGCGGGCTAATGATTGCTTTGCAGTGCTTGCAGTTAGCCACTGATTCCTTCCAAACCCCTCATTGTTGAACTTGCGATTTCCAACTTGTTGTGTAATGTTTATGTTGAATGGCCGATGAGTACCGATACGTTTTATCTTTAATTTCTCTTCATTATTTCTCTTCATATGACAAGGATTAAAAAGGATTTGCCAGTAGATTGTCGACTTTATTCATGATGATGGTTCATGATGACTGCTAGCTAAGATTTTGAAAGTATGATGTTGACATGATCAGTCCAATCAAAGCTACTGTAGATATAAGGTGATTTCACATCATTTTATCTGTGGCCACTGACTTGAGCCTTCTTAGATGTGCACTTCTAATGTAACTCTATGGCAGCACCCGAGGGGCTTGAATTGTCGAGCTCTACCCTCAGACTTGGTGGTGATGTAGTGTCCCCATGAGTGACAGAAAACTGAGCCAATCACAGCGCAACGCTCCGTATTTTCTGCTGGCTTGCCCCACCTGTCACATCTGCTCCTGCAACGCCCTCTACTGCGCATCCTGTGTCTCCTTGACCTGCCACCACTTCCCCAGTACTCTCTCCCTCTCCCCCTCTCTCTGTGTTTGTGTGATTGTGTGGGCGGAGACAGGTGTGCTGGAGTCAGAGCAGATCCCCAACAGCTGCAACCTGTTCCATAATCAAGACCACTACAAATACTCAGCCGTGCCACTTACACGGTGCCAGATCGTAATCTCTGCTCAGTCAGTCTACGTTTCTGGCCGTTTTGTTACTATTCAGATCCTGTTATCCTGTTGTGCCTGTTTTCCCTGCCTGACTCTGTTTTCCTCTCCGCTACAGTTCTGCCTGCTCTGACTCTGGTCCCTGTCTCCAGTCCCACGTCTCGTCATCCTGCTACTCTGTCCTGGATTCCCCACTCTACTACTCCCTTGGATTCCCCTCCGGACCTGCTTACCCTGTCTCAACCCCTCTCGCTCCAGCCTCAGCCTCCGCACCTGGTTTCCTGCAACCCATCTGAGTTTCCCCTGGCCTGCACTCCATCTTCCCCGTGTTTCAATAAATACCTTGATTACTTCATCCCAGTCTCCTCGTCTGAGTCTGCTCTTGGGTTCCCCTGTTCCACTCCGCGTAACACCACCACCACAGAAAGCACTGAGTTAGGCTGAAACACCTGCCTTTTGGAGCTGCCTTACTCAAGACCATGTTTGTATGCGGCTTTATTAAATAATATATATTTTTTACATTGTTTGCAAACTGATATGTGACACGTATTAATGCCAAAATAACATGCAAAACAGGCAAGCCCCCCCCCCCCCCCAAAAAAAAAGATATGACGGTCGCCACTGCTTGGGATGTACTTGGGATGTATGGTCCGCAGCAGATGGTTTAGTTTACACATTTCTATACCCAAAGGGAACTCTGTCACAACTAACCGACAGAACTTAATACAGCTGAACATGTAACGATTTCCTCCTTATTACAGAGAGTTAACGACACAAGCACTCAGGTGTTTCTGTCAGGTTTTATTACAAAAGAAAAACACACAAATAAAATACTCTATAATAAGTTAACGGCACAGCAACATTTGATTTCTATGATGGGGCTATGACGCTCCTTATCTGTATTTCTCTGCAAGGACGGCTGCGAAGGCCGAGAGGTACTTGTCCATGGCTGCGTGCGCGACAGGATCGAACTCATCACCCATGTGAGCGGCCAAAGTCACGAGGATACAGTGACAAAGAAGCTATGAGAGAAATAAACAAAACACAAAGGAAAAAAAATCATAAAATAAACCACAAGTGCATTTGTTAAGTTCCCTTCATAGATTAGAAATGAAATTATTGGTATAAGAAATATGGTGGAAACTCCCAGTCTATGCCAACACCAATTTGTGGGGAGTAGTGAATGAGTGCACAATTCAAGGAGTAAAGATTATTAGGACACAATGAGTGTGTTCCAGCAGATTATATAAGTAGGGATAGGGATGTACTAGGACTAATATCTGATGGAACAGTTCATCAAGAGAAATAGGGAAGGCACCTTGAAGTTGCAGGGGTCTATTCTCAGTTTGTAGGCATGCAGTGTTTGGAGCGGTGCCAGGGTGACCATCATCGAGCTGATGTCTTTGGAACACTCAGCTATCGCGAGAACTATCTTCTTCCCGTGGGAACGCAGGTGCGTGGACCTGGGTCTGATGTCCAGGTGGGCGAAGTATGTTTTCGTCCCGGGAAAAGTCGTCATCATCCTGTGATACAGTGATAAAGTATAGGTCTGCAAGTGGGCATTATATTTGTGACTGACAACAGGTCCAAGAGAGACCTCTGTTGTTGCCTCCATTACCACCAAGTTTGGGTAAATGGACCATGAACCCAATTTAATTGCTAAATTATTGTAACAGGCTAACCATATAATAAACAAAAATGTAACAACACAAAAAACATATACGTTTTGTTTTCATTCAAATACATGACACCTTTCACAAATACATTTTCCAATAGCAGAAGCAAAGACAGTTTTTGCCAACGAAATGTCTTAGTTTTAACACCGTTTAGCCTACCATATCGAAAGTGGCATCTTATCAGAAAGGAAGTTATGTTCAGATGTGTGTGTTGCTTGTATGTTATTTACAATTAACTTAGGCCTACCTTAGAAGACATTCAGCTCCGATGTCGGAAGCCACGGGAATCATTTTGTCCCAAATTTTAGCGATCAGCTCCTTTTCGTGGTCTGTGAGCATATTGTAACCCGTTGCGCTGGTGCTATGCGTAGAAGTTGAACGTCTGGACGGGCGCAAGGCACAGGTCTGCGTAAAGGTGTTAGTCAACCATTTTTTGCACCACTATAACCGGTCAAAATGCAAGCAAATCACGTTTTCTGGCAGTATTTACAACAATTGTCTAAATGAGGTCAACTAAATGGTCGTTTGCGGTAGGCCTACTCCTTGCTTCGGGTTGTTTTCCTTCTGAATGCTGAGGAGAGATAACCACTTGAGGGTGGGCAAGTTGCGCAGAAGACCCAACATCTTCTGATATGCGTCATGTGGTCTACTGGGGGCCTCTTTTGAAACACACACACACACTTAACTTGACCATAAAAAACATAAGAAAATAATAATGTAATGAAGTAAAATGTAAGGCATTAAGCCTAATGCATTGTAATAAAATGGACTTAAAATGCACCGAATACAGTGGTTTGGGTGAATGTGTGATGTTGTATGTTGCAGTTGGTGTGTCACGAAGTTAACCTACCCCTTAGAAATTCCTTGCTGTGGTTACTGATTTTTGACCTAATCTCTGCTCCCTTTATCGTAATCTATACATACCAGCCAGGGCCAGGCAACTGACACATATTGTAAACATATTCATGTATATGAGTGAATCTACAGAAGTGAATCTACAGAATCTAAAAGTGTCCAAATGGAGATTTTGTTTTCATCATGATATGTTCTAATTAATTCCAAGGCAATAACAAACGTATTGTTAAATTAATATAGTACAAAGTCATTGTTTATACACCGATTTCTATTCATAAGTGGCTGCCCCACAGCGACTCTTAAAATTCATGTTTGAAAATAAAACAATTCATGATTTTAATTTTTTTTAACACTATTATTTCAATAGAACATATTGAGTTATTCTATTACCACATTGAAAGATACTGATCTTATTAGTGTTTTGTTTATTTTTAAACATCTTTCTCTGAAAAATGCTGTCCCAACTTTTGATGCCACTACCTAAACACAGACTTTAACTGACTGTAGAATGAATGTGTGCCTTAAACCACACCCCTACAAATATCACCAGGTGATGGGATTGCACCCCTCTCCAGCATGGCCACATGGCGAGTAGTCTGTCTGCAATCATTTTGGGGAAAAAATGAGTGAGCAAGTTGGTAAAGCTTCATATATTTTTAAGAAGTGTCATTACCGAACATCTAATATTTCATAAAATACGTAAAGTATGGTTTTGGGACTAAAATATATATGTTTGCTGTGATGTACATCTGTCCAAATTAAAACTATCCAGCCATATGCTAGCTATTGTCCAAACCGAAATGGTCACAACCTAAAAAATTTACACCATAAACATTTATAGAGGTCTCACCTTTGTATCTATGCCATTATGACGTCTGTGACAGCACAGGCAGCGCCATCGAGGCTATCTTCATTTTAAAGTTGCAAGCACCATGAACTACCAACTGAGCTACAAGAAGACCACCATGTCAAATCAAATCCAATTTGATTGGTCACATACACGTGATTAGAAGATGTTATTGCGGGTGTAGCGAAATGCTTGTGTTTCTAGCTCCTACAATGCAGTAATATCTAACAAGTAATATCTAACAAATTAAACAACATATACCCAATACACACAAATCTATGTATGAATGAATTAAGACTATATACATATATCGACAAGCGATGTCAGAGCGGAACGGACTAAGATACAGTAGAATAGTATAGAATACAGTATATACAGTTGAAGTCGGAAGTTTACATACACCTTAGCCAAATACATTTAAACTCAGTTTTTCACAATTCCTGACATTCAATCCTAGTAAAAATTCCCTTTCTTAGGTCAGTTAGGATCACCACTTTATTTTAAGAATGTGAAATGTCAGAATAATAATATAGAGTGATTTATTTCACCTTTTATTTCCTTCATCAAATTCCCAGTGGGTCAGAAGTTTACATACACTCAAATAGTATTTGGTAGCATTGCCTTTAAATTGTGTAACTTGGGTCAAACGTTTCAGGTAGCCTTCCACAAGCTTACCACAATAAGTTGGGTGAATTTTGCCCCATTCCTCCTGACAGAGCTGGTGTAACTGAGTCAGGTTTGTAGGCCTCCTTGCTCACACACACATTTTTCTATGGAATTGAGGTCAGGGCTTTGTGATGTCCACTCCAATACCTTGACTTTGTTGACCTTAAGCCGTTTTGCCACAACTTTCAAAGTATACTTGGGGTCATTGTCCATTTGGAAGACCCATTTGCAACCAAACTTTAACTTCCTGACTGATGTCTTGAGATGTTGCTACAATATATTCACATAATTTTCCTGCCTCATGATGCCATCTATTTTGTGAAGTGTACCAGTCCCTCCTGCAGCAAAGCACCCCCACAACATGATGCTGCCACCCCCATGCTTCACGGTTGGGATGGTGTTCTTCGGCTTGCAAGCGTCCCCCTTTTTCCTCCAAACATAACGATGGTCATTATGGCCAAACAGTTCTATTTTTGTTTCATCAGACCAGAGGACATTTCTCCAAAAAGTACGATCTTTGTCCTGATGTACAGTTGCAAACCGTGGTCTAGCTTTTTTTATGCCGGTTTTTGAGCAGTGGCTTCTTCCTTGCTGAGCGGCCTGTCAGGTTATGTCGATATAGGACTTGTTTTACTGTGGATATAGGTACTTTTGTACCTGTTTCCTCCAGCATCTTCACAAGGTCCTTTGCTGTTGTTCTGGGATTGATTTGCACTTTTCGCACCAAAGTACGTTCATCTCTAGGAGACAGAAAGCGTCTCCTTCCTGAGCGGTTTGACGGCTGCGTGATCCCATGGTGTTTATTCTTGCGTACTATTGTTTGTACAGATGAACGTGGTACCTTCAGGCGTTTGAAAATTGCTCCCAAGGATAAACCAGACTTGTGGAGGTCTACATTTTTTTTCTGAGGTCTTGGCTGATTTCTTTGGATTTTCCCATGATGTCAAGCAAAGAGGCACTGAGTTTGAAGGTAGGCCTTGAAATACATCCACAGGTACACCTCCAATTGTCCCAAATTATGTCAATTAGCCTATCAGAAGCTTCTAAAGCCATGACATGTATGTAAACTTCTGACCCACTGGAATTGTCATAAGATGAATTATAAGTGAAATAATCTGTATGTAAACAATTGTTGGGAAAATTACTTGTGTCATGCACAAAGTAGATGTCTTAACGACTTGCCAAAAGTATAGCTTTTTAACAAGAAATTTGTGGAGTGGTTGAAAAATGAGCTTTGATGAACCTGTACTGACCTCACCTTCTGGATGATAGCAGGGTGAGCAGGCAGTGGACTGTCGAGCTTTCAATTGTGCATCTCAAATCAAATCAAATCAAAGTTGATTTGTCACGTGCGCCTAATACAACAGGAGTAGACCTTACAGTGAAATGCTTACTTACAGGCTCTAACCAATAGTGCAAAAAAGTTATTAGGTGAACAATAGGTAGATAAAGAAATAAAACAACAGTAAAAAGACAGGCTATATACAGTAGCGGGATTATAAAAGTAGCGAGGCTACATACAGACACCGGTTAGTCATTTACATTTACATTTACGTCATTTAGCAGACGCTCTTATCCAGAGCGACTTAGACATTGGTGCATTCACCTTATGATATCCAGTGGAACAACCACTTTACAATAGTACATCTATATCTTTTTGGGGGGGGAGGGTGGGGGGGGGGGGGGGGGGGGGAGAAGGATTACTTCATCCTATCCCAGGTATTCCTTACAGAGGTGGGGTTTCAGGTGTCTCCGGAAGGTGGTGATTGACTCCGCTGTCCTGGCGTCGTGAGGGAGCTTGTTCCACCATTGGGGTGCCAGAGCAGCGAACAGTTTTGACTGGGCTGAGCGGGAACTGTGCTTCCGCAGAGGTAGGGGGGCCAGCAGGCAAGAGGTGGATGAACGCAGTGCCCTTCTTTGGGTGTAGGGACTGATCAGAGCCTGAAGGTACGGAGGTGCCGTTCCCCTCACAGCTCCGTAGGCAAGCACCATGGTCTTGTAGCAGATGCGAGCTTCAACTGGAAGCCAGTGGAGTGTGCGGAGGAGCGGGGTGACGTGAGAGAACTTGGGAAGGTTGAACACCAGACGGGCTGCAGCGTTCTGGATGAGTTGTAGGGGTTTAATGGCACAGGCAGGGAGCCCCGCCAACAGCGAGTTGCAGTAATCCAGACGGGAGATGACAAGAGCCTGGATTAGGACCTGCGCCGCTTCCTGTGTGAGGCAGGGTCGTACTCTGTGAATGTTGTATAGCATGAACCTACAGGATCGGGTCACCGCCTTGATGTTAGTGGAGAACGACAGGTTGTTGTCCAGGGTCACGCCAAGGCTCTTAGCACTCTGGGAGGAGGACACAATGAAGTTGTCAACCGTGATGGCGAGATCATGGAACGGGCAGTCCTTCCCCGGGAGGAAGAGCAGCTCCGTCTTGCCGAGGTTCAGCTTGAGGTGGTGATCCGTCATCCACACTGATATGTCTGACAGACATGCAGAGATGCGATTCGCCGCCTGGTTATCAGAAGGGGGAAAGGAGAAGATTAATTGTGTGTCGTCTGCATAGCAATGATAGGAGAGACCATGTGAGGATATGACAGAGCCAAGTGACTTGGTGTATAGCGAGAATAGGAGAGGGCCTAGAACAGAGCCCTGGGGGACACCAGTGGTGAGAGCGCATGGTGCGGAGACAGATTCTCGCCACGCCACCTGGTAGGAGCGACCTGTCAGGTAGGACGCAATCCAAGCGTGGGCCGCGCCGGAGATGCCCAACTCGGAGAGGGTGGAGAGGAGGATCTGATGGTTCACAGTATCAAAGGCAGCAGATAGGTCTAGAAGGATGAGAGCAGAGGAGAGAGAGTTAGCTTTAGCAGTGCGGAGAGCCTCCGTGACACAGAGAAGAGCAGTCTCAGTTGAATGCCCAGTCTTGAAACCTGACTGATTAGGATCAAGGTCATTCTGAGAGAGATAGCAGGAGAGCTGGCCAAGGACGGCACGTTCAAGAGTTTTGGAGAGAAAAGAAAGAAGGGATACTGGTCTGTAGTTGTTGACATCGGAGGGATCGAGTGTAGGTTTTTTCAGAAGGGGTGCAACTCTCGCTCTCTTGAAGACGGAAGGGACGTAGCCAGCGGTCAAGGATGAGTTGATGAGCGAGGTGAGGTAGGGGAGAAGGTCTCCGGAAATGGTCTGGAGAAGAGAGGAGCGGATAGGGTCAAGTGGGCAGGTTGTTGGGCGGCCGGCCATCACAAGACGCGAGATTTCATTTGGAGAGAGAGGGGAGAAAGAGGTCAAAGCACAGGGTAGGGCAGTGTGAGCAGGACCAGCGGTGTCGTTTGACTTAGCAAACGAGGATCGGATATCGTCAACCTTCTTTTCAAAATGGTTGACGAAGTCATCCGCAGAGAGGGAGGAGGGGGCGGGGGAGGGGGAGGAGGATTCAGGAGGGAGGAGAAGGTAGCAAAGAGCTTCCTAGGGTTAGAGGCAGATGCTTGGAATTTAGAGTGGTAGAAAGTAGCTTTAGCAGCAGAGACAGAAGAGGAGAATGTAGAGAGGAGGGAGTGAAAGGATGCCAGGTTCGCAGGGAGGCGAGTTTTCCTCCATTTCCGCTCGGCTGCCCGGAACCCTGTTCTGTGAGCTCGTAGTGAGTCGTCGAGCCACGGAGCAGGAGGGGAGGACCGAGCCGGCCTGGAGGATAGGGGACAGAGAAAATCAAAGGATGCAGAAGGGAGGAGAGGAGGGTTGAGGAGGCAGAATCAGGAGATAGGTTGGAGAAGGTTTGAGCAGATGGAAGAGATGATAGGATGGAAGAGGAGAGAGTAGCGGGAGAGAGAGAGCGAAGGTTGGGACGGCGCAATACCATCCGAGTAGGGGCAGAGTGAGAAGTGTTGGATGAGAGCAAGAGGGAAAAGGATACAAGGTAGTGGTCGGAGATTTGGAGGGGAGTTGCAATGAGATTAGTGGAAGAACAGCATCTAGTAAAGATGAGGTCAAGCGTATTGCCTGCCTTGTGAGTAGGGGGGGAAGGTGAGAGGGTGAGGTCAAAAGAGGAGAGGAGTGGAAAGAAGGAGGCAGAGAGGAATGAGTCAAAGGTAGACGTGGGGAGGTTAAAGTCACCCAGAACTGTGAGAGGTGAGCCATCTTCAGGAAAGGAACTTATCAAGGCGTCAAGCTCATTGATGAACTCTCCAAGGGAACCTGGAGGGCGATAAATGATAAGGATGTTAAGCTTGAAAGGGCTGGTAACTGTGACAGCATGGAATTCAAATGAGGAGATAGACAGATGGGTCAGGGGAGAAAGAGAGAATGTCCACTTGGGAGAGATGAGGATTCCAGTGCCACCACCCCGCTGGCTCGATGCTCTAGGGGTATGCGAGAACACGTGGGCAGACGAAGAGAGAGCAGTAGGAGTAGCAGTGTTATCTGTGGTAATCCATGTTTCCGTCAGCGCCAGGAAGTCTAGGGACTGGAGGGTAGCATAGGCTGAGATGAACTCAGCCTTGTTGGCTGAAGACCGGCAGTTCCAGAGGCTGCCGGAGACCTGGAACTCCACGTGGGTCGTGCGCGCTGGGACCACCAGGTTAGAGTGGCAGCGGCCACGCGGTGTGAAGCGTTTGTATGGCCTGTGCAGAGGGGAGAGAACAGGGATAGACAGACACATAGTTGACAAGCTACAGAAGTGTTGTTTCTTGTATTATTGTCTCTTGTGTCTTTAGAGAACTGTTTCACTTTGATATCCTTTTTCTTCTGTCCTGATTTTCTCTTTCTTTTCTTCTGTTAACTAGATATTCTTTGTTGTTCTTCGTTAGCTAGCTAGCTTCTTCCAAAAGAGTCCCTAGCAACTGCTTAGCAACTGGTAAACAATTCAGCTAGCTAAGATAACTACAATGTTATGAAAAATAGTTATTTTTCAAAAGCCTATCTTCTTTGTTTGTTGCTTGTTTTTTCTCCTCTTCAGTCTTGCAGTTCTCTTTTGCTTTTTTCCGATGTACTTCACTCTAAAAACCAATGTGCCCGGAGCACATGTCCTGGTAATCCGTCTGGCCCCGCAGCCTTGTGTATGTTGACCTGTTTAAAGGTCTTACTCATGTTGGCTACGGTGAGCATGATCACACAGTCGTCCGGAACAGCTGATGCTCTCATGCATGCCTCAGTGTTGCTTGCCTCGAAGCGAGCATAGAAGTGATTTAGCTCATCTGATAGGCTCGTGTCACTGGGCAGCTCTCGCCTGTGCTTCTCTTTGTAGTCTGTAATAGTTTGCAAGCCCTGCCACATAATATGAGCGTCGGAGCCGGTGTAGTGTGATTCAATCTTAGCCCTGTATTGACGCTTTGCCTGTTTGATGGTTCGTCGCAGGGCATAGCAGGATTTCTTATAAGCTTCCAGGTTAGAGTCCCGCACCTTGAAAGCGGCAGCTCTACCTTTTATCTCAGTGTGACTGTTGCCTGTAATACATGGCTTCTGGTTGGGGTTATGTACGTACGCTCACTGTGGGGACGACGTCATTGATGCACTTATTGATAAAGCCAGTGACTGATGTGGTGTACTCCTCAATGCCATCGGAAGAATCCCGGAACATGTTCCAGTCTGTGATAGCAAAACAGTCCTGTAGTTTAGCATCTGCCTCATCTGACCCCTTTTTTATAGACCGAGTCACTGGTGCTTCCTGCTTTAATTTTAGCTTGTAAGCAGGAATCAGGAGGATAGAGTTGTGGTCGGATTTACCAAATGGAGAGTGAGGGAGAGCTTTGTACGTGTCTCTGTGTGTGGAGTACAGGTGATCTAGATTTTTTTCCATGTACCGTCAAATCTTGGGTGAGGACCTCCTTCCCTCAGCCAGGGCATTGAAAAGGGGTCTGGATGGGTATTCCAGCATGACAAGGACCCAAGACACATGGCCAAGGCAACAAAGGAGTGGCTCAAGAAGAAGCACATTAAGGTCCTGGAGTGGCCTAGCCAGTCTCCAGACCTTAATCCCATAGAAAATCTGTGGAGGGAGCTGAAGGTTCGAGTTGTCAAATATCAGCCTCGAAACCTTAATGACTTGGAGAAGATCTGCAAAGAGAAGTGGGACAAAATCCCTCCTGAGATGTTTGCAAACCTGGTGGCCAACTACAAGAAACGTCTGACCTCTGTGATTGCCAACAAGGGTTTTGCCACCAAGTACTAAGTCATGTTTTGCAGAGGGGTCAAATACTTATTTCCCTCATTAAAATGCAAATAATTTTATAACATTTTTGACATGCGTTTTTCTGGATTTATTTGTTGTTATTCTGTCTCTCACTGTTCAAATAAACCTACCATTAAAATTATAGACTGATCATTTCTTTGTCAGTGGGCAAACGTACAAAATCAGCAGGGGATCAAATACTTTTCCCCCTCACTGTAGATGGGGGGTGCACCCTCTGCTGATGTTGAGTGAGAGGTTGTTTTCCAGGCACCACACTCCCAGAGCACTCGCCTCGTCCCTGTAGGCTGTCTCGTCATCCTTGGTAATCAAGCCTACTACTGTTGTGTCATTGGAGGCGTGCTTGGCTACACAGTCATGGATGAACAGGGAGCACAGGAGGGGGCGGAGCACGAACCCTTGTGGGGCTCAGTGTTGAGGATCAGCGGAGTGGAGGTGATGTTTCCTACCTTCACCACCTGGGGGCGGCCCGTAGGGAAGTTCAGGACTCAGTTGCACAGGGTGGGGTTCAGACCCAGGGCCTCGAGCTTAATGAGCTTGGAAGGTACTATGGTGTTGAATGCTGAGCTATAGTCAATAAACAGAATTCTTACATAGGTATTCCTCTTGTCCAGATGGAATAGGGCAGTGTGCAGAGTGATGGCGATTGCATTGTCTGTGGATCTATTGGGGCAGTAAGCAAATTGAAGTAAGTCTCGGGTGGCAGGTAAGGTAGAGATGATATGATCCTTGACTAGTCTCTCAAAGCACTTCATGATGACAGAGGTGAGTGCTATGGGGCGATAGTCATTAAGTTCAGTTACCTTTGCCTTCTTGGGTACAGGAACAATGGTGGCCATCTTGAAGCATGTGGGGACAGCAGACTGGGATAGGGAGAGATTGAATATGCCCGTAAACACACCAGCCAGCTGGTCTGTGCATGCTCTGAGGACGTGGCTAGGGTTGCCGTCTGGGCTGGCAGCCTTGCGAGGTTTATAATGTTTAAATGTTTTACTCACGTCGGCTACGGAGAAGGAGAGCATACAGTCCTTGGTAGTGGGCCGCGTCGGTGGCACTGTGTTAACCTTAAAGCGTGTCGAAGAATGTATTTAGCCTGTCCGGAAGCAAGACATCGGTCTCAACGACATGGCTGGTTTTCCTTTTGTATTCCGGGATTGTCTGTAGACCCTGCCACATACGTGTCATGTCTGAGCCATTGAATTGTGACTCCACTTTATCTCTATACTGACATTTAGCTTGTTTGCTTGCCTTGTGGAGTGAATAACTACACTGTTTATATTCTGCCATATTCCCAGTGACCTTGCTGTTGGTTAAATGCGGTGGTTTGCGCTTTCAGTTTTGCGCGAATGCTACCATCTATCCACGGTTTCTGGTTAGTGTAGGTTTTAATAGTTACAGTGGGTACTACATCTCCTATACACTTACTTGTAAACTCAGTCACCATATCCGTGTATGTGTCTAGATTTTTTTCGCAAGCTACCGGGAACATATCCCAGTCCACGTGATCAAAACAATCCTGAAGCGTGGATTTCGATTGGTTAGACCAGCGTTGAATAGTTCTTAGCACGGGCACTTCCTGTTTGAGTTTCTGTCTATAGGAAAGGATGCACAATCGAGAGCATCCTGTCGGGCTGTATCACCGCCTGGTACGGCAACTGCTCCACCCACAACCGAAAGGCTCTGCAGAGGGTAGTAAGGTCTGCACAACCCATCACCGGGGGCAAACTACCTTCCCTCCAGGAAACCTACACCACCCGATGTCACAGGAAGGCCAAAAAGATCATCAAGGACAACAACCCCCCGAGCCACTGCCTGTTCACCCCACTATCATCCAGAAGGCGAGGTCAGTACAGGTGCATCAAAGCCGGGACATAGAGACTGAAAAACAGCTTCTATCTCAAGGCCATCAGACTGTTAAACAGCCATCACTAACATTGAGTGGCTGCTGCCAACATACTGACTCAAATCTCTAGCCACTTTAATAATTAAATATTGGATGTAATAAATGTATCACTAATCACTTTAAAAAATGCCACTTTATATAATGATTACATACCCTACATTACTCATCTCATATGTATATACTGTACTCTATACCATCTACTGCTTCTTGCCTATGCCGTTCGGCCATCGCGCATCCATATATTTATATGTACGTATTCTTATTAATTCATTCACACTTGTGTGTATAACGTAGTTGTTGTGAAATTGTTAGATAACTTGTTAGATATTACTGCACAGTCGGAACTAGAAGCACAAGCATTTCGCTACACTCGCATTAACATCTGCTAACCATGTGTATGTGACCAATAACATTTGATTTGATTTGAGCAAGATGGAGTCGTCGTCAGATTTGCCGAAAGGAGGGCGGGGGAGGGCCTTGTAAGCATTCCGGTAGTTTGAATAGCAATGGTTGAGAGTCCTAGTAGCACGAGTAGTACAGTCGATATGTTGATAGAACTTCGACAGCCTAATCCTCAGATTTTCTTAATTAAAATCCCCAGTTACGATAAATGCAGCCACAGGATGTGGTTTCCAATTTGCATAAAGTCCAGTGAAGTTCTTTGAGGCCCGTTGTGGTATCGGCTTCAGAGGGGATGTAAACGGCCGTGGCAATGACGGAGGAGAATTCTCTTGGGAGATAATATGGTCTGCATTTTATTGTGAGGTATTCAAGGTCGGGTGAACAAAAGGACTTGAGTTCCTGTATATTCTTAGAATTCCACCATGAGTTGTTAATCATGAAACACACCCCTCCGCCCTTCTGCTTCCCGGAGAGATATTTATTCCTGTCTGTGCGATGTACTGAGAATCCTGCTGGTTTTACCAACAGAGTATTCTGAGAGAGCCATGTTTCTGTGAAACAAAGTGTGTTACAGGCCCCGATGTCTCTCTGGAAAAAAATCCTTACGCTAAACTCATCAACTTTGTTATCCAAAGACTGAACATTAGCGAGTAATATACTCGGAAGCGGTGGGTGGTGTGCGCTCCTTCTAAATCGAACCAGCAGGCCGCCTCGAGTGCCTCTCCTCAGCCGGCGATGTTTTGGGTCGGCCTCTGGAATAAGTTCAATTGCTCTGGGGAGAGTGAACAAAGGATCTGCTCCAGGGAAGTCGTATTCCTGGTCGTAATGCTGGAATATCTGGTGAGTTACCGCCACTCTAATATCCAATAGTTCCTCCCGGCTGTATGTAAAGACACAAAACATTTCCTGAGCTAATAATGTAAAAAATATTACATTCAAAAAAAATAATGCAAAGTTTCCTAAGAGCTAGTCGCGATGCTGCCATCTCCTTCGGCTCCGTTGTTGTGGGTAGTTGACAAGTGCACACTTCAGGAAAAAGTGTAGAGTATTGAGATGCATAGCCAGCAGGGGGCTTCAACCCTCCAAGAGCACAAACATTGACGTCTATTTGGTCCAAACATAGACATATATAATGTACTGTACTTTACTGTACTCTACAGTACTGTGCTCTACTGTACTGTCCTCTACTGTACTGTACTTACTGAACTATACTCAAATTGACTGTACTGTACTGTACTGTACTAAACTATCATCTTTAACCCATAGGATTCCCCACCCAGATGACTACTTTAAAATGGTGGAAGGCCTCAATTACAATGTCTATACTAAAAGGGGTTATATCCATCAAGAGTCCTCTATCTATCTCTATGATTGACACATGATTGTTATTCCACTGTATTTTTTTACGTTTCTTGAAAAAACCATCTGAAATGAACATCACATTAATCACGTAGATCATTATTTCTATTTTGGATTATTTGTAGAGTTGTTGAAGGAAAGGGACATCCATAAGGTGCCAACATGCTGAAAAGTACAGCAGACAGTCAGAGAAAAATACAATAAAATTAGCATTTTGGGAGTAAAACAGGGCACACATTTGTATTCAGAGATAGCCCAGATTTCTTTTCATTATGCACAACTCACCAACCAGAACCAGGTTTCCATGACAACATCCTACCACCTCATGTCATGTTAGGAGCAGTTAGAACGGTGGTAAAATATTTATCTGAAAAGGAGAAGAGGTACACAAGACCAAGAACACAGGGCAGCAGTGAAAAGGCAGAAAGACACAGACAGAAAGAATTGTGTATTTTATTGATCGTCATGAATATGTCAATCACATGCCTCATTCGATATGGTATTAATTAAGTAAGCAATTAAGTTCAGAATGTATACGTCAGGTCACAACCAAAACAATGTCACTACTAAAACACCTGATATTTGCTACAATGAAGATAGGAAAAGTGGCAATTAAATGTCTAACAACATAATTAATTAGATGCATAAGTAATTAAATCAATCAATACGCTTCAGACTAATAAAATCAACACAAATGTTGCATGCTAATAAAATGTCGAAGATGAATCATTAATAGAAGGTTAATCAAAATCATCACTACTGTGCATGGTTCTCCCTTTATTGCAACTTTTACACTATGTTTCAGTAGTGACAAATTTAATGGGATGGTAAGGAATTCAGGACAAAATGTCATATATGCAATACAAACAAACTGTGTGAGTAGTAAATATCTCTATCTGATTTGGGAGAAATAGGATACAAACTAGCAATTTTTTTCAACCCTGTATTGTTACCACTTCTGTAGAATAACCCATATATGAGCCTTACTACATGTCTCTATATAGGTCTTCAACCAGAGCCAGGTTGTAGTAAAGGTATGCTTATCTTCTGGATCAACAATGCGCCATCTAGTGGTTAAGATATTTGCCCTGCCCATGTTTCAATGTTCCACAAAATGTTTAACATCTGCATAAGTCCAATTCAAGGGTCCCAACAAAACATATTACAATAAAACCAACATCCAAGAGAGCTTGCAACTTCTTGTAGGATCATAGTCTTTCTTCTACAGTAGTGTACAGTAGGCTATACATAGGCTCTACATGTACATCATACGTATTGATACAACAGCAGCCCAGGGTTAGATCTTATACTGACATTAATGGAGAAAACAACAAATAAGCTGCTCTAAGATACATTTATGTGTGTATTTATTGCTTTATTTACTATAGAACCACACACTTTTTGTTAAAACCAGATGTACCTATTTTACATTTGTCTGTATATCTATGGTTGGAACTCCAGTGGGCACGGCCCAGGTATGGGAGAAGTCAGCCCAGGTTTCTCAGAAAGGGAGGGAGGGGGCTGATAAAGGCCTACAGCTGCCCCTATCAGCAGCACCAGACTGGGGGCTCTGTTCAGGGCGGGGCAGGGGGCCAGGGCGCTGTGACGCACTGTGTAGAAGTAGGTTGAAGTCCCTGAACACAGATCTAGGATCAGATTACCCCTAACTCCAATTCTAACCCTAACCCCTAGGGAGTTTAAACCTTATCTGATCCTAGATCAGTGGTTAGGGCAACTTCTACATATTCTGTGTTTACAGGCAGAAGCATGAGTTAGCAGAAAGAGGGATCTCTCTGCTACCCTAACTACAGAGCATGGGATGAGCCAGATGAAACAATAACATACTGCTATGTTTCTATTTACTTAATATTGACTTCTAAATGAAATTAAAAGGTCATTACAAAATAATTACATAATCCTGACTAAATAGCAACTTAAAAACAACAAAATAATGACTAAATATCCAATGCTATAAGACAGAATATGTACATGTTTCTGGTTTGTCATCTGTTTAAATGTTTCCTCAGTCTGAAAGCACAGTATCCATATCCATGAAAATAGAGATCAAATCGCTTGACAAAAATCCATATTTTCCTGTAACATTGAGTTAATTAAGAAATCCCTTACAAGTTGGATGAGCTGCTGTTCCTGGTCAAAATGACAATTCCATTATAAGCTAGTTTTGTCTTTAGCACTGCATCTAGCCCCTCCACATTGGCTGTCTGTCATCATTTCATGCCAACCAATGCCCAGCTGAGCCTGGCCCTGTCTGCGTTTAATCAGACCCCACCCACCAACACTCCACTCTCCAGAGTACTTTCCATGTACTGAAAGCCAACCCCAGACTTCATGTCAAACCTACATTCTCAGTGTATTTTGTGTTTCACAGCTAGTGGAAGATAATTCAGACAGATCCCTGATTAAATAAATAAATGAAATACAGAGATGAGTTATACAGATGGTGCAGATGTCCTTCATACAGACTCTCACTTCACTGTTTTCTCATCACATCTCAAGCTACTGAACAGAGACTGTCAAAATGAACTCTGGGAAACACATAAAGACAGATGCATACAGTAGCTTCTAGATGTTTTAAAATGCTTCAATTGTTGTAATTCAACCATGATTTTAGGCCTCATAAAGTTAGCTAGTTATAGCTAGTGATCTAACTCATGTCTGGCTGATGTTTGCCGATGTTCTGAATTGTTTGGCACTCAAGCTTTTAGATTGATTTTAGCCTAATGTTATTTTAGCCCAATCTACAACCTTTTTATTTCATTGTATAATTTTATTATCTAATCCTAATGTTTAATACTGTGTTTTCATCTAACACTCTGTCATAGCATTTGTATCCACACTGTTTTAGTTGCAGTCACCTACAGCATCACCTACAGCGGAGTCTGCCTGCTCCTGCCTGTAGCTCGTAGACCCGCCAGGATGGATACAGTCATGAGCCCACTTGACCCATCAACTTGCATGGAGAAAGAGGACAGCCATGAGATGAATCCTGCAACGTGATATTGTTGTTAAAAAACTGCACTTTCATGAGAAAAAAGTCTCACTATATTTCCCTGCTGATGGAGGTTTCTGTTGTACCTTTCAGGTCAAGGTCTAGCTTTGCTGCCTTATTAAAGGCATTAAAATTAGCACACTTTTTAGTGAATAGGGTGCGATTTGGGATGCAAAAACAAAGTGCAGTTACAATGAGTGTCCAACAGGTGACACCATTGTGTTAAGACTTCCAAGTCCTTGACAGACCTCTGCTCGGCATATCGCTGGTGTATGAGAATTGTCCTCTCTCCTCCGTCTACATAATTCTATCTGTCTAATTTAATCATAAGAGTTGCAGGTAAATAAGACTTATTACAGGAATGGAGATGGCTCTCTGTCGTAAAAACAAACTAACTCTCCCAAGGGGCTATAGCAAACACAAAACAGCAAGTGGAATATCTGAGAAAAGAAAGAGGGCATGATGGGACATCTGTGAAGATTTTCAGAATGAGAAGCAGACAGGAAGGATGTTGGTGACTGATCCATAGGAGATTAACTCTGACCTCTGTCATGCAGCCGGACACAGAACAATCAGTGTGCACAGCAAATTGGTAATATTTCAGTGTAACATTTCTAGTGTTGATTCAGGAGTGAAATTCACTCTGTAAGAGTGAAATTAACAGTCAGTGGTGTAAAATAACCATCCGAGTTTGTGTTAGCAACCAGAGTTATTGTTTTACACTGTGGAGAGTAAAACAGTTCCATCAAAACCACCCCCATCATTATCATATTTCCCAGCATGTTCTAATGCAGGTTGAATCTTCTTTGTTTTTAATATCTATGTACATTGATTGAATTATTAATCTTATGCTACACAAAGATAAATAACATTCTTAACTAATCCAATCAGTTAGTTAGACTTGTTACACCCGTTACTGAAATGGTTGTTCCGGTTTAAATGGTTTAGGTAGTTTTTTTTAGATCAGGTTTCCTAACCCTGACAGTCATTCTGAATGCAGGTTGCAGTTGAATACAAATTCCAATGGTTGGATATCCTAATTTTGGCTGGATTCCAATAGGAATTACACATAATTTTGCAAGCCAGTATAATGTGACTTGCAAGCCTGATGTGGCCTGCAAACTATGAGTTTCCTAACACGTATTGTCAGAGTTCCATTTTTATTGATAACATTTGCCTAGGAACTCACTTGATGAAAGCCACAGGTCTTTAAAAGGAAAGAATTCAACAATGATGTCTCTGTCACTAACAGTCATGGGTGTTAACTCTACAATTTACTCAAAAAGAAAAGGCACCCTTGGAAATATGCAAATTATGCTTTACACCATACAGTGTTAAAACAACACCCCCAAAAAGATTTACTGTAACATTACAGGTGTTCATTTACTACACTGAGAAAGTGTAACAGCATCAGCACTAAGAAAAGTGAGTCCAGTTGAATTTAAATTGAGTGTTATATTTTACACTGTAGGTATTGCGTAATACTCTACAGTAGTACTATGCAAACACCACTATCAAGTTCCTTTGAACACTTTAAGAGGAAAACAGAGTTATATATTTAACACTTTCAAAAGTGTTATTTTAACACCAGTACAGTGGGACTCATAAGTTAATTGAAAATAATGTACATTTAACTTTTTCAGAGTTAAATGTACACCATTGATTTTGCTATGTGTGAGATCACACACACACACACACACACACACACACACACACACACACACACACACACACACACACACACACACACACACACACACACACACACACACAGACACACACGCACACACACACACACAAAATCAGTGGTGAGAGCGTGCTATGCATTCTCTTAGCTCTTCCTGCATCATAGAGGGAGTGTGAAGGAGGAGGAGAAGGAGGAGGACTGAACAACAGCCAGCCTTTCCCCTAATCAAGATGACTATCTCACTATTGTGTTGCTGTTGGATGGGTTGGGTCTGTTCATACTGTAGCCATGGGCTAGAGCCGTGTGTTGAAATGTAAGAAACAGGTGGAATGCATTCTCTCTCTCCTCGCTCACTCTCTCTCTCTCCTTCTCTCTCTCTCTCTCTCTCTCTCTCTCTCTCTCTCTCTCTCTCTCCCTTCTCTCTCTCTCCTGTCTCTCTCCTTCTCTCTCCTTCTCTCTCTCTTTATCTTGTTTTCTCTCCTCTCCCCCTTCTCTCCTCTCTCCCACTCTCTAATTATCTCTCTCTCTAACTGCGTTCCCTGCCTGGTCTCTCCTTTAGTGAGAGGTGAGGTGATACCTAGTTTTCTGTGTCAACTGGCGACCTCAGTATCTGTCAGGTGATGACTCATCTCACGGTCCACCCATGTGCGACTAAATGTGCTAGTCATGCATCGAAAACACAAACCCACACAACCCACTTTGAAAGCTAAAAATAGACTTTAAACGTTAAGATAGGTGGGACCTAGGCCCTTCATAGACGCTAAGTACCTTCAGCGTCTATTCATGAAGGTATCGTATGGCCGGGGGAGTTTTGTTAAGAGCCCCAACGCTTCACATGCATCGCTTGCGGTAAGTTTTTGGAAACGTATCTTTCATATCAATGAAAAATACCCTAAAATGAACTCAAGGTTAAATTATAGGGTTAGGGTTAGTGTTCCCACAGTGCCAAATCTCCATGTTACAGTGCTTGTTTACAAAAGACAGACGGAAGACAGAGATGACCACCTGTGGTAATTAACAATCTATTAACTACTAACACCTGTGTGTAAGCGTAACTTGGGAGGAAGTGTAGCGGAAGTGTAGTTCATCGGCTGGAGGTACACGCCGTATGGATCTGACCTGCTACAGTAAGTGTACATCTTTATTTGAAAGATTATTTCTCACTGATATGAAACATAGTTCCATATGTTTTGAAAACCGTATCACCGTATCATGATTATTAAAGTTTCCAAACGTTAAAACAGAGCGTCGGGATTGTAGTTCACATCGTCCCACTGGTAAGCAGTGCTTATAGCTGAGAACCCTTGGGATAAGGCAGAATGCCTTGTTAACGCCTTGGGATCTCGAGAGCAAAGTGGGACCCACAAACAAATAACAGGAATTTAGTTGAAACAAATAACAGGATTTTAGTTGGAACAAATAACAGACATTTAGTTGAAACAAATAACAGGATTGAAGTTGAAACAAATAACTGGATTTTATGTGAAACAAATAACAGGAATACTTGATGGTTTGGTCCAACCCTTTCTTATTGGATTAACACTTTAGTTTTTAGCTGTTATACTGAGGAGGACCACTGAGGAGAAGTGTCTAGAAAGCTATAGCAAACGTATCTCTGTACGGTAACTTTTAGAATGGAAGAATTATACTCCTCTAATTTACAAAGAAAAAATATCTCAATGTGTTTTCCTCCACTATATCCTGTAAGCCTTCACTCCATCCTGACCAACATAGATTGGTCTGAAAGCTCATTTGTTCTGGTTGTGCATTGTATTCAGCTTATTCAAAAGGGAAGTGGCTTTCTGAATTTCCTGCACGTAGTTTAGGGCTCATGCAGGCTACAAAACAATTAAAAGGGAGGGGAAAGGCCTGCATGCCTTATAAAAGCTATTACACGGTTAAATTTGCTCTCTCTCTCTCTCTCTCTCTCTCTCTCTCTCTCTCTCTCTCTCTCTCTCTCTCTCTCTCTCTCTGTCAGGCATTCTATTTCACTATCCCTCTCTTTCCTCAGTTAATGTGTCTATACAGAGAGAGAAAAAGAGTGAGTGAGAGAGTGAGAGAGAAAGAAAGAAAGAAAGAAAGAGAAGTTGAGGGAGAGAGAAATGGAGAGATGAAAAGAGAAAGAGAAGAGAGGGGAAAAAAGTTTTAAAAATAACTAAACAAAGTGGTGTCCCTTGAGGATTATTGACTCTGGGTAATACATTTACATTTTAGTCATTTAGCAGACACTCTGATCCAGAGCGACTTACAGTTAGGGCATTCATCTTAAGATACCTCGGTAAGACAACCACAAATCACAGTTGTAGCAAGTACATTTTTCCTCAATAAAAAAGTCAGGGCGGGATTCTGCTGAGAAGGTAGTTGCTCTGTTAGGTTTTAATGTAGTCTGGTAAGTCTCTCAGACCCTAGCTACTATCTACCCTGCAGCCATAATATCTCTTACATAGGCTTTTCATTAACATCTCAAGCTGCACTATATAATAAGGAAATATTGTAGGCTAGCATTAGGCCATAAAGTATTTGAAATGATCTAATAATCAATGGATGTGACTGTGTAAAAGCTGACTTGTAGAATACATTATGGTAGTCCCTTGCATGGACTTCTGGTTGGTTTCATCTCGTCCCTTCTGTCACCACTGGCCCCAGTATTTTATGGGTCTGACAGTAGACAGTTAGGCCGTGAATGTGGCTGCTTGTGATGACATGACCATACACTATTCAAAAGACCAGACCAGCCACCCCCTGGCATGTGTGTGTGTGGGTCACACACAATGACAACGGCTGAGAAACAGGTACCATAAAGCATGAGAATTCTCCCCTCTGCTCCCTCTCTGACCTCTGTGGGTCTTTGTTATTCCAGTTCAGCTGCGCTCCACTGGGACTGACTGGCCTGTCCAAGTGGCTCTGTCTCGTACTTCACAGACGTGGCCCTCCAACCACCATAGAACCATAAACCATCAGAAACTAGAGTTCTCTCTCTGTTCTGGCCAATTATCTGAGCAGCAGAGGTTCCCAGTAAATCTACTGTATGATGACAGGACATACTCCACAGACATCGGAGGGCTCTGGTTAATTATGGTATGTCTGTGTTTGTGTATACAGTATCTGTGTGTGCATTTGTATGTATACTGAACAACAATACAAACGCAACATGCAATAATTACATTGATTTGACTGAGTTACAGTTAATATGAGGAAATCAGTCAATTTAAATAAATTCATTAGGCCCTAATATATGGATTTCACATGACTGGAATACAAATATGTATCTGTTGGTCACAGACACCTTAAAAAAATGGTCAAAACTGCACATTTTAGAGTGGCCTTTTATTGTCCCCAGCACAAGGTGCACCAGTGTAATGATCATGCTGTTTAATCTTCTTCTTGGTATGTCACACCTGTCAGGTGGATGGATTATCTTGGCAAAGGAGAAATGCTCGCTAACAGGGATGGAAACAAATTTGTGCACAAAAGTTGAGAGAAATAAGCTTTTTGTGCATCTGTAAAATGTCTTGGATCTTATATTTCAGCTCATGAAACATGGGACCAACACTTTACATGTTGCGTTTATATTTTTTGTTCAGTGTATATTTGTAGTGGTTGGTGGTGGTGTATGTGTGTAGCCACACTGCAGCAGCCCCAGTTCCCCAGCTCTCTGACCCTGTGTTCTATGAAGGGCTGCCAGAGCTGTTTCCTGCTCAGAGCCTCAGAGCTCCGGCAGGAGGAAGGGAGCTTTGAAGCGGTCGCACAGCGGTGTGTTACCGAACATCAGGCATCCCAAAACAGGTCTGCAGGGAGGAAGTAGAATACACACCACACACACACACACACACACACACACACACACACACACACACACACACACACACACACACACACACACACACACACACACACACACACACACACACACACACACACACACACACACACACACTCAGCAGTCCTGGGGGTATAGATGCTAGGATGTAAAGAGGTTTAAATCATTTGTTGGAAGTCTCCCTGGTTCTTTATATTTAGGTTCTGACAGAGTTCGCAAGGTCAACCTGATGATTGGTTGGGCCTGTCTTCATAGGGTAATAGTATAACAACCTGTTATGAGGTGTATTTTACTTTAAAGCTATTATTTTCTTTGACTGTCCCACAGTCTCAGTAGACGTCAGAGCAAATTGCATGAGAGGCTCAATGTGATTTACATTTCTCTAGAAATGAGTCTGTGCTGTATTCACTATGACTCTATCACCCTGTCAGCGGATGTTAAAGGAAATGGTTGGAGAGGCTCTTGAAGTATTTGTACAGTGAAGAATTAAAATATTTATACTGGACACGGCCACTCTTTAAGATACAATATTTGTGTTACCATGCAGCCAGGATGGTATCATGCTACAGAGCATTTGGAGGCGGTGTCTGGCTGATGTTTATAATTTTCCCTCTCTCCATGCCATATCCATGTTTTCTCTCTCAGAAACATTCTCTGACACCTGCTCCAAAAGCAGTCATGCACTCAATGCACCTGGCAGGCTTGTAGAGACATTAAAACAGATATTATTCTTAACAAGCAGATGTTTGTTTTCCCGAGACACAAACAGATTTTTTAAATTGGATCAAGTCCCTGCTTTGCCTCTGTCCTTTCTTTCTTTCTTTCTTTCTTTCTTTCTTTCTTTCTTTCTTTCTTTCTTTCTTTCTTTCTTTCTTTCTTTCTTTCTTTCTTTCTTTCTCAAGCTTGTCTAACAATCTTAGCTGACATGCTTGCTGACCAGTGGCGGCCCGTCATTCAGGGCAGGAGGGGGCAGAGCCCCACCTGATTTGAGCCCCACATTCTTTGCAAAAAATATATATATTAAAAAAGGTTTGTACATCTCAATTGTCAATAGAAACCACGTTTGTTTAAGCAGGTCAGCCATATCAGCTATGTTTTTTTAAAGGCAGTAAATGAGGCTGAATAAACTGTTTCGCTGCCAGACATGGCTCGCTGATAGCCAGATGTAGCAGTGGTAAGATGTTGGGACTGCTGGCATGCATCAAACTTGTAATATATATTTTTTTCCCCACCAAGATTTACATGCTAAAATCGCCACTGCTGCTGGCAAGGTTGGTAGACTTCAGAAAATCAACCAATTACTAAATGTACTGAATAAGACATTCCTTTCAATCTTTTACCCAGATTTTATCAGCGATGCAGAGAAACATAGTTACTTTAAAAAAATAATCCAATCAGGAGGATACAGACAGCTTAAGAGGTATGCTTATATATTACATAGAATTAAGCATAATGATTATGGCTCTAGATTGCAGAATTTTTTTTTTTCAGTCTTTTGGAAAAATGAAAAAAAATGATACTTCTGGACCATTACGTACTTTGTACCACCTCAGATTTTGGGGTTGCATGATGCCCTTGTGTGAGTCACACAGTGATTGGTCAAGATGACGAGTAACAGTGATCAGAATAGATTAAATGGGGTATTCTGCTCTCAGGTGTTATCCACATCGATGGGACCGCAGTGGAGAAGGTGAAAAGCTTCAAGTTCCTCGATGTACACATCACTGACAAACTGAAATGGTCCACCCATACAGACAGTGTGGTGAAGAAGGCGCCTCTTCAACCTCAGGAGGCTAAATACATTTGGCTTAACACCTAAAATCCTCACAAACCTTTACAGATGCACGATTGAGAGCATCTTGTCAGGCTGTATCACTGCCTGGTATGGCAACGGATTGTTTTGTGTTACGTCGATGGTAGTGGGCTGGATTATTTTTCTATGTGTTTGTGTACGTGACTATTTTGATAGGCTTTAGGGTTGCCGGGCTGCGCCCCGTGTATTTTGGAGTTTGGAGCTGTTCTCCCTCCTGTTTGTGGTTTGCACCCTGCCTAGTCGCTGTATTCACTCTGGACTTTATTAAACATATATTCTACGGACCTCTAGTCTCCTGCGCCTGACTCACCCATTTCCTGCTACCTTGAAATTCGTGACAGAATCCCGCACCACAAGATGGAGTCAGCAGGAGCCGAAGCACCATCCATGGCAGATCAAGTGTCACAACATGCCAGCCTCCTTCAATGCCTGGGCACAGCCATGGATCAGGTGCTGGCCCGTTTGGAGAGCTGGGAGAGAGTTGCTCCCTAGAGTTCCGCCCCTACCAGCACCCACCGAACTCAGCACAAGTGGGATCTGGATCATGGCTCCCAGGGAGTTTGATGGGGCGGCCGCCGGGTGCAAGGGTTTTTTGCTACAATTAGATCAGTACCTGGTGACCGTTCGCCCCCTCCCTCGGACGAAGAGAGGGTGAGCGTCCTCATCTCATGCCTCACGGGTAGAGCCCTAGAATGGGCCAGTGCAGTCTGGGAGGGCCCAGACTCGGCTAGGAGCAACTACCCGGAGTTCGCCCGCCGCTTCCGGGCGGCATTCGATCATCCCTCGGAGGGCAAGGCGGCGGGTGATCAATTATTCCACCTGAGGCAGGAGACGAGGAGCGCTCAGGTATTTGCCCTGGATTTCCGGACTTTTGCCGCCGGATCGGGGTGGAATGAGCGGGCCCTGATTGACCACTACAGATGTAGTCTTCGTGAGGACGTCCGCCGGGAGCTTGCTTGCCGGGACAATACGACCACCCTGGACCAGCTTATTGATTTGTCCATCAGGCTGGACAACCTGCTGGCTGCCCGGGGGCGTTCTAGTCGGGGTCTGTTTGTTCCACCTCCCAGCCCTCCTGCTCCAACGCCCATGGAGATCGGAGGGGCTGCAGCTAGGAGGGCCAGAGGGGGGGGCCTCTCCTGCGCCCATTGTAGTCATAGAGCGCACACTGCGGACCGGGGCTGGAGAGGTCCACCCGGGAGTTTGGATGGCAGGCAGAGCACCACATCAACCCCCCAGGTGAGTCAGCACCAGTCACACCCAGAGCCCCCTGTCGATCACATGTACACCTCTGTTTGTTTCCCTGAGTTTTCCCCTCACTTCCAGTATAAGGCACTAGTCGATTCAGGTGCAGCTGGGAGTTTTATGGACCGTGGGGTCGCCACTAAGTTAGGTATTCCCCTGGTTCAGCTGGACCAACCCTTTCCTGTGCACGCCCTAGATTGTCGACCACCAGGGTCCGGCCAAGTGAGGGAAGTCACAGTGCCACTAGTCAAGGTGACGCGGGGGGTCATGAGGAACATATCAGCCTGTTCCTCATTGATTCCCCGGCGTTTCCGGTGGTACTGGGAATTCCCTGGCTGGCCACTCACAACCCTAAGATTTCATGGAGGCAGAGGGCTCTTAAGGGGTGGTCGAGGGAGTGCTCAGGCAGGTGTATAGGAGTTTCCATCGGTGCGACCACGGTGGAAAGTCCAGAACCAGTCTCCACCGTGCACATTCCCTCTGAATATGCCCATTTGGCTATCGCCTTCAGTAAAAAGAAGGCGACTCAATTACCCCCTCATCGTCAAGGGGATTGTGCGATAAACCTCCAGGCTGACGCGGCCTTTCCTAGGAGTCACGTGTATCCTCTGTCTCAGAAGGAGACGGCTATGGAGACATACGTCGATGAGTCCTTGAGACAGGGATACATTCGGCCATATAAGTCACCCCTCTCCTCAAGCTTCTTTTTTGTGAGGAAGAAGGAGAGAGGTCTGCGCCCGTGCATTGATTATAGAGGTCTAAATCCCATCACGGTGGGTTTCAGTTACCCACTACCTCTCATTGCCACGGCAGTGGAGTCTTTTCACGGGGCACGCTTCTTCACAAAATTAGATCTCAGGAGCGCGTATAACTTGGTGCGTATCCGGGATGAAGACGAGTGGAAAACCGCATTTAGTACCACATCTGGCATTATGAGTACCTCGTCATGCCGTATGGGTTAAAGAATGCTCCCGCCGTCTTCCAATCCTTTGTAGATGAGGTTCTTAGAGACCTGCTTGGTCAGGGTGTGGTGGTATACATCAATGACATTTTGATCTACTCCGCCACACGCGCCGAGCATGTGTCTCTGGTGCGTACATTTCTTGGGCGGCTGCTGGAGCATGACCTGTACGTCAAGGCTGACAAATGTGAGTTCTTCAAATGAGCCGTCTCTTTTCTGGGATATCGCATTTCCACCAATGGGGTATAAGTGGAATGTGACACCGTTACAGCCGTGCGTAATTGGCCGACTCCAACCACGGTGAAGGAGGTGCAGCGGTTCTTGGGGTTTGCCAATTACTACCGGAGGTTTATCTGGGGCTTTGGTCAGGTAGCGGCTCCCATTACCTCACCGATGAAGGGGGGGCCGGTGCGGCTGCAGTGGTCGGCAGAGGCGGACGGAGCCTTTAGTCGTCTGAAGGCTCTGTTTACCGACGCCCCGGTGCTGGCTCATCCGGACCCCTCTTTGCCATTCATAGTGGAGGTGGACGCGTCCGAAGCTGGGGTAGGAGCGGTGCTGTTGCAGCGCTTGGGCGCGCCTCCGAAGCTTCGCCCGTGTGCGTTCTTTTCTAAGAAGCTGAGTCCGGCAGAGCGCAACTATGATGTGTGGGACCGGGAGTTGTTAGCTATGGTCGAGGCCCTGAAGGTGTGGAGACATTGGCTTGAGGGGGCACGTCGCCCTTTCCTCATCTGGACTGATCACCGTAACCTGGAGTACATCCGGGCAGCGAGGAGACTTAACCCTCGTCAAGCCAGGTGGGCCATGTTTTTTACGAGGTTCCAATTCACCTTGTCGTACATTCCAGGTTCCCGGAACCGGAATGCCGACGCACTGTCGCGTCTCCATGACACTGAGGAGCGGACCATCGATCCTACTCCCATCCTCCCTGCCTCCTGTCTGGTGGCACCAGTGGTTTGGGAGGTGGATGCGGACATCGAGCGGGCGGGGCAGTCAGAACCTATTCCAACTCAGTGTCCCGTTGGTCAGAAGTACGTCCCGCTCGGTGTTCGCAATCGTTTGATGCGGTGGTCGCACACTCTACCCTCCTCGGGTCATCCTGGTGTGGAACGGACAATGCGGGCCCTGAGAGGGAAGTACTGGTGGCCCACTTTGGTTAAGGATGTCAGGCACTATGTCTCTTCGTGTTCGGTGTGCACCCGGTGTAAGGCTCCTAGGCACCTGCCGCGAGGGAAACTACAGCCCCTCCCTGTTCCACAGCAACCGTGGTCCCACCTGTCGGTGGATTCCCTTACGGATCTCCCGCGTTGTCAGGGGAACACCACGATCCTGGTCGTTGTGGATTGGTTCTCTAAGTCCTGTCTTCTGATCCCTTTGCCCGGTCTTCCTACGGCCCTACAGACCGCGGAGGCCCTGTTTACGCATGTCTTCCGGCACTACGGGGTGCCCGAGGACATCGTCTCTGATCGGGGTCCCCAGTTCACGTCCAGGGAATGGAGGGCGTTTATGGAGAGGCTGGGGGTCTCGGTCAGTTTGACTTCGGGTTTTCCCCCCGAGAGTAATGGGCAGGTGGAACGTATTAACCAGGATGTGGGCAGGTTTCTGCGGTCCTATTGCCAAGACCGGCCAGGGGAGTGGGCGAAGTTTGTGCCATGGGCCGAGATGGCGCAGAACTCTCTGCGTCATTCCTCTACTAACCTGTCGCCCTTCCAGGTGGTATTAGGATACCAGCCGGTCCTGGTGCCTTGGCATCAGAGCCAGACAGAAGCTCCTGCGGTGGTGGAATGGGTTCAGAGCTCGAAGGAGACCTGGAGTGCCGTCCAGGAGTGCCTTAAACGAGCTGTAGGACGGCACAAGGAGAGCGCTGACCGCCGCCGCAGTGAGGACCCCGTGTACAAACCGGGGGACAGAGTCTGGCTCTCGATCCGGAACCTGTCCCTCATCCTGCCCTGCCCTGCCGGAAGCTTGGTCCGCGATTTGTGGGGCCGTTCAAAGTCCTGAGGAGAATAAACGAGGTGTGTTATAGGTTACAACTTCCTTCACATTATCGTATTAACCCCTCGTTTCATGTGTCTCTCCTCAGGCCGGTGGTAGCTGGTCCGCTACAGGACGCTGAGGTGCGGGAGGTCCCTCCGTCCCCCCTGGACATCGGGGGGGCCCCGGCGTACACAGTCCGGTCCATCTTGGACTCCCGACGTCGGGTAGGGGGCCTGCAGTACCTCGTGGACTGGGAGGGGTACGGTCCGGAGGAGAGGTGCTGGGTCCCGGTGGGGGACATTTATGGATCCAGCCCTGTTGCAGAGATTCCACGGCCTCCGCCCAGATCGCCCTGCTCCTCATCCTCCGGGTCGTCCCCGAGGCCGGCGTCGGCATGCTGCGGGAGCCGTGCGTCAGGGGGGGTACTGTCACAACGTCCACAGAAGGTGGCGCTACTCCTCGGGCGGGCGGCGCTCGGCGGTCATTGTCGCCGGCCTACTAGCTGCCACCGATCCATGTTTCATGTGTCTGTTGGTTATGTCTGTTTACTACGCACCTGTTCCTTGTTTGTAATTAGTGGGGGGGTATTTCGTTTGTCCGTTTTTTGTTTGGGATTTGTGCGGGATTGTTTTGTGTTACGTCGATGGTAGTGGGCTGGATTATTTTTCTATGTGTTTGTGTACGTGACTATTTTGATAGGCTTTAGGGTTGCCGGGCTGCGCCCCGTGTATTTTGGAGTTTGGAGCTGTTCTCCCTCCTGTTTGTGGTTTGCACCCTGCCTAGTCGCTGTATTCACTCTGGACTTTATTAAACATATATTCTACGGACCTCTAGTCTCCTGCGCCTGACTCACCCGTTTCCTGCTACCTTGAAATTCGTGACATAGCCACTTTAATAATGCCTCCATATCATGCATTACTCATCTCATATGTATAAACTGTACTCTACACTATTCTACGGTATCTTAGTCACTTTAATTGTGTGTAAATATTGCATCACCCATCTCATATGTATATACTGTATTCTATACTATGGCACTGTATCTTAGTCCAATGATGCTCTGACATATATGTATTTATTCTTAATCCATTCCTTACATAGATTTATGTGTATTTTGGGTATATGTTGTGAAACTGTTAGATATTACTGCACTGTTGGAGCTAGAAGCACAAGCATTTCGCTACACCCGCAATAACATCTACTTAACACGTGTATGTGAGCAATACATTTGATTTGATTTTAGATTTTTTGATTTGACAGAAATAGTAAACCAGATATAAAGGAGGACCGTTAGACAGAACAGAAAACCTATGGACACCCAGCCCGCAGGCTCTGTAGGAGGGAGAAGAGAGCCCACCTGGATAGGGTTTTGCCAGGAGGGGTTCTGTGGTGTTATTCTTGGCTTCACTGGTTAGAATATCTAGTATCTGGAGGTATCCATGGCCCATCAGAAGTGAGGGGCTGCAATGAGTTTTTAAAGGATAAGGACAAATATAACATGCTCTCACGACTACATTAACCACATATGGCTGGCTCTCTATGGTAGAACGGTGTATTCTATTTCATACTCACGCGTAAAGAAGACGCACGCGCGCCTGCTATAGCGCGGGCACACCGTTTGGCGGTGACGTTTGACAACTCTCGGTTTCTCTCCAGCACAGCACATTCAACCTCGCGTGTCCGTTGCCGGTTCCCGGGAGTGAAACTGTACCGACGGACTGAAATTCCCCGCGGAATTAGCAGAGCCGACTCGTGAGAGCCAGCGGTGGGAGAGTGTCTCTGTTAAAGCAACGAAGAGGACACAGTTTGTGAGAGTGACAGAATCCCCCCTTTCGGATGCAGTTTTAAAATAGGTTATATTGTATATGTCAGTTGCATGATTGAGTCATGAAGTGACTTGATTTACACGGTATATTGTTCATCCGAGTCCGACCAACAAGGTGGAGCAAGCTGTTGAGGACCGGAGCATTTTCAGTAAGGTAGGTGTTCTGGCAATTATGAGACTATGCATGCTTTGTTAGGCTACTGTTAAAAAAAGTGCAGAGAATTACAAACTTAACATTTAGAGTTTTCTACTGGAGATGCCAAATCTATGATATGATGCACATTGTGTAGACTATTCGAGGGAAAATAGGATTTGAATAATGAGAGAGGATTGCATTTGGCCTCAAACCAGCACACTTAAATTTTTCAAAACATGATTTCGACTGTACAGCCCACGGTGACAAGCCGATAGTATTGCATCCGTGATGCTGTAGCATACACGCTTAGAAGTAAAGGAAGACCCTTTGGGGGTTGCAAAAATTGCCATACAGGCGGGACCTTTATATTTCAAAAACCCTCTGAAACGGGTCTTTGAGGAACTCCTGTGTAAAGATTTAATTTCACTTATCAGTGCAGTGTTTCAAAATACATTATAAGTAAAAATGTCAAATCAATTTGGTAAAAATTCGAAACAATAAACAATTCAAACAATAAGTAATCAAACCAACTTAAGCTAAACAGATCAAAATAAACAACAGCAAGAAAAAAAACAAATATATTCAGTGAATTAACAGGTATCAATAATCAGTCCATATATTAGTTAGTCAGTCAGTCATGGTTGGTCTGGTGGAGTAGTTGCCGGTGTGTTAGTGTCTTTGTGTTGGGGAGGAGAAGCTGTGGGGGGGGGTCTGGGCTGGCAGTTGCTGGATGGAGGTGGTAGTTGTGGTTGGTCGGTGCTGTGTCCAGGGTTGGTGCTGCTGTTGGGGCTGGGACCAGGAAAACCTGGGTTGGTGTTGGGGCCGGGTTGGAAATTGTGCTGGTACCAGGGCTGGAAACCAGGGGTTGGTGCTGGTTTTGGTGCTGGTTTTGGTGCTGGGACTGGGGACCTGGGAAGAAACAGGAAAAACAGGAATTGGGAATCAAGAACCAGGAACGGGGGCTGGGTTGGCATCTATAGAGGGCAGGAAGGACAACCTGAGGAGCAAGCAGACACACAAGGGAGCCCTAGACTTGCAGGTCAATGGTGGAATTTCCCTGTGAATTTCCCTGTGGCCTGCTCGCTTCGAGTGAAGGTCTGGTGTTTGGTCCCTTCTCCACGCCTCTTCTGGTGGTCTGGTGCTGATGGTACTCCCCTGTCGCCTGCTTTAAGCGTAGGTTTAGAGTTTTGGACCTTCCTCCTCTTCTTGTGTGGTGATGAATGGTTCTGGTCTGGTTCTGTGAGAGGGAACCAGACCAGGGGAGTACCAGCCAAAACCGTTCGGAAGAGTTTGTGCATATATTACAACATTCTGTTAGTTTTGGACTTTGGTAAGTTTTTTTTTCGGTTGTTCGTGCATACATTTTTTTTCTTGAGGCCACACCCCTTCATCTGTGATAGGTCAACAGTAGGGATTTTTCAGTAAAGTCTTTGTTGTCTTTCAACAAGAGACGACTCGTTTTCATGCACATTTCTTCATTGCGAAACACTGCACCAAACATCTTCGTTAGCTGTAAAATGGAGTCACTAAGATCTCCTCTGCAAAAACATCAAAGTTAATGACAAATTTCTTGAGTTATCGTAGATTAATTCGGACTATTTTGAGGAAGTGTATACTGGCTACGGCGTCTCAAAATGGACAAACAGTACAGGTCTTCTGGTCTGGTCTGTTGTTGGTCTGTTGTTTGTCTGGTCTTTTCCGTTTTGACATTTTTGACCAGTTTGGGTCATCGTCTAAGAGCTGGAGCTGTGAGGTGAGGGGGTAAAAATAAGGAATGCTTCACGAATTTGCATGTCATACACCTCTATAAGCCTCATTGAAGCTACAAAACTGTTAGTGTTCAACCTTAGTATGTGATGACAATACAACAAAACAGATGAACTGGAATGACATTTACTCCCACAGGTGGCATAAAAAAATCTATCTGAAAGCCATGACCCCACACCTCCAGTCCAGGGTTCCTCCAGAAACCATTTGCTACATTGAAACATTAAAGGTTCCTCCAAGAACCCCTCAACTTGTCAAAGATGCAAATATGAGGAACTCTAGGCGTTCCTTGAGGTTCTCCAGGGTTCCTCGAGTCACCACTAATTCTAAGAGTGTACAATGTGTAGGCCTATTTGCTTTCTGTTTCAAAGCACATGCATGACATTTCCTCATGCATGACATTTCCTCATGCAACATTGAGACAGGTTTCTGTCTGTCTACTGCCCCATCGCTGTCAAACACACGCACACGCACACGCACGCACGCACACGCACACACACACACACACACACACACACACACACACACACACACACACACACACACACACACACACACACACACACACACACACACACACACACACACACACAGGTCATTGGGGTGGGATCCCCAGACTTGCCTGAGGGAAGTCAACTATGATCTCATGTATTTATTTTGAGTCTTGTGAGGCAGGAAAGGGCAACATGATTTCCATATCCTCTACCTTTACTGTCATTCTCTATTCCTTCTCACTGAATGTCTGATAGGGAGTTTTGGATGTAGGGACCATTGGATTATGATTTGGGAAAGAGCACCAATACTATTACTGATAATCCTCTTTTCTGCAATCTACCATTTCGTAATCTCCATTTTATTACATCATCAATTGAGATTAGATCACACTGTGGCTGACTGAGTTATGAGATAAACAACACAAGACCAAACTAAATCTGCTCATTACACTTCAGACTGTATCATGCCAACTCTACATTCTTAGAAAAAAGTGTTCCAAAAGTATTTTTCGGCTGTCCCCATAGGATAACCCTTTTGGGTTCCAGGTAGAACCCTTTTTTGTTCCATGTAGAACCCTTTACACAGAGGGTTTAACATGGAACCCAAAATGGTTCTACATGGTACCAAAAAAGTTATCCGATGGGGACAGCCGAAGAACCCTTTTAGGTTCTAGATAGCAGCCACTGTGGGAGCCAGTCACCAGGGAAGTTCTGTTCATACTGTAGCCAGGGTCCAGAGCCGAGTGTTGAAATGAAAGAAACAG